>NW_028269988.1:1524576-1828992 GCF_054644295.1 Miniopterus natalensis
TGTATCTCCTAATGTTTTGTGAACTATCACCAAACCGGAAAAGAAGGGTATTTTGCAGTGAAATTCAGACGTCTATGTAGAAGAGTTCATTCCTATTGGTTGCAGAGTGCAAAAGCATGATTGACTTCATGTTCTCGATGAAACTTATATTTCCAAGTGAAAAGAAGTAGAACTTTCCCAAAAAGATGTGTTTGCGTTCTGTGGTGAAAGGAGCTCTAAGTTGTGTATTCAGTGCTGCAGATTGTCACACTTTACACAGATTACTCAGCGTTTTAAAAGCACAAATATGCTGCAAACTGAAACTGCTACAAGGTGTGTGTAGCATGCAGAAAGAAGGCTTGTCATTTCAAAGAAAGAAGAGAAAACCAAAATCCAGGTAGGGAAATGAGCCCACCAGCATGGAGATGTGCTTGTGGAAAGTTTTCAGGAACAGCTCTTTGTGTACACTTGGAAACAGGGCTGTGAAAAAATTTCGTACGAAGGGGATTTGGACAAAGTTGAAAGACCTTCCAAAACCAACCCTAAAGAATTTAGCCAAACAATGTATGTTCCAATAAGCTTCTGCAGTAATGGTGCTTCTATGACACATCTCCCGAGCAGGTAGCTACATTCTGCACAATACAAATTGCATATGAATTCCTGGCTGAAAACTCACTCCAGAAGGAAGATAGAGTGTGTTTCTCTCTGAAAGAACACTCAGCCACTATTCTTTTGCTTGCTCCTTCCAAGTCTTTGTAGAAACGTGTGTTTTCCCTGCTGGAACATGTTTTGGGATGCATTGTTTCAATCTCTTGCAAGCCTCATGTTGTTCCTTAGACAATGTGGAAAAACGGGGATTATGTTCCCCAAATCTCTTGAAATCCAGGAAAACGGACACTGCATCACTCTTCCTCAAACACGCTCTTTCACCTGATGCTTTGGGAATATTCAAGAAAGCAGAAAAGAAGGGCATTTTGCAGTGAAATTCAGACGGGTATGTACAAAAGATCACTTCTATTCTTTGCAGAGTGCAAAAGCATGATTGACTTCATGTTCTCAAAGAAACCCTTATATTTCCAAGGGACCTGAAGTAAGACTTTCACAAAAAGATGTGTGTGTCTGCTTTGAAAGGAGCTCTAAGTTGTGTATTCAGTGCTGTAGAATACTCATCATTTTGAGAAGACCAACATGCTTCAAACTGAAACTGCTACAAGGTGTGTGTAGCATACAGAAAGAAGGCTTGTCGTTTCAAAGAAAGAAGAGAAAGCGAAAATCCAGGTAGGGGAACGAGCACACCAGCATGGGAGATGTACATGTGTACAGTTTCAAGCACCAGCTCTTTGTGGACACTTGGAAACAGCGCTGTGAAAAAATTTCATACCAAGCAGGATTTGGACAAAGTTGAAAGACCTTCCAAAACCAACCCTAAAGAACTTAGTCAAACAATGAATGTTGCAATAAGCTCCTCCAAGAAAGGTGCTTCTATGACACAACTCCCGAGCAGGTAGCTACATTCTGCACAGTACAAAATGCCTATGAATTCCTGGCTGAAAAGTCACTCCAGAAGGAACAAATGCTTGTGTTTCTCTCTGAAAGAACACTCAGCGACTCTTCTTTCGCTTGCTCCTTCCAAGTCTTTGTAGAAACGTGTGTTTTCACTGCTGGAATACGTTTTAGGATTCTTGTTTCAATCTCTTGCAAGCCTCATGTTGTTTCTTAGACAATGTGGAAAACAAGGAGCATGTTTACCAATTCACTTGACATCCAGGAAAACGCACACTGCATCACTCTTCCTCAAACACGCTCTTTCACATGATGCTTTTGGAATATTCAAGAAAGCAGAAAAGAAGGGCATTTTGCAGTGAAATTCAGACGGGCATGTACAAAAGATCACTTCTATTCTTTGCAGAGTGCAAAAGCATGATTGATTTCATGTTCTCAAAGAAACCCTTATATTTCCAAGGGACCTGAAGTAAGACTTTCACAAAAAGATGTGTGTGTCTGCTTTGAAAGGGGCTCTAAGTTGTGTATTCAGTGCTGTAGAATACTCAGCCTTCTGGGAAGACCAACATGCTTCAAACTGAAACTGCTACAAGGTGTGTGTAGCATACAGAAAGAAGGCTTGTCGTTTCAAAGAAAGAAGAGGAAACCAAAGTCCAGGTAGGGGAACGAGCACACCAGCATGGGAGATGCACATGTGGACAGCTTCAAGCACCATCTCTTTGTGGACACTTGGAAACAGCGCTGTGGAAAAATTTCGTACGAAGCAGGATTTGGACAAAGATGAAAGACCTTCCAAAACCAACCCTAAAGAACTTAGCCAAACAAAGAATGTTGCAATAAGCTCCTCCAGAAAGGTGCTTCTATGACACAACTCCCGAGCAGGTAGCTACATTCTGCACAGTACAAAATGCCTATGAATTCCTGCCTGAAAAGTCACTCCAGAAGGAACAAATGCTTGTGTTTCTCTCTGAAAGAACACTCAGCGACTCTTCTTTCGCTTGCTCCTTCCAAGTCTTGGTAGAAACGTGTGTTTTCACTGCTGGAATACGTTTTAGGATGCATTGTTTCAATCTCTTGCAAGCCTCATGTTGTTTCTTAGACAATGTGGAAAAAGAAGGAGCATGTTTCCCAATTCACTTGAAATCCAGGAAAACGCACACTGCCTCACTCTTGCTCAAACACGCTCTTTCACCTGATGCTTTGGGAATATTCAAGAAAGCAGAAAAGAAGGGCATTTTGCAGTGAAATTCAGACGGGCATGTACAAAAGATCACTTCTATTCTTTGCAGAGTGCAAGAGCATGATTGACTTCATGTTCTCAAAGAAACCCTTATATTTCCAAGGGACCTGAAGTAAGACTTTCACAAAAAGATGTGTTTGTGTGTCTGCTTTGAAAGGAGCTCTAAGTTGTGTATTCAGTATTGTAGAATGACACACTCTACATAGAATACTCAGCATTTTGAGAAGACCAACATGCTTCAAACTGAAACTGCTACAAGGTGTGTGTAGCATACAGAAAGAAGGCTTGTCGTTTCAAAGAAAGAAGAGGAAACCAAAATCCAGGTAGGGGAACGAGCACACCAGCATGGGAGATGTACATGTGGACAGTTTCAAGCGCCAGCTCTTTGTGGACACTTGGAAACAGCGCTGTGAAAAAATTTCGTACGAAGCAGGATTTGGACAAAGTTGAAAGACCTTCCAAAACCAACCCTAAAGAACTTAGCCAAACAATGAATGTTGCAATAAGCTCCTGCAGGAAAGGTGCTTCTATGACACAACCCCCAAGCAGGTAGCTACATCCTGCACATTACAAATACATATTAATTCCAGCATGAAAATTCACTCCAGAAGGATGAAATGTGTGTGTTTCTCTCGGAAAGAACACTCAGCCATTGGCTTTTGCTTGCTCCTTCAAAGCCTTTGTAGAAACGTGTGCTTTCACGGCTGCAGTACGTTTTGGGATGCATTTTTTCAATCTCTAGCAAGCCTCATGTTTCTTACACAATGTGGAAAAATAAGGAGTATATTTCCCAAGTCACTTGAAATCCAGGAAAACGCACACTGCATCACTCTTGCTCACACACGCTTTTCTCCTAATGTGTTGAGAACATTCAAGAAACCAGAAAACAAGGGCAATTTGCAGTGAAACTCAGTCGGGCATGTACAAGAGGTCATTTCTATTGGTAGTAGAGTGCAACAGCATGATTGACTTCATGTTCTCCATGAAACCCTTACATTTCCAAGGCACCTGAAGTAGGACTTTCACCAAAGGATGTGTTTGCGTGTCTGTGGTGAAAGGAGCTCTAAGTTGTGTATTCAGTGCTGGAGAGTGACACACTCTACACGGGTTACTCAGGGTTTTGAGAGCACCAACATGCTTCAAACTGAAACTGCCACAAGGTGTGTGTAGCATGTGGAAAGAAGGCTTGTCATTTCAAAGAAAGAAGAGAAAACCAAAATCCATGTAGTGAAACGAGCACACCAGTAATGGAGATATGCATGTGGACAGTTTCAAGCAGCAGCTCTTTGTGGACACTTGGAAACAGCGCTGTGAAAAAATTTCCTAGGAAGCGGGATTGGGCCAAAGTTGAAAGACCTTCCAAAACCAACCCAAAGAACTTAGCCAAACAATGAATGTTGCAATAAGCTTCTGCAGGAAAGGTGCTTCTATGACACAACCCCCGAGCAGGTAGCTACAGTCTGCATAGTACAAAATGCACATGCATTCCAGCATGAAAACTCACTCCAGAAGGATGAAATGTATGTTTCTCTCTGAAAGAACACTCAACCACTATTCTTTTGCTTGCTGCTTCCAAATCTTTGTAGAAACGTGTGTTTTACTGCTGGAATACGTTTTACGATGCATTGTTTCAATCTCTTGCAAGCCTCATGTTGTTTCTTAGACAAGGTGGAAAAACAAGGAGTATGTTTCCCAAATCACTTGAAATCCAGGAAAACGCACACTGCATCAGTCTTCTTCAAACACGCTCTATCTCCTAATGTGTTGTGAACTTTCAACAAACCAGAAACGAAGGGCATTTTGCAGTGAAATTCAGACGGGTATGTACAAGAGTTCATTCCTATTGGTTGCAGAGTGCAAAAGCATGATTGACTTCATGTTCTCCATGAAACCCTTACATTTCCAAGTGAAAAGAGGTAGGACTTTCACCAAAGGATGTTTTTCCGTGTCTGTGGTGAAAGGAGCTCTAAGTTGTGTATGCAGTGCTGGAGAGTGACACACTCTACACAGGTTACTCAGGGTTTTAAGAGCACCAATATGCTGCAAACTGAAACTGCTACAAGGTGTGTGTAGCATGCAGAAAGAAGGCTTGTCATTTCAAAGAAAGAAGAGGAAACCAAAATCCAGGTAGTGAAACGAGCACCCCAGTATGGGAGATGTGCATTTGGACAGTTTCAAGCAGCAGCTCTTTGTGGGCACTTGGAAACAGGGCTGTGAAAAAATTTAGTACGAAGCGGATTTGGACAAAGCTGAAAGACCTTCCAAAACCAACCCTAAAGAACTTAGCCAAACAAGGAATGTTGCAATAAGCTCCTGCAGGAAAGGTGCTTCTATGACACAACCCCCTAGCAGGTAGGTACATCCTGCAGAGTACAAATGCATATTAATTCCAGCATGAAAGTTCACTCCAGAAGGATGAAATGTTTGTGTTTCTCTCGGAAAGAACCGTCAGCCATTTGCTTTTCCTTGCTCCTTCAAAGCCTTTGTAGAAACGTGTGGTTTCACGGCTGGAGTACGTTTTGGGAAGCATTTTTTCAATCTCTTGCACGCCTCATGTTTCTTACACAATGTGGAAAAATAAGGAGTATGTTTCCCAAATCACTTGAAATCTAGGCAAACACACACTGCATCACACTTGCTCAAACACGCTCTTTCTCCTAATGTGTTGAGAACATTCAAGAAACCAGAAAACAAGGGCAATTTGCAGTGAAACTCAGTCGGGCATGTACAATAGGTCATTTCTATTGGTAGTAGAGTGCAACAGCATGATTGACTTCATGTTCTCCATGAAACCCTTACATTTCCAACGGACCTGAAGTAGGACTTTCACCAAAGGATGTGTTTGCGTGTCTGTGGTGAAAGGAGCTCTAAGTTGTGTATTCAGTGCTGGAGAGTGACACACTCTATACGGGTTACTCAGGGTTTTGAGAGCACCAACATGCTTCAAACTGCAACTGCCACAAGGTGTGTGTAGCATGCGGAATGAAGGTTTGTCATTTCAAAGAAAGAAGAGAAAACCAAAATCCAGGTACTGAAACGAGCACACCAGTATGGGAGATGTGCATGTGGACAGTTTCAAGCAGCAGCTCTTTGTGGACACTTGGAAACAGGACTGTGAAAAAGTTTCCTAGGAAGCTGGATTGGGCCAAAGTTGAAAGACCTTCCAAAACCAACCCAAAGAACTTAGCCAAACAATGAATGTTGCAATAAGCTCCTGCAGGAAAGGTGCTTCTATGACACAACCCCCGAGCAGGTAGCTACATTCTGCACAGTACAAAATGCATATGAATTCCAGCATGAAAACACACTCCAGAAGGATGAAATGCATATTTCTCTCTGAAAGAACACTCAGCCACTATTCTTTTGCTTGCTCCTTCCAAATCTTTGTAGAAACGTGTGTTTTACTGCTGGAATACGTTTTAGGATGCATTGTTTCAATCTCTTGCAAGCCTCATGTTGTTTCTTAGACAGTGTGGAAAAACAAGGAGTATGTTTCCCAAATCACTTGAAATCCAGGAAAACGCACACTGCATCAGTCTTCTTCAAACACGCTCTATCTCCTAATGTGTTGTGAACTTTCAACAAACCAGAAAAGAAGGGCATTTTGCAGTGAAATTCAGACGGGTATGTACAAGAGTTCATTCCTATTGGTTGCAGAGTGCAAAAGCATGATTGACTTCATGTTCTCCATGAAACCCTTACATTTCCAAGTGAAAAGAGGTAGGACTTTCACCAAAGGATGTGTTTGCGTGTCTGTTGTGAAAGGAGCTCTAAGTTGTGTATTCAGTCCTGGAGAGTGACACACTCTACACAGGTTACTCAGGGTTTTAAGAGCACCAACATGCTGCAAACTGAAACTGCTACAAGGTGTGTGTAGCATGCAGAAAGAAGGCTTGTCATTTCAAAGAAAGAAGAGGAAACCAAAATCCAGGTAGTGAAACGAGCACCCCAGTATGGAAGATGTGCATTTGGACAGTTTCAAGCAGCAGCTCTTTGTCGACACTTGGAAACAGGGCTGTGAAAAAATTTCGTACCAAGCGGATTTGGACAAAGCTGAAAGACCTTCCAAAACCAACCCTAAAGAACTTAGCCAAACAATGAATGTTCCAATAAGCTCCTGCAGGAAAGGTGCTTCTATGACACAACCCCCGAGCAGGTAGCTACATTCTGCACAGTACAAATGCTTATTAATTCCAGCATGAAAATTCACTGCAGAAGGATGAAATGTGTGTGTTTCTCTCGGAAAGAACCCTCAGCCATTGGCTTTTGCTTGCTCCTTCAAAGCCTTTGTAGAAACGTGTGCTTTCACGGCTGCAGTACGTTTTGGGATGCATTTTTTCAATCTCTTGCAAGCCTCATGTTTCTTACACAATGTGGATAAATAAGGAGTATGTTTCCCAAGTCACTTGAAATCTAGGCCAACGCACACTGCATCACTCTTGCTCAAACACGCTCTTTCTCCTAATGTGTTGAGAACATTCAAGAAACCAGAAAACAAGGGCAATTTGCAGTGAAACTCAGTCGGGCATGTACAAGAGGTCATTTCTATTGGTAGTAGAGTGCAACAGCATGATTGACTTCATGTTCTCCATGTAACCCTTACATTTCCAACGGACCTGAAGTAGGACTTTCACCAAAGGATGTGTTTGCGTGTCTGTGGTGAAAGGAGCTCTAAATTGTGTATTCAGTGCTGGAGAGTGACACACTCTACACGGGTTACTCAGGGTTTTGAGAGCACCAACATGCTTCAAACTGAAACTGCCACAGGGTGTGTGTAGCATGCGGAAAGAAGGCTTGTCATTTCAAAGAAAGAAGAGAAAACCAAAATCCAGGTACTGAAACGAGCACACCAGCATGGGAGATGTGCATGTGGACAGTTTCAAGCAGCAGCTCTTTGTGGACACTTGGAAACAGCGCTGTGAAAAAATTTCCTAGGAAGCGGGATTGGGCCAAAGTTGAAAGACCTTCCAAAACCAACCCAAAGAACTTAGCCAAACAACGAATGTTGCAATAAGCTCCTGCATGAAAGGTGCTTCTATGACACAACCCCCGAGCAGGTAGCTACATTCTGCACAGTACAAATGCTTAGTAATTCCAGCATGAAAATTCACTCCAGAAGGATGAAATGTGTGTGTTTCTCTCGGAAAGAACCCTCACCCACTGGCTTTTGCTTGCTCCTTCAAAGCCTTTGTAGAAACGTGTGCTTTCACGGCTGCAGTACGTTTTGGGATGCATTTTTTCAATCTCTTGCAAGCCTCATGTTTCTTACACAATGCGGAAAAATAAGGAGTATGTTTCCCAAGTCACTTGAAATCTAGGCCAACGCACACTGCATCACTCTTGCTCAAACACGCTCTTTCTCCTAATGTGTTGAGAACATTCAAGAAACCAGAAAACAAGGGCAATTTGCAGTGAAACTCAGTCGGGCATGTACAAGAGGTCATTTCTATTGGTAGTAGAGTGCAACAGCATGATTGACTTCATGTTCTCCATGTAACCCATACATTTCCAAAGGACCTGAAGTAGGACTTTCACCAAAGGATGTGTTTGCGTGTCTGTGGTGAAAGGAGCTCTAAGTTGTGTATTCAGTGCTGGAGAGTGACAGACACTACATGGATTACTCAGGGTTTTGAGAGCACCAACATGCTTCAAACTGCAACTGCCACAAGGTGTGTGTAGCATGCGGAAAGAAGGTTTGTCATTTCAAAGAAAGAAGAGGAAACCAAAATCCATGTAGTGAAACGAGCACCCCAGTACGGGAGATGTGCATGTGGACAGTTTCAAGCAGCAGCTCTTTGTGGACACTTGGAAACAGCGCTGTGAAAAAATTTCCTAGGAAGCGGGATTGGGCCAAAGTTGAAAGACCTTCCAAAACCAACCCAAAGAACTTAGCCAAACAACGAATGTTGCAATAAGCTCCTGCAGGAAAGGTGCTTCTATGACACAACCCCCGAGCAGGTAGCTACATTCTGCACAGTACAAAATTCGTATGAATTCCAGCATGAAAACTCACTCCAGAAGGATGAAATGCATGTTTCTCTCTGAAAGAACACTCAGCCACTCTTCTTTTGCTTGCTCCTTCCAAATCTTTGTAGAAACGTGTGTTTTACTGCTGGAATACGTTTTAGGATGCATTGTTTCAATCTCTTGCAAGCCTCATGTTGTTTCTTAGACAGTGTGGAAAAACAAGGAGTATGTTTCCCAAATCACTTGAAATCCAGGAAAACGCACACTGCATCAGTCTTCTTCAAACACGCTCTATCTCCTAATGTGTTGTGAACTTTCAACAAACCAGAAAAGAAGGGCATTTTGCAGTGAAATTCAGACGGGTATGTACAAGAGTTCATTCCTATTGGTTGCAGAGTGCAAAAGCATGATTGACTTCATGTTCTCCATGAAACCCTTACATTTCCAAGTGAAAAGAGGTAGGACTTTCACCAAAGGATGTGTTTGCGTGTCTGTTGTGAAAGGAGCTCTAAGTTGTGTATTCAGTCCTGGAGAGTGACACACTCTACACAGGTTACTCAGGGTTTTAAGAGCACCAACATGCTGCAAACTGAAACTGCTACAAGGTGTGTGTAGCATGCAGAAAGAAGGCTTGTCATTTCAAAGAAAGAAGAGGAAACCAAAATCCAGGTAGTGAAACGAGCACCAAAGTATGGGAATGTGCATTTGGATAGTTTCAAGCAGCAGCTCTTTGTGGACACTTGGAAACAGGGCTGTGAAAAATTTCGTACGAAGCGGATTTGGACAAAGCTGAAAGACCTTCCAAAACCAACCCTAAAGAACTTAGCCTAACAATGAATGTTGCAATAAGCTCCTGCAGGAAAGGTGCTTCTATGACACAACCCCCGAGCAGGTAGCTACATTCTGCACAGTACAAATGCTTATTAATTCCAGCATGAAAATTCACTCCAGAAGGATGAAATGTGTGTGTTTCTCTCGGAAAGAACCCTCAGCCATTGGCTTTTGCTTGCTCCTTCAAATCCTTTGTAGAAACGTGTGCTTTCACGGCTGCAGTACGTTTTGGGATGCATTTTTTCAATCTCTTGCAAGCCTCATGTTTCTTACACAATGTGGAAAAATAAGGATTATGTTTCCCAAGTCACTTGAAATCTAGGCCAACGCACACTGCATCACACTTGCTCAAACACGCTCTTTCTCCTAATGTGTTGAGAACATTCAAGAAACCAGAAAACAAGGGCAATTTGCAGTGAAACTCAGTCGGGCATGTACAAGAGGTCATTTCTATTGGTAGTAGAGTGCAACAGCATGATTGACTTAATGTTCTCCATGTAACCCTTACATTTCCAACGGACCTGAAGTAGGACTTTCACCAAAGGATGTGTTTGCGTGTCTGTGGTGAAAGGAGCTCTAAGTTGTGTATTCAGTGCTGGAGAGTGACACACTCTACACGGGTTACTCAGGGTTTTGAGAGCACCAACATGCTTCAAACTGAAACTGCCACAGCGTGTGTGTAGCATGCGGAAAGAAGGCTTGTCATTTCAAAGAAAGAAGAGAAAACCAAAATCCAGGTACTGAAACGAGCACACCAGCATGGGAGATGTGCATGTGGACAGTTTCAAGCAGCAGCTCTTTGTGGACACTTGGAAACAGCGCTGTGAAAAAATTTCCTAGGAAGCGGAATTGGGCCAAAGTTGAAAGACCTTCCAAAACCAACCCAAAGAACTTAGCCAAACAACGAATGTTGCAATAAGCTCCTGCATGAAAGGTGCTTCTATGACACAACCCCCGAGCAGGTAGCTACATTCTGCACAGTACAAAATGCATATGAATTCCAGCATGAAAACTCACTCCAGAAGGATGAAATGCATGTTTCTCTCTGAAAGAACACTCAGCCATTATTCTTTTGCTTGCTGCTTCCAAATCTTTGTAGAAACGTGTGTTTTACTGCTGGAATACGTTTTAGGATGCATTGTTTCAATCTGTTGCAAGCCTCATGTTGTTTCTTAGACAATGTGGAAAAACAAGGAGTATGTTTCCCAAATCACTTGAAATCCAGGAAAACGCACACTGCATCAGTCTTCTTCAAACACGCTCTATCTCCTAATGTGTTGTGAACTTTCAACAAACCAGAAAAGAAGGGCATTTTGCAGTGAAATTCAGACGGGTATGTACAAGAGTTCATTCCTATTGGTTGCAGAGTGCAAAAGCATGATTGACTTCATGTTCTCCATGAAAACCTTACATTTCCAAGTGAGAAGAGTTAGGACTTTCACCAAAGGATGTGTTTGCGTGTCTGTGGTGAAAGGAGCTCTAAGTTGTGTATTCAGTGCTGGAGAGTGACACACTCTACACAGGTTACTCAGGGTTTTAAGAGCACCAACATGCTTCAAACTGAAACTGCTACAAGGTGTGTGTAGCATGCAGAAAGAAGGCTGGTCATTTCAAAGAAAGAAGAGGAAACCAAAATCCAGGTAGTGAAACGAGCACCCCAGTATGGGAGATGTGCATTTGGACAGTTTCAAGCAGCAGCTCTTTGTGGGCACTTGGAAACAGGGCTTTGAAAAAATTTCGTACGAAGCGGATTTGGACAAAGCTGAAAGACCTTCCAAAACCAACCCTAAAGAACTTAGGCAAAAAATGAATGTTCCAATAAGCTCCTGCAGGAAAGGTGCTTCTATGACACAACCCCCAAGCAGCTAGGTACATTCTGCACAGTACAAATGCATATTAATTCCAGCATGAAAGTTCACTCCAGAAGGATGAAATGTTTGTGTTTCTCTCAGAAAAAACCCTCAGCCATTGGCTTTTCCTTGCTCCTTCAAAGCCTTTGTAGAAACGTGTGCTTTCACGGCTGGAGTACGTTTTGGGATGCATTTTTTCAATCTCTTGCAAGCCTCATGTTTCTTACACAATGTGGAAAAATAAGGAGTATGTTTCCCAAATCACTTGAAATCTAGGCAAACGCACACTGCATCACTCTTGCTCAAACACGCTCTTTCTCCTAATGTGTTGAGAACATTCAAGGAACCAGAAAACAAGGGCAATTTGCAGTGAAACTCAGTCGGGCATGTACAAGAGGTCATATCTATTGGTAGTAGAGTGCAACAGCATGATTGACTTCATGTTCTCCATGTAACCCTTACATTTCCAACGGACCTGAAGTAGGACTATCACCAAAGGATGTGTTTGAGTGTCTGTGGTGAAAGGAGCTCTAAGTTGTGTATTCAGTTCTGGAGAGTGACACACTCTACACGGGTTACTCAGGGTTTTGAGAGCACCAACATGCTTCAAACTGAAACTGCCACAAGGTGTGTGTAGCATGCGGAAAGAAGGCTTGTCATTTCAAGGAAAGAAGAGAAAACCAAAATCCATGTAGTGAAACGAGCACACCAGTAATGGAGATATGCATTTGGACAGTTTCAAGCAGCAGCTCTTTGTGGACACTTGGAAACAGCGCTGTGAAAAAATTTCCTAGGAAGCGGGATTGGGCCAAAGTTGACAGACCTTCCAAAACTAACCCAAAGAACTTAGCCAAACAACGAATGTTGCAATAAGCTCCTGCAGTAAAGGTGCTTCTATGACACAACCCCCGAGCAGGTAGCTACATTCTGCACAGTACAAATGCTTATTAATTCCAGCATGAAAATTCACTCCAGAAGGATGAAATGTGTGTGTTTCTTTTGGAAAGAACCTTCAGCCATTGGCTTTTGCTTGCTCCTTCAAAGTCTTTTTAGAAACGTGTGCTATCACGGCTGGAGTACGTTTTGGGATGCATTTTTTCAATCTCTTGCAAGCCTCACGTTTCTTACACAATGTGGAAAACTAAGGAGTATGTTTCCCAAGTCACTTGAAATCTAGGCCAACGCACACTGCATCACTCTTGCTCAAACACGCTCTTTCTCCTAATGTGTTGAGAACATTCAAGAAACCAGAAAACAAGGGCAATTTGCAGTGAAACTCAGTCGGGCATGTACAAGAGGTCATTTCTATTGGTAGTAGAGTGCATCAGCATGATTGACTTCATGTTCTCCATGTAACCCTTACATTTCCAACGGACCTGAAGTAGGACTTTCACCAAAGGATGTGTATGCGTGTCTGTGGTGAAAGGAGCTCTAAGTTGTGTATTCAGTGCTGGAGAGTGACACACTCTACACGGATTACTCAAGGTTTTGAGAGCACCAACATGCTTCAAACTGAAACTGCCACAAGGTGTGTGTAGCATGCGGAAAGAAGGCTTGTCATTTCAAAGAAAGAAGAGAAAACCAAAATCCAGGTACTGAAACGAGCACACCAGTATGGGAGATGTGCATGTGGACAGTTTCAAGCAGCAGCTCTTTGTGGACACTTGGAAACAGCGCTGTGAAAAAATTTCCTAGGAAGCGGGATTGGACCAAAGTTGAAAGACCTTCCAAAACCAACCCAAAGAACTTAGCCAAACAATGAATGTTGCAATAAGCTCCTGCAGGAAAGGTGCTTCTATGACACAACCCCCGAGCAGGTAGCTACATTCTGCACAGTACAAAATGCATATGAATTCCAGCATGAAAACTCACTCCAGAAGGATGAAATGCATGTTTCTCTCTGAAAGAACACTCAGCCACTATTCTTTTGCTTGCTCCTTCCAAATCTTTGTAGAAACGTGTGTTTTACTGCTGGAATACGTTTTAGGATGCATTGTTTCAATCTCTTGCAAGCCTCATGTTGTTTCTTAGACAATGTGGAAAAACAAGGAGTATGTTTCCCAAATCACTTGAAATCCAGGAAAACGCACACTGCATCAGTCTTCTTCAAACACGCTCTATCTCCTAATGTGTTGTGAACTTTCAACAAACCAGAAAAGAAGGGCATTTTGCAGTGAAATTCAGACGGGTATGTACAAGAGTTCATTCCTATTGGTTGCAGGGTGCAAAAGCATGATTGACTTCATGTTCTCCATGAAACCCTTACATTTCCAAGTGAAAAGAGGTAGGACTTTGACCAAAGGATGTGTTTGCGTGTCTGTGGTGAAAGGAGCTCTAAGTTGTTTATTCAGTGCTGGAGAGTGACACGCTCTACACAGGTTACTAAGGGTTTTAAGAGCACCAACGTGCTGCAAACTGAAACTGCTACAAGGTGTGTGTAGCATGCAGAAAGAAGGCTTGTCATTTCAAAGAAAGAAGAGGAAACCAAAATCCAGGTAGTGAAACGAGCACCCCAGTATGGGAGATGTGCATTTGGACAGTTTCAAGCAGGAGCTCTTTGTGGACACTTGGAAACAGGGCTGTGAAAAATTTCGTACGAAGCGGATTTGGACAAAGCTGAAAGACCTTCCAAAACCAGCCCTAAAGAACTTAGCCAAGCAATGAATGTTGCAATAAGCTCCTGCAGGAAAGGTGCTTCTATGACACAACCCCCGAGCAGGTAGCTACATTCTGCACAGTACAAATGCTTATTAATTCCAGCATGAAAATTCACTCCAGAAGGATGAAATGTGTGTTTTTCTCTCGGAAAGAAGCCTCAGCCATTGGCAGTAGCTTGCTCCTTCAAAGCCTTTGTAGAAACGAGTGCTTTCACGGCTGGAGTACATTTTGGGATGCATTTTTTCAATCTCTTGCAAGCCTCATGTTTCTTACACAATGTGGATATATAAGGAGTATGTTTCCCAAGTCACTTGAAATCTAGGCAAACGCACACTGCATCACTCTTGCTCAAACACGCTCTTTCTCCTAATGTGTTGATAACATTCAAGAAACCAGAAAACAAGGGCAATTTGCAGTGAAACTCAGTCGGGCATGTACAAGAGGTCATTTCTATTGGTAGTAGAGTGCAACAGCATGATTGACTTCATGTTCTCCATGTAACACTTACATTTCCAACGGACCTGAAGTAGGACTTTCACCAAAGGATGTGTTTGCCTGTCTGTGGTGAAAGGAGCTCTAAGTTGTGTATTTAGTGCTGGAGAGTGACACACTCTACACGGATTACTAAAGGTTTGGAGAGCACAAACATGCTTCAAACTGAAACTGCCACAAGGTGTGTGTAGCATGCGGAAAGAAGGTTTGTCATTTCAAAGAAAGAAGAGAAAATCAAAATCTAGGTAGTGAAACGAGCACACCAGTATGGGAGATGTGCATGTGGACAGTTTCAAGCAGCAGCTCTTTGTGGACACTTGGAAACAGCGCTGTGAAAAAATTTCCTAGGAAGCGGGATTGGGTCAAAGTTGAAAGATCTTCCAAAACAAACCCAAAGAACTTAGCCAAACAATGAATGTTGCAATAAGCTCCTGCAGGAAAGGTGCTTCTATGACACAACCCCCGAGCAGGTAGCTACATTCTGCACCGTACAAATGCTTATTAATTCCAGCATGAAAATTCACTCCAGAAGGATGAAATGTGTGTGTTACTCTTGGAAAGAACCCTCAGCCACTATTCTTTTGCTTGATCCTTCCAAATCTTTGTAGAAACGTGTGTTTTACTGCTGGAATACGTTTTAGGATGCATTGTTTCAATCTCTTGCAAGCCTCATGTTGTTTCTTAGACAATGTGGAAAAACAAGGAGTATGTTTCCCAAATCACTTGAAATCCAGGAAAACGCACACTGCATCAGTCTTCTTCAAACACGCTCTATCTCCTAATGTGTTGCGTACTTTCAACAAACCAGAAAAGAAGGGCATTTTACAGTGAAATTCAGACGGGTATGTACAAGAGTTCATTCCTATTGGTTGCAGAATGCAAAAGCATGATTGATTTCATGTTCTCCATGAAAGCCTTACATTTCCAAGTGAAAAGAGGTAGGACTTTCACCAAAGGATGTGTTTGCGTGTCTGTGCTGAAAGGAGCTCTAAGTTGTGTATTCAGTGCTGGAGAGTGATACACTCAACACGGGTTACTCAGGGGCTTGAGAGCACCAGCATGCTTCAAACTGAAACTGCCACAAGTTGTGTGTAGCATGCGGAAAGAAGGCTTGTCATTTCAAAGAAAGAAGAGGAAACCAAAATCCAGGTAGTGAAAAGAGCACCCCAGTATGGGAGATGTGCATGTGGACAGTTTCAAGCAGCAGCTCTTTGTGGACACTTGGAAACAGGGCTGTGAAAAATTTCGTACGAGCGGATTTGGACAAAGCTGAAAGACCTTCCAAAACCAACCCTAAAGAACTTAGCCAAACAATGAATGTTCCAATAAGCTCCTGCAGGGAAGGTGCTTCTATGACACCACCCCCGAGCAGGTAGCTACATTATGCACAGTACAAATGCTTATTAATTCCAGCATGAAAATTCACTCCAGAAGGATGAAATGTGTGTGTTTCTCTTGGAAAGAACCCTCAGCCATTGGCTTTTGCTTGCTCCTTCAAAGCCTTTGTAGAAACGTGTGCTTTCACGGCTGGAGTACATTTTGGGATGCATTTTTTCAATCTCTTGCAAGCCTCATGTTTCTTACACAATGTGGATAAATAAGGAGTATGTTTCCCAAGTCACTTGAAATCTAGGCCAACGCACACTGCATCACTCTTGCTCAAACACGCTCTTTCTCCTAATGTGTTGAGAACATTCAAGAAACCAGAAAACAAGGGAAATTTTCAGTGAAACTCAGTCGGGCATGTACAAGAGGTCATTTCTATTGGTAGTAGACAGCAACAGCATGATTGACTTCATGTTCTCCATGAAACCGTTACATTTCCAAGGGACCTGAAGTAGGACTTTCACCAAAGGATGTGTTTGCGTGTCTGTGGTTAAAAGAGCTCTAAGTTGTGTATTCAGTGCTGGAGAGTGACACACTCTACACGGGTTACTAAAGGTTTTGAGAGCACCAACATGCTTCAAACTGAAACTGCCACAAGGTGTGTGTAGCATGCGGAAAGAAGGCTTGTCATTTCAAAGAAAGAAGAGAAAACCAAAATCCAGGTACTGAAACGAGCACACCAGTATGGGAGATGTGCATGTGGACAGTTTTAAGCAGCAGCTCTTTGTGGACACTTGGAAACAAGGCTGTGAAAAATTTCGTACGAAGCGGATTTGGACAAAGATGAAAGACCTTCCAAAGCCAGCCCTAAAGAACTTAGCCAAACAATGAATATTGCAATAAGCTCCTGCAGGAAAGGTGCTTCTATGACACAACCCCCGAGCAGGTAGCTACATTCTGCACAGTACAAATGCTTATTAATTCCAGCATGAAAATTCACTCCAGAAGGATGAAATGTGTGTGTTTCTTTTGGAAAGAACCCTCAGCCATTGGCTTTTGCTTGCTCCTTCAAAGCCTTTGTAGAAACGTGTGCTTTCACGGCTGGAGTACGTTTTGGGATGCATTTTTTCAATCTCTTGCAAGCCTCATGTTTCTTACAGAATGTGGAAAAATAAGGAGTATGTTTCCCAAATCACTTGAAATCTAGGCAAACGCACACTGCATCACCCTTGCTCAAACACGCTCTTTCTCCTAATGTGTTGAGAACATTCAAGAAACCAGAAAACAAGGGCAATTTTCAGTGAAACTCACTCGGGCATGTACAAGAGGTCATTTCTATTGATAGTAGAGTGCAACAGCATGATTGACTTCATGTTCTCCATGAAACCCTTACATTTCCAAGGGACCTGAAGTAGGACTTTCACCAAAGGATGTGTTTGCGTGTCTGTGGTGAAAGGAGCTCTAAGTTGTGTATTCAGTGCTGGAGAGTGACACACTCTACACGGATTACTCAAGGTTTGGAGAGCACCAACATGCTTCAAACTGAAACTGCCACAAGGTGTGTGTAGCATGCGGAAAGAAGGTTTGTCATTTCAAAGAAAGAAGAGAAAACCAAAATCCAGGTACTGAAACGAGCACACCAGTATGGGAGATGTGCATGTGGACAGTTTCAAGCAGCAGCTCTTTGTGGACACATGGAAACAGGGCTGTGAAAAAGTTTCCTAGGAAGCGGGATTGGGCCAAAGTTGAAAGACCTTCCAAAACCAACCCAAAGAACTTAGCCAAACAATGAATGTTGCAATAAGCTCCTGCAGGAAAGGTGCTTCTATGACACAACCCCCGAGCAGGTAGCTACATTCTGCACAGTACAAAATGCATATGAATTCCAGCATGAAAACTCACTCCAGAAGGATGAAATGCATGTTTCTCTCTGAAAGAACACTCAGCCACTATTCTTTTGCTTGCTCCTTCCTAATCTTTGTAGAAACGTGTGTTTTACTGCTGGAATACGTTTTAGGATGCATTGTTTCAATCTCTTGCAAGCCTCATGTTGTTTCTTAGACAATGTGGAAAAACAAGGAGTATGTTTCCCAAATCACTTGAAATCCAGGAAAACGCACACTGCATCAGTCTTCTTCAAACACGCTCTATCTCCTAATGTGTTGTGAACTTTCAACAAACCAGAAAAGAAGGGCATTTTGCAGTGAAATTCAGACGGGTATGTACAAGAGTTCATTCCTATTGGTTGCAGAGTGCAAAAGCATGATTGACTTCATGTTCTCCATGAAACCCTTACATTTCCAAGTGAAAAGAGGTAGGACTTTCACCAAAGGATGTGTTTGCGTGTCTGTGGTGAAAGGAGCTCTAAGTTGTGTATTCAGTGATGGAGAGTGACACACTCTACACAGGTTACTCAGGGTTTTAAGAGCACCAACATGCTGCAAACTGAAACTGCTACAAGGTGTGTGTAGCATGCAGAAAGAAGGCTTGTCATTTCAAAGAAAGAAGAGGAAACCAAAATCCAGGTACTGAAACGAGCACCCCAGTTTGGGAGATGTGCATGTGGACAGTTTCAAGCAGCAGCTCTTTGTGGACACTTGGAAACAGGGCTGTGAAAAATTTCGTACGAAGCGGATTTGGACAAAGCTGAAAGACCTTCCAAAACCAGCCCTAAAGAACTTAGCCAAACAATGAATGTTCCAATAAGCTCCTGCAGGAAAGGTGCTTCTATGACACAACCCCCAAGCAGGTAGCTACATCCTGCACAGTACAAATGCATATTAATTCCAGCATGAAAATTCACTCCAGAAGGATGAAATGTGTGTGTTTCTCTCGGAAAGAACCCTCAGCCATTGGCTTTTGCTTGCTCCTTCAAAGCCTTTGTAGAAACCTGTGCTTTCACGGCTGGAGTACCTTTAGGGATGCATTTTTTCAATCTCGTGCAAGCCTCATGTTTCTTACACAATGTGGATAAATAAGGAGTATGTTTCCCAAGTCACTTGAAATCTAGGCCAACGCACACTGCATCACTCTTGCTCAAACACGCTCTTTCTCCTAATGTGTTGAGAACATTCAAGAAACCGGAAAACAAGGGCAATTTTCGGTGAAACTCAGTCGGGCATCTACAAGAGGTCATTTCTATTGGTAGTAGAGTGCAACAGCATGATTGACTTCATGTTCTCCATGAAACCCTTACATTTCCAAGGGACCTGAAGTAGGACTTTCACCAAAGGATGTGTTTGCGTGTCTGTGGTGAAAGGAGCTCTAGGTTGTGTATTCAGTGCTGGAGAGTTACACACTCTACACGGATTACTCAAGGTTTGGAGAGCACCAACATGCTTCAAACTGAAACTGCCACAAGGTGTGTGTAGCATGCAGAAAGAAGGTTTGTCATTTCAAAGAAAGAGGAGAAAACAAAAATCCAGGTACTGAAACGAGCACACCAGTATGGGAGATGTGCATGTGGACAGTTTCAAGCAGCAGCTCTTTGTGGACACTTGGAAACAGGGCTGTGAAAAAGTTTCCTAGGAAGCGGTATTGGGCCAAAGATGAAAGACCTTCCAAAACCAACCCAAAGAACTGAGCCAAACAATGAATGTTGCAATAAGCTCCTGCAGGAAAGGTGCTTCTATGACACAACCCCCGAGCAGGTAGCTACATTCTGCACAGTACAAATGCTTATTAAATCCAGCATGAAAATTCACTCCAGAAGGATGAAATGTGTGTGTTTCTTTTTGAAAGAACCCTCAGCCATTGGCTTTTGCTTGCTCCTTCAAAGTCTTTTTAGAAACGTGTGCTATCACGGCTGGAGTACATTTTGGGATGCATTTTTTCAATCTCTTGCAAGCCTCATGTTTCTTACACAATGTGGAAAAATAAGGAGTATGTTTCCCAAGTCACTTGAAATCTAGGCCAACGCACACTGCATCACTCTTGCTCAAACACGCTCTTTCTCCTAATGTGTTGAGAACATTCAAGAAACCAGAAAACAAGGGCAATTTGCAGTGAAACTCAGTCGGGCATATACAAGAGGTCATTTCTATTGGTAGTAGAGTGCAACAGCATGATTGACTTCATGTTCTCCATGTAACCCTTACATTTCCAACGGACCTGAAGTAGGACTTTCACCAAAGGATGTGTTTGCGTGTCTGTGGTGAAAGTAGCTCTAAGTTGTGTATTCAGTGCTGGAGAGTGACACACTCTACACGAATTACTCAAGGTTTGGAGAGCACCAACATGCTTCAAACTGAAACTGCCACAAGGTGTGTGTAGCATGCGGAAAGAAGCTTTGTCATTTCAAAGAAAGAAGAGAAAACCAAATTCCAGGTAGTGAAACGAGCACACCAGTATGGGAGATGTGCATGTGGACAGTTTCAAGCAGCAGCTCTTTGTGGACACTTGGAAACAGCGCTGTGAAAAAATTTCCTAGGAAGCGGGATTGGGCCAAAGTTGAAAGACCTTCCAAAACCAACCCAAAGAACTTAGCCAAACAATGAATGTTGCAATAAGCTCCTGCAGGAAAGGTGCTTCTATGACACAACCCCCGAGCAGGTAGCTACATTCTGCACAGTACAAAATGCATATGAATTCCAGCATGAAAACTCACTCCAGAAGGATGAAATGCATGTTTCTCTCTGAAAGAACACTCAGCCACTATTCTTTTGCTTGCTCCTTCCAAATCTTTGTAGAAACGTGTGTTTTACTGCTGGAATAAGTTTTAGGATGCATTGTTTCAATCTCTTGCATGCCTCATGTTGTTTCTTAGACAATTTGGAAAAACAAGGAGTATGTTTCCCAAATCACTTGAAATCCAGGAAAACGCACACTGCATCAGTCTTCTTCAAACACGCTCTATCTCCTAATGTGTTGTGAACTTTCAACAAACCAGAGAAGAAGGGCATTTTGCAGTGAAATTCAGACGGGTATGTACAAGAGTTCATTCCTATTGGTTGCAGAGTGCAAAAGCATGATTGACTTCATGTTCTCCATGAAACCCTTACATTTCCAAGTGAAAAGAGGTAGGACTTTCACCAAAGGATGTGTTTGCCTGTCTGTGGTGAAAGGAGCTCTAAGTTGTGTATTCAGTGCTGGAGAGTGACACACTCTACACAGGTTACTCAGGGTTTTAAGAGCACCAACATGCTGCAAACTGAAACTGCTACAAGGTGTGTGTAGCATGCAGAAAGAAGGCTTGTCATTTCAAAGAAAGAAGAGGAAACCAAAATCCAGGTAGTGAAACGAGCACCCCAGTATGGGAGATGTGTATGTGGACAGTTTCAAGCAGCAGCTCTTTGTGGACACTTGGAAACAGGGCTGTGAAAAATTTCGTACGAAGCGGATTTGGACAAAGCTGAAAGACCTTCCAAAACCAGCCCTAAAGAACTTAGCCAAACAATGAATGTTGCAATAAGCTCCTGCAGGAAAGGTGCTTCTATGACACAACCCCCGAGCAGGTAGCTACATTCTGCACAGTACAAATGCTTATTAATTCCAGCATGAAAATTCACTCCAGAAGGATGAAATGTGTGTGTTTCTTTTGGAAAGAACCCTCAGCCATTGGCTTTTGCTTGCTCCTTCAAAGCCTGTGTAGAAACGTGTGCTTTGACGGCTGGAGTACGTTTTGGGATGCATTTTTTCAATCTCTTGCAAGCCTCATGTTTCTTACACAACGTGGATAAATAAGGAGTATGTTTCCCAAGTCACTTGAAATCTAGGCCAACGCACACTGCATCACTCTTGCTCAAACACGCTCTTTCTCCTAATGTGTTGAGAACATTCAAGAAACCAGAAAACAAGGGCAATTTGCAGTGAAACTCAGTCGGGCATGTACAAGAGGTCATTTCTATTGGTAGTAGAGTGCAACAGCATGATTGACTTCATGTTCTCCATGAAACCCTTACATTTCCAACGGACCTGAAGTAGGACTTTCATCAAAGGATGTGTTTGCGTGTCTGTGGTGAAAGGAGCTCTAAGTTGTGTATTCAGTGCTGGAGCGTGACACACTCTACATGGATTACTCAGGGTTTTGAGAGCACCAACATGCTTCAAACTGAAACTGCCACAAGGTGTGTGTAGCATGCGGAAAGAAGGTTTGTCATTTCAAAGAAAGAAGAGAAAACCAAAATCCAGGTACTGAAACGAGCACACCAGTATGGGAGATGTGCATGTGGACAGTTTCAAGCAGCAGCTCTTTGTGGACACTTGGAAACAGGGCTGTGAAAAAGTTTCCTAGGAAGCGGGATTGGGCCAAAGTTGAAAGACCTTCCAAAACCAACCCAAAGAACTTAGCCAAGCAATGAATGTTGCAATAAGCTCCTGCAGGAAAGGTGCTTCTATGACACAACCCCCGAGCAGGTAGCTACATTCTGCACAGTACAAAATGCATATGAATTCCAGCATGAAAACTCACTCCAGAAGGATGAAATGCATGTTTCTCTCTGAAAGAACACTCAGCCACTATTCTTTTGCTTGCTCCTTCCAAATCTTTGTAGAAACGTGTGTTTTACTGCTGGAATACGTTTTAGGATGCATTGTTTCAATCTCTTGCAAGCCTCATGTTGTTTCTTAGACAATGTGGAAAAACAAGGAGTATGTTTCCCAAATCACTTGAAATCCAGGAAAACGCACACTGCATCAGTCTTCTTCAAACACGCTCTATCTCCTAATGTGTTGTGAACTTTCAACAAACCAGAAACGAAGGGCATTTTGCAGTGAAATTCAGACGGGTATGTACAAGAGTTCATTCCTATTGGTTGCAGAGTGCAAAAGCATGATTGACTTCATGTTCTCCATGAAACCCTTACATTTCCAAGTGAAAAGAGGTAGGACTTTCACCAAAGGATGTGTTTGCGTGTCTGTGGTGAAAGGAGCTCTAAGTTGTGTATTCAGTGCTGGAGAGTGACACACTCTACACAGGTTACTCAGGGTTTTAAGAGCACCAACATGCTGCAAACTGAAACTGCTACAAGGTGTGTGTAGCATGCAGAAAGAAGGCTTGTCATTTCAAAGAAAGAAGAGGAAACCAAAATCCAGGTAGTGAAACGAGCACCCCAGTATGGGAGATGTGCATGTGGACAGTTTCAAGCAGCAGCTCTTTGTGGACACTTGGAAACAGGGCTGTGAAAAATTTCGTACGAAGCAGATTTGGACAAAGCTGAAAGACCTTCCAAAACCAGCCCTAAAGAACTTAGCCAAACAATGAATGTTGCAATAAGCTCCTGCAGGAAAGGTGCTTCTATGACACAACCCCCGAGCAGGTAGCTACATTCTGCACAGTACAAATGCTTATTAATTCCAGCATGAAAATTCACTCCAGAAGGATGAAATGTGTGTGTTTCTTTTGGAAAAAACCCTCAGCCATTGGCTTTTGCTTGCTCCTTCAAAGCCTTTGTAGAAACGTGTGCTTTCACGGCTGGAGTACATTTTGGGATGCATTTTTTCAATCTCTTGCAAGCCTCATGTTTCTTACACAATGTGGATAAATAAGGAGTATGTTTCCCAAGTCACTTGAAATCTAGGCCAACGCACACTGCATCACTCTTGCTCAAACACGCTCTTTCTCCTAATGTGTTGAGAACATTCAAGAAACCAGAAAACAAGGGCAAATTTCGGTGAAACTCAGTCGGGCATGTACAAGAGGTCATTTCTATTGGTAGTAGAGTGCAACATCATGATTGACTTCATGTTCTCCATGTAACCCTTACATTTCCAACGGACCTGAAGTAGGACTTTCACCAAAGGATGTGTTTGCGTGTCTGTGGTGAAAGGAGCTCTAAGTTGTGTATTCAGTGTTGGAGAGTGACACACTCTACACGGATTACTCAAGGTTTGGAGAGCACCAACATGCTTCAAACTGAAACTGCCACAAGGTGTGTGTAGCATGCGGAAAGAAGGTTTGTCATTTCAAAGAAAGAAGAGAAAACCAAATTCCAGGTAGTGAAACGAGCACACCAGTATGGGAGATGTGCATGTGGACAGTTTCAAGCAGCAGCTCTTTGTGGACACTTGGAAACAGCGCTGTGAATAAATTTACTAGGAAGCGGGATTGGGCCAAAGTTGAAAGACCTTCCAAAACCAACCCAAAGAACTTAGCCAAACAATGAATGTTGCAATAAGCTCCTGCAGGAAAGGTGCTTCTATGACACAACCCCCGAGCAGGTAGCTACATTCTGGACAATACAAAATGCATATGAATTCCAGCATGAAAACTCACTCCAGAAGGATGAAATGCATGTTTCTCTCTGAGAGAACACTCAGCCACTATTCTTTTGCTTCCTCCTTCCAAATCTTTGTAGAAACGTGTGTTTTACTGCTGGAATACGTTTTAGGATGCATTGTTTCAATCTCTTGCAAGCCTCATGTTGTTTCTTAGACAATGTGGAAAAACAAGGAGTATGTTTCCCAAATCACTTGAAATCCAGGAAAACGCACACTGCATCAGTCTTCTTCAAACACGCTCTATCTCCTAATGTGTTGTGAACTTTCAACAAACCAGAAAAGAAGGGCATTTTGCAGTGAAATTCAGACGGGTATGTACAAGAGTTCATTTCTATTGGTTGCAGAGTGCAAAAGCATGATTGACTTCATGTTCTCCATGAAACCCTTACATTTCCAAGTGAAAAGAGGTAGGACTTTCACCAAAGGATGTGTTTGCGTGTCTGTGGTGAAAGGAGCTCTAAGTTGTGTATTCAGTGCTGGAGAGTGACACACTCTACACAGGTTATCAGGGTTTTAAGAGCACCAACATGCTGCAAACTGAAACTGCTACAAGGTGTGTGTAGCATGCAGAAAGAAGGCTTGTCATTTCAAAGAAAGAAGAGGAAACCAAAATCCAGGTAGTGAAACGAGCACCCCAGTATGGGAGATGTGCATGTGGACAGTTTCAAGCAGCAGCTCTTTGTGGACACTTGGAAACAGGGCTGTGAATAATTTCGTACGAAGCGGATTTGGACAAAGCTGAAAGACCTTCCAAAACCAGCCCTAAAGAACTTAGCCAAACAATGAATGTTGCAATAAGCTCCTGCAGGAAAGGTGCTACTATGACACAACCCCCGAGCAGGTAGCTACATTCTGCACAGTACAAAATGCATATGAATTCCAGCATGAAAACTCACTCCAGAAGGATGAAATGCATGTTTCTCTCTGAAAGAACACTCAGCCACTATTCTTTTGCTTGCTCCTTCCAAATCTTTGTAGAAACGTGTGTTTTACTGCTGGAATACGTTTTAGGATGCATTGTTTCAATCTCTTGCAAGCCTCATGTTGTTTCTTAGACAATGTGGAAAAACAAGGAGTATGTTTCCCAAATCACTTGAAATCCAGGAAAACGCACACTGCATCAGTCTTCTTCAAACACGCTCTATCTCCTAATGTGTTGTGAACTTTCAACAAACCAGAAAAGAAGGGCATTGCAGTGAAATTCAGACGGGTATGTACAAGAGTTCATTCCTATTGGTTGCAGAGTGCAAAAGCATAATTGACTTCATATTATCCATCAAACCCTTACATTTCCAAGTGAAAAGAGGTAGGACTTTCACCAAAGGATGTGTTTGCATGTCTGTGGTGAAAGGAGCTCTAAGTTGTGTATTCAGTGCTGGAGAGTGACACACTCTACACAGGTTACTCAGGGTTTTAAGAGCACCAACATGCTGCAAACTGAAACTGCTACAAGGTGTGTGTAGCATGCAGAAAGAAGGCTTGTCATTTCAAAGAAAGAAGAGGAAACCAAAATCCAGGTAGTGAAACGAGCACCCCAGTATGGGAGATGTGTATGTGGACAGTTTCAAGCAGCAGCTCTATGTGGACACTTGGAAACAGGGCTGTGAAAAATTTCGTACGAAGCGGATTTGGACAAAGCTGAAAGACCTTCCAAAGCCAGCCCTAAAGAACTTAGCCAAACAATGAATGTTGCAATAAGCTCCTGCAAGAAAGGTGCTTCTATGACACAACCCCCGAGCAGGTAGCTACATTCTGCACAGTACAAATGCTTATTAATTCCAGCATGAAAATTCACTCCAGAAGGATGAAATGTGTGTGTTTCTTTTGGAAAGAACCCTCAGCCATTGGCTTTTGCTTGCTCCTTCAAAGCCTTTGTAGAAACGTGTGCTTTCACGGCTGGAGTACGTTTTGGGATGCATTTTTTCAATCTCTTGCAAGCCTCATGTTTCTTACACAATGTGGAAAAATAAGGAGTATGTTTCCCAAATCACTTGAAATCTAGGCAAACGCACACTGCATCACTCTTGCTCAAACACGCTCTTTCTCCTAAAGTGTTGAGAACATTCAAGAAACCAGAAAACAAGGGCAATTTGCAGTGAAACTCAGTCGGGCATGTACAAGAGGTCATTTCTATTGGTAGTAGAGTGCAACAGCATGATTGACTTCATGTTCTCCATGTAACCCTTACATTTCCAACGGACCTGAAGTAGGACTTTCACCAAAGGATGTGTTTGCGTGTCTGTGGTGAAAGGAGCTCTAAGTTGTGTATTCAGTGCTGGAGAGTGACACACTCTACACATGTTATCAGGGTTTTAAGAGCACCAACATGCTGCAAACTGAAACTGCTACAAGGTGTGTGTAGCATGCAGAAAGAAGGCTTGTCATTTCAAAGAAAGAAGAGGAAACCAAAATCCAGGTAGTGAAACGAGCACCCCAGTATGGGAGATGTGCATGTGGACAGTTTCAAGCAGCAGCTCTTTGTGGACACTTGGAAACAGGGCTGTGAAAAATTTCATAATAAGCGGATTTGGACAAAGCTGAAAGACCTTCCAAAACCAGCCCTAAAGAACTTAGCCAAACAATGAATGTTGCAATAAGCTCCTGCAGGAAAGGTGCTTCTATGACACAACCCCCGAGCAGGTAGCTACATTCTGCACAGTACAAATGCTTATTAATTCCAGCATGAAAATTCACTCCAGAAGGATGAAATGTGTGTGTTTCTTTTGGAAAGAACCCTCAGCCATTGGCTTTTGCTTGCTCCTTCAAAGCCTGTGTAGAAACGTGTGCTTTGACGGCTGGAGTACGTTTTGGGATGCATTTTTTCAATCTCTTGCAAGCCTCATGTTTCTTACACAATGTGGATAAATAAGGAGTATGTTTCCCAAGTCACTTGAAATCTAGGCCAACGCACACTGCATCACTCTTGCTCAAACACGCTCTTTCTCCTAATGTGTTGAGAACATTCAAGAAACCAGAAAACAAGGGCAATTTGCAGTGAAACTCAGTCAGGCATGTACAAGAGGTCATTTCTATTGGTAGTAGAGTGCAACAGCATGATTGACTTCATGTTCTCCATGAAACCCTTACATTTCCAAGGGACCTGAAGTAGGACTTTAACCAAAGGATGTGTTTGCGTGTCTGTGGTGAAAGGAGCTCTAAGTTGTGTATTCAGTGCTGGAGCGTGACACACTCTACATGGATTTCTCAGGGTTTTGAGAGCACCAACATGCTTCAAACTGCAACTGCCACAAGGTGTGTGTAGCATGCGGAAAGAAGGTTTGTCATTTCAAAGAAAGAAGAGAAAACCAAAATCCAGGTACTGAAACGAGCACACCAGTATGGGAGATGTGCATGTGGACAGTTTCAAGCAGCAGCTCTTTGTGGACACTTGGAAACAGGGCTGTGAAAAAGTTTCCTAGGAAGCGGGATTGGGCCAAAGTTGAAAGACCTTCCAAAACCAACCCAAAGAACTTAGCCAAGCAATGAATGTTGCAATAAGCTCCTGCAGGAAAGGTGCTTCTATGACACAACCCCCGAGCAGGTAGCTACATTCTGCACAGTACAAAATGCATATGAATTCCAGCATGAAAACTCACTCCAGAAGGATGAAATGCATGTTTCTCTCTGAAAGAACACTCAGCCACTATTCTTTTGCTTGCTCCTTCCAAATCTTTGTAGAAACGTGTGTTTTACTGCTGGAATACGTTTTAGGATGCATTGTTTCAATCTCTTGCAAGCCTCATGTTGTTTCTTAGACAATGTGGAAAAACAAGGAGTATGTTTCCCAAATCACTTGAAATCCAGGAAAACGCACACTGCATCAGTCTTCTTCAAACACGCTCTATCTCCTAATGTGTTGTGAACTTTCAACAAACCAGAAACGAAGGGCATTTTGCAGTGAAATTCAGACGGGTATGTACAAGAGTTCATTCCTATTGGTTGCAGAGTGCAAAAGCATGATTGACTTCATGTTCTCCATGAAACCATTACATTTCCAAGTGAAAAGAGGTAGGACTTTCACCAAAGGATGTGTTTGCGTGTCTGTGGTGAAAGGAGCTCTAAGTTGTGTATTCAGTGCTGGAGAGTGACACACTCTACACAGGTTACTCAGGGTTTTAAGAGCACCAACATGCTGCAAACTGAAACTGCCACAAGGTGTGTGTAGCATGCAGAAAGAAGGCTTGTCATTTCAAAGAAAGAAGAGGAAACCAAAATCCAGGTAGTGAAACGAGCACCCCAGTATGGGAGATGTGCATGTGGACAGTTTCAAGCAGCAGCTCTTTGTGGACACTTGGAAACAGGGCTGTGAAAAATTTCGTACGAAGCGGATTTGGACAAAGCTGAATGACCTTCCAAAACCAGCCCTAAAGAACTTAGCCAAACAATGAATGTTGCAATAAGCTCCTGCAGGAAAGGTGCTTCTATGACACAACCCCCGAGCAGGTAGCTACATTCTGCACAGTACAAATGCTTATTAATTCCAGCATGAAAATTCACTCCAGAAGGATGAAATGTGTGTGTTTCTTTTGGAAAGAACCCTCAGCCATTGGCTTTTGCTTGCTCCTTCAAAGCCTGTGTAGAAACGTGTGCTTTGACGGCTGGAGTACGTTTTGGGATGCATTTTTTCAATCTCTTGCAAGCCTCATGTTTCTTACACAATGTGGATAAATAAGGAGTATGTTTCCCAAGTCACTTGAAATCTAGGCCAACGCACACTGCATCACTCTTGCTCAAACACGCTCTTTCTCCTAATGTGTTGAGAACATTCAAGAAACCAGAAAACAAGGGCAATTTGCAGTGAAACTCAGTCGGGCATGTACAAGAGGTCATTTCTATTGGTAGTAGAGTGCAACAGCATGATTGACTTCATGTTCTCCATGAAACCCTTACATTTCCAAGGGACCTGAAGTAGGACTTTAACCAAAGGATGTGTTTGCGTGTCTGTGGTGAAAGGAGCTCTAAGTTGTGTATTCAGTGCTGGAGCGTGACACACTCTACATGGATTACTCAGGGTTTTGAGAGCACCAACATGCTTCAAACTGCAACTGCCACAAGGTGTGTGTAGCATGCGTAAAGAAGGTTTGTCATTTCAAAGAAAGAAGAGAAAACCAAAATCCAGGTACTGAAACGAGCACACCAGTATGGGAGATGTGCATGTGGACAGTTTCAAGCAGCAGCTCTTTGTGGACACTTGGAAACAGGGCTGTGAAAAAGTTTCCTAGGAAGCGGGATTGGGCCAAAGTTGAAAGACCTTCCAAAACCAACCCAAAGAACTTAGCCAAGCAATGAATGTTGCAATAAGCTCCTGCAGGAAAGGTGCTTCTATGACACAACCCCCGAGCAGGTAGCTACATTCTGCACAGTACAAAATGCATATGAATTCCAGCATGAAAACTCACTCCAGAAGGATGAAATGCATGTTTCTCTCTGAAAGAACACTCAGCCACTATTCTTTTGCTTGCTCCTTCCAAATCTTTGTAGAAACGTGTGTTTTACTGCTGGAATACGTTTTAGGATGCATTGTTTCAATCTCTTGCAAGCCTCATGTTGTTTCTTAGACAATGTGGAAAAACAAGGAGTATGTTTCCCAAATCACTTGAAATCCAGGAAAACGCACACTGCATCAGTCTTCTTCAAACACGCTCTATCTCCTAATGTGTTGTGAACTTTCAACAAACCAGAAACGAAGGGCATTTTGCAGTGAAATTCAGACGGGTATGTACAAGAGTTCATTCCTATTGGTTGCAGAGTGCAAAAGCATGATTAACTTCATGTTCTCCATGAAACCCTTACATTTCCAAGTGAAAAGAGGTAGGACTTTCACCAAAGGATGTGTTTGCGTGTCTGTGGTGAAAGGAGCTCTAAGTTGTGTATTCAGTGCTGGAGAGTGACACACTCTACACAGGTTACTCAGGGTTTTAAGAGCACCAACATGCTGCAAACTGAAACTGCTACAAGGTGTGTGTAGCATGCAGAAAGAAGGCTTGTCATTTCAAAGAAAGAAGAGGAAACCAAAATCCAGGTAGTGAAACGAGCACCCCAGTATGGGAGATGTGCATGTGGACAGTTTCAAGCAGCAGCTCTTTGTGGACACTTGGAAACAGGGCTGTGAAAAATTTCGTACGAAGCAGTATTGGACAAAGCTGAAAGACCTTCCAAAACCAGCCCTAAAGAACTTAGCCAAACAATGAATGTTGCAATAAGCTCCTGCAGGAAAGGTGCTTCTATGACACAACCCCCGAGCAGGTAGCTACATTCTGCACAGTACAAATGCTTATTAATTCCAGCATGAAAATTCACTCCAGAAGGATGAAATGTGTGTGTTTCTTTTGGAAAGAACCCTCAGCCATTGGCTTTTGCTTGCTCCTTCAAAGCCTTTGTAGAAATGTGTGCTTTCACGGCTGGAGTACGTTTTGGGATGCATTTTTTCAATCTCTTGCAAGCCTCATGTTTCTTACACAATGTGGAAAAATAAGGAGTATGTTTCCCAAATCACTTGAAATCTAGGCAAACGCACACTGCATCACTCTTGCTCAAACACGCTCTTTCTCCTAATGTGTTGAGAACATTCAAGAAACGAGAAAACAAGGGCAATTTGCAGTGAAACTCAGTCGGGCATGTACAAGAGGTCATTTCTATTGGTAGTAGAGTGCAACAGCATGATGGACTTCATGTTCTCCATGTAACCCTTACATTTCCAACGGACCTGAAGTAGGACTTTCACCAAAGGATGTGTTTGCGTGTCTGTGGTGAAAGGAGCTCTAAGTTGTGTATTCAGTGCTGGAGAGTGACACACTCTACACAGGTTACTCAGGGTTTTAAGATCACCAACATGCTGCAAACTGAAACTGCTACAAGGTGTGTGTAGCATGCAGAAAGAAGGCTTGTCATTTCAAAGAAAGAAGAGGAAACCAAAATCCAGGTAGTGAAACGAGCACCCCAGTATGGGAGATGTGCATGTGGACAGTTTCAAGCAGCAGCTCTTTGTGGACACTTGGAAACAGGGCTGTGAAAAACTTCGTACGAAGCGGATTTGGACAAAGCTGAAAGACCTTCCAAAACCAGCCCTAAAGAACTTAGCCAAACAATGAATGTTGCAATAAGGTCCTGCAAGAAAGGTGCTTCTATGACACAACCCCCGAGCAGGTAGCTACATTCTGCACAGTACAAATGCTTATTAATTCCAGCATGAAAATTCACTCCAGAAGGATGAAATGTGTGTGTTTCTTTTGGAAAGGACCCTCAGCCATTGGCTTTTGCTTGCTCCTTCAAAGCCTGTGTAGAAACGTGTGCTTTGACGGCTGGAGTACGTTTTGGGATACATTTTTTCAATCTCTTGCAAGCCTCATGTTTCTTACACAATGTGGATAAATAAGGAGTATGTTTCCCAAGTCACTTGAAATCTAGGCCAACGCACACTGCATCACTCTTGCTCAAACACGCTCTTTCTCCTAATGTGTTGAGAACATTCAAGAAACCAGAAAACAAGGGCAATTTGCAGTGAAACTCAGTCGGGCATGTACAAGAGGTCATTTCTATTGGTAGTAGAGTGCAACAGCATGATTGACTTCATGTTCTCCATGAAACCCTTACATTTCCAAGGGACCTGAAGTAGGACTTTAACCAAAGGATGTGTTTGCGTGTCTGTGGTGAAAGGAGCTCTAAGTTGTGTATTCAGTGCTGGAGAGTGACACACTCTACACGGATTACTCACGGTTTTGAGAGCACCAACATGCTTCAAACTGCAACTGCCACAAGGTGTGTGTAGCATGCGGAAAGAAGGTTTGTCATTTCAAAGAAAGAAGAGAAAACCAAAATCCAGGTACTGAAACGAGCACACCAGTATGGGAGATGTGCATGTGGACAGTTTCAAGCAGCAGCTCTTTGTGGACACTTGGAAACAGGGCTGTGAAAAAGTTTCCTAGGAAGCGGTATTGGGCCAAAGTTGAAAGACCTTCCAAAACCAACCCAAAGAACTTAGCCAAGCAATGAATGTTGCAATAAGCTCCTGCAGGAAAGGTGCTTCTATGACACAACCCCCGAGCAGGTAGCTACATTCTGCACAGTACAAAATGCATATGAATTCCAGCATGAAAACTCACTCCAGAAGGATGAAATGCATGTTTCTCTCTGAAAGAACACTCAGCCACTATTCTTTTGCTTGCTCCTTCCAAATCTTTGTAGAAACGTGTGTTTTACTGCTGGAATACGTTTTAGGATGCATTGTTTCAATCTCTTGCAAGCCTCATGTTGTTTCTTAGACAATGTGGAAAAACAAGGAGTATGTTTCCCAAATCACTTGAAATCCAGGAAAACGCACACTGCATCAGTCTTCTTCAAACACGCTCTATCTCCTAATGTGTTGTGAACTTTCAACAAACCAGAAACGAAGGGCATTTTGCAGTGAAATTCAGACGGGTATGTACAAGAGTTCATTCCTATTGGTTGCAGAGTGCAAAAGCATGATTGACTTCATGTTCTCCATGAAACCCTTACATTTCCAAGTGAAAAGAGGTAGGACTTTCACCAAAGGATGTGTTTGCGTGTCTGTGGTGAAAGGAGCTCTAAGTTGTGTATTCAGTGCTGGAGAGTGACACACTCTACACGGATTACTCACGGTTTTGAGAGCACCAACATGCTTCAAACTGCAACTGCCACAAGGTGTGTGTAGCATGCGGAAAGAAGGTTTGTCATTTCAAAGAAAGAAGAGAAAACCAAAATCCAGGTACTAAAACGAGCACACCAGTATGGGAGATGTGCATGTGGACAGTTTCAAGCAGCAGCTCTTTGTGGACACTTGGAAACAGGGCTGTGAAAAATTTCGTACGAAGCAGATTTGGACAAAGCTGAAAGACCTTCCAAAACCAGCCCTAAAGAACTTAGCCAAACAATGAATGTTGCAATAAGCTCCTGCAGGAAAGGTGCTTTTATGACACAACCCCCGAGCAGGTAGCTACATTCTGCACAGTACAAATGCTTATTAATTCCAGCATGAAAATTCACTCCAGAAGGATGAAATGTGTGTGTTTCTTTTGGAAAGAACACTCAGCCATTGGCTTTTGCTTGCTCCTTCAAAGCCTTTGTAGAAACGTGTGCTTTCACGGCTGGAGTACGTTTTGGGATTCATTTTTTCAATCTCTTGCAAGCCTCATGTTTCTTACACAATGTGGAAAAATAAGGAGTATGTTTCCCAAATCACTTGAAATCTAGGCAAACGCACACTGCATCACTCTTGCTCAAACACGCTCTTTCTCCTAATGTGTTGAGAACATTCAAGAAACGAGAAAACAAGGGCAATTTGCAGTGAAACTCAGTCGGGCATGTACAAGAGGTCATTTCTATTGGTAGTAGAGTGCAACAGCATGATGGACTTCATGTTCTCCATGTAACCCTTACATTTCCAACGGACCTGAAGTAGGACTTTCACCAAAGGATGTGTTTGCGTGTCTGTGGTGAAAGGAGCTCTAAGTTGTGTATTCAGTGCTGGAGAGTGACACACTCTACACAGGTTACTCAGGGTTTTAAGAGCACCAACATGCTGCAAACTGAAACTGCTACAAGGTGTGTGTAGCATGCAGAAAGAAGGCTTGTCATTTCAAAGAAAGAAGAGGAAACCAAAATCCAGGTAGTGAAACGAGCACCCCAGTATGGGAGATGTGCATGTGGACAGTTTCAAGCAGCAGCTCTTTGTGGACACTTGGAAACAGGGCTGTGAAAAATTTCGTACGAAGCAGATTTGGACAAAGCTGAAAGACCTTCCAAAACCAGCCCTAAAGAACTTAGCGAAACAATGAATGTTGCAATAAGCTCCTGCAGGAAAGGTGCTTCTATGACACAACCCCCGAGCAGGTAGCTACATTCTGCACAGTACAAATGCTTATTAATTCCAGCATGAAAATTCACTACAGAAGGATGAAATGTGTGTGTTTCTTTTGGAAAGAACCCTCAGCCATTGGCTTTTGCTTGCTCCTTCAAAGCCTTTGTAGAAACGTGTGCTTTCACGGCTGGAGTACGTTTTGGGATTCATTTTTTCAATCTCTTGCAAGCCTCATGTTTCTTACACAATGTGGAAAAATAAGGAGTATGTTTCCCAAATCACTTGAAATCTAGGCAAACGCACACTGCATCACTCTTGCTCAAACACGCTCTTTCTCCTAATGTGTTGAGAACATTCAAGAAATGAGAAAACAAGGGCAATTTGCAGTGAAACTCAGTCGGGCATGTACAAGAGGTCATTTCTATTGGTAGTAGAGTGCAACAGCATGATGGACTTCATGTTCTCCATGTAACCCTTACATTTCCAACGGACCTGAAGTAGGACTTTCACCAAAGGATGTGTTTGCGTGTCTGTGGTGAAAGGAGCTCTAAGTTGTGTATTCAGTGCTGGAGAGTGACACACTCTACACAGGTTATTCAGGGTTTTAAGAGCACCAACATGCTGCAAACTGAAACTGCTACAAGGTGTGTGTAGCATGCAGAAAGAAGGCTTGTCATTTCAAAGAAAGAAGAGGAAACCAAAATCCAGGTAGTGAAACGAGCACCCCAGTATGGGAGATGTGCATGTGGACAGTTTCAAGCAGCAGCTCTTTGTGGACACTTGGAAACAGGGCTGTGAAAAATTTCGTACGAAGCAGATTTGGACAAAGCTGAAAGACCTTCCAAAACCAGCCCTAAAGAACTTAGCGAAACAATGAATGTTGCAATAAGCTCCTTCAGGAAAGGTGCTTCTATGACACAACCCCCGAGCAGGTAGCTACATTCTGCACAGTACAAATGCTTATTAATTCCAGCATGAAAATTCACTACAGAAGGATGAAATGTGTGTGTTTCTTTTGGAAAGAACCCTCAGCCATTGGCTTTTGCTTGCTCCTTCAAAGCCTTTGTAGAAACGTGTGCTTTCACGGCTGGAGTACCTTTTGGGATGCATTTTTTCAATCTCTTGCAAGCCTCATGTTTCTTACACAATGTGGAAAAATAAGGAGTATGTTTCCCAAATCACTTGAAATCTAGGCAAAGGCACACTGCATCACTCTTGCTCAAACACGCTCTTTCTCCTAATGTGTTGAGAACATTCAAGAAACGAGAAAACAAGGGCAATTTGCAGTGAAACTCAGTCGGGCATGTAGAAGAGGTCATTTCTATTGGTAGTAGAGTGCAACAGCATAATGGACTTCATGTTCTCCATGTAACCCTTACATTTCCAACGGACCTGAAGTTGGACTTTCACCAAAGGATGTGTTTGCGTGTCTGTGGTGAAAGGAGCTCTAAGTTGTGTATTCAGTGCTGGAGAGTGACACACTCTACACAGGTTACTCAGGGTTTTAAGAGCTCCAACATGCTGCAAACTGCAACTGCTACAAGGTGTGTGTAGCATGCAGAAAGAAGGCTTGTCATTTCAAAGAAAGAAGAGAAAACCAAAATCCAGGTAGTGAAACGAGCACCCCAGTATGGGAGATGTGCATGTGGACAGTTTCAAGCAGCAGCTCTTTGTGGACACTTGGAAACAGCGCTGTGAAAAAGTTTCCTTGGAAGCGGGATTGGGCCAAAGTTGAAAGACCTTCCAAAACCAACCCAAAGAACTTAGCCAAGCAATGAATGTTGCAATAAGCTCCTGCAGGAAAGGTGCTTCTATGACACAACCCCCGAGCAGGTAGCTACATTCTGCACAGTACAAAATGCATATGAATTCCAGCATGAAAACTCACTCCAGAAGGATGAAATGCATGTTTCTCTCTGAAAGAACACTCAGCCACTATTCTTTTGCTTGCTCCTTCCAAATCTTTGTAGAAACGTGTGTTTTACTGCTGGAATACGTTTTAGGATGCATTGTTTCAATCTCTTGCAAGCCTCATGTTGTTTCTTAGACAATGTGGAAAAACAAGGAGTATGTTTCCCAAATCACTTGAAATCCAGGAAAACGCACACTGCATCAGTCTTCTTCAAACACGCTCTATCTCCTAATGTGTTGTGAACTTTCAACAAACCAGAAACGAAGGGCATTTTGCAGTGAAATTCAGACGGGTATGTACAAGAGTTCATTCCTATTGGTTGCAGAGTGCAAAAGCATGATTGACTTCATGTTCTCCATGAAACCCTTACATTTCCAAGTGAAAAGAGGTAGGACTTTCACCAAAGGATGTGTTTGCGTGTCTGTGGTGAAAGGAGCTCTAAGTTGTGTATTCAGTGCTGGAGAGTGACACACTCTACACAGGTTACTCAGGGTTTTAAGAGCACCAACATGCTGCAAACTGAAACTGCTACAAGGTGTGTGTAGCATGCAGAAAGAAGGCTTGTCATTTCAAAGAAAGAAGAGGAAACCAAAATCCAGGTAGTGAAACGAGCACCCCAGTATGGGAGATGTGCATGTGGACAGTTTCAAGCAGCAGCTCTTTGTGGACACTTGGAAACAGGGCTGTGAAAAATTTCGTACGAAGCAGATTTGGACAAAGCTGAAAGACCTTCCAAAACCAGCCCTAAAGAACTTAGCCAAACAATGAATGTTGCAATAAGCTCCTGCAGGAAAGGTGCTTCTATGACACAACCCCCGAGCAGGTAGCTACATTCTGCACAGTACAAATGCTTATTAATTCCAGCATGAAAATTCACTCCAGAAGGATGAAATGTGTGTGTTTCTTTTGGAAAGAACCCTCAGCCATTGGCTTTTGCTTGCTCCTTCAAAGCCTGTGTAGAAACGTGTGCTTTGACGGCTGGAGTACGTTTTGGGATGCATTTTTTCAATCTCTTGCAAGCCTCATGTTTCTTACACAATGTGGATAAATAAGGAGTATGTTTCCCAAGTCACTTGAAATCTAGGCCAACGCACACTGCATCACTCTTGCTCAAACACGCTCTTTCTCCTAATGTGTTGAGAACATTCAAGAAACCAGAAAACAAGGGCAATTTGCAGTGAAACTCAGTCGGGCATGTACAAGAGGTCATTTCTATTGGTAGTAGAGTGCAACAGCATGATTGACTTCATGTTCTCCATGAAACCCTTACATTTCCAAGGGACCTGAAGTAGGACTTTAACCAAAGGATGTGTTTGCGTGTCTGTGGTGAAAGGAGCTCTAAGTTGTGTATTCAGTGCTGGAGCGTGACACACTCTACATGGATTACTCAGGGTTTTGAGAGCACCAACATGCTTCAAACTGCAACTGCCACAAGGTGTGTGTAGCATGCGTAAAGAAGGTTTGTCATTTCAAAGAAAGAAGAGAAAACCAAAATCCAGGTACTGAAACGAGCACACCAGTATGGGAGATGTGCATGTGGACAGTTTCAAGCAGCAGCTCTTTGTGGACACTTGGAAACAGGGCTGTGAAAAAGTTTCCGAGGAAGCGGGATTGGGCCAAAGTTGAAAGACCTTCCAAAACCAACCCAAAGAACTTAGCCAAGCAATGAATGTTGCAATAAGCTCCTGCAGGAAAGGTGCTTCTATGACACAACCCCCGAGCAGGTAGCTACATTCTGCACAGTACAAAATGCATATGAATTCCAGCATGAAAACTCACTCCAGAAGGATGAAATGCATGTTTCTCTCTGAAAGAACACTCAGCCACTATTCTTTTGCTTGCTCCTTCCAAATCTTTGTAGAAACGTGTGTTTTACTGCTGGAATACGTTTTAGGATGCATTGTTTCAATCTCTTGCAAGCCTCATGTTGTTTCTTAGACAATGTGGAAAAACAAGGAGTATGTTTCCCAAATCACTTGAAATCCAGGAAAACGCACACTGCATCAGTCTTCTTCAAACACGCTCTATCTCCTAATGTGTTGTGAACTTTCAACAAACCAGAAACGAAGGGCATTTTGCAGTGAAATTCAGACGGGTATGTACAAGAGTTCATTCCTATTGGTTGCAGAGTGCAAAAGCATGATTAACTTCATGTTCTCCATGAAACCCTTACATTTCCAAGTGAAAAGAGGTAGGACTTTCACCAAAGGATGTGTTTGCGTGTCTGTGGTGAAAGGAGCTCTAAGTTGTGTATTCAGTGCTGGAGAGTGACACACTCTACACAGGTTACTCAGGGTTTTAAGAGCACCAACATGCTGCAAACTGAAACTGCTACAAGGTGTGTGTAGCATGCAGAAAGAAGGCTTGTCATTTCAAAGAAAGAAGAGGAAACCAAAATCCAGGTAGTGAAACGAGCACCCCAGTATGGGAGATGTGCATGTGGACAGTTTCAAGCAGCAGCTCTTTGTGGACACTTGGAAACAGGGCTGTGAAAAATTTCGTACGAAGCAGATTTGGACAAAGCAGAAAGACCTTCCAAAACCAGCCCTAAAGAACTTAGCCAAACAATGAATGTTGCAATAAGCTCCTGCAGGAAAGGTGCTTCTATGACACAACCCCCGAGCAGGTAGCTACATTCTGCACAGTACAAATGCTTATTAATTCCAGCATGAAAATTCACTCCAGAAGGATGAAATGTGTGTGTTTCTTTTGGAAAGAACCCTCAGCCATTGGCTTTTGCTTGCTCCTTCAAAGCCTTTGTAGAAATGTGTGCTTTCACGGCTGGAGTACGTTTTGGGATGCATTTTTTCAATCTCTTGCAAGCCTCATGTTTCTTACACAATGTGGAAAAATAAGGAGTATGTTTCCCAAATCACTTGAAATCTAGGCAAACGCACACTGCATCACTCTTGCTCAAACACGCTCTTTCTCCTAATGTGTTGAGAACATTCAAGAAACGAGAAAACAAGGGCAATTTGCAGTGAAACTCAGTCGGGCATGTACAAGAGGTCATTTCTATTGGTAGTAGAGTGCAACAGCATGATGGACTTCATGTTCTCCATGTAACCCTTACATTTCCAACGGACCTGAAGTAGGACTTTCACCAAAGGATGTGTTTGCGTGTCTGTGGTGAAAGGAGCTCTAAGTTGTGTATTCAGTGCTGGAGAGTGACACACTCTACACAGGTTACTCAGGGTTTTAAGATCACCAACATGCTGCAAACTGAAACTGCTACAAGGTGTGTGTAGCATGCAGAAAGAAGGCTTGTCATTTCAAAGAAAGAAGAGGAAACCAAAATCCAGGTAGTGATACGAGCACCCCAGTATGGGAGATGTGCATGTGGACAGTTTCAAGCAGCAGCTCTTTGTGGACACTTGGAAACAGGGCTGTGAAAAACTTCGTACGAAGCGGATTTGGACAAAGCTGAAAGACCTTCCAAAACCAGCCCTAAAGAACTTAGCCAAACAATGAATGTTGCAATAAGCTCCTGCAAGAAAGGTGCTTCTATGACACAACCCCCGAGCAGGTAGCTACATTCTGCACAGTACAAATGCTTATTAATTCCAGCATGAAAATTCACTCCAGAAGGATGAAATGTGTGTGTTTCTTTTGGAAAGGACCCTCAGCCATTGGCTTTTGCTTGCTCCTTCAAAGCCTGTGTAGAAACGTGTGCTTTGACGGCTGGAGTACGTTTTGGGATACATTTTTTCAATCTCTTGCAAGCCTCATGTTTCTTACACAATGTGGATAAATAAGGAGTATGTTTCCCAAGTCACTTGAAATCTAGGCCAACGCACACTGCATCACTCTTGCTCAAACACGCTCTTTCTCCTAATGTGTTGAGAACATTCAAGAAACCAGAAAACAAGGGCAATTTGCAGTGAAACTCAGTCGGGCATGTACAAGAGGTCATTTCTATTGGTAGTAGAGTGCAACAGCATGATTGACTTCATGTTCTCCATGAAACCCTTACATTTCCAAGGGACCTGAAGTAGGACTTTAACCAAAGGATGTGTTTGCGTGTCTGTGGTGAAAGGAGCTCTAAGTTGTGTATTCAGTGCTGGAGAGTGACACACTCTACACGGATTACTCACGGTTTTGAGAGCACCAACATGCTTCAAACTGCAACTGCCACAAGGTGTGTGTAGCATGCGGAAAGAAGGTTTGTCATTTCAAAGAAAGAAGAGAAAACCAAAATCCAGGTACTGAAACGAGCACACCAGTATGGGAGATGTGCATGTGGACAGTTTCAAGCAGCAGCTCTTTGTGGACACTTGGAAACAGGGCTGTGAAAAAGTTTCCTAGGAAGCGGTATTGGGCCAAAGTTGAAAGACCTTCCAAAACCAACCCAAAGAACTTAGCCAAGCAATGAATGTTGCAATAAGCTCCTGCAGGAAAGGTGCTTCTATGACACAACCCCCGAGCAGGTAGCTACATTTTGCACAGTACAAAATGCATATGAATTCCAGCATGAAAACTCACTCCAGAAGGATGAAATGCATGTTTCTCTCTGAAAGAACACTCAGCCACTATTCTTTTGCTTGCTCCTTCCAAATCTTTGTAGAAACGTGTGTTTTACTGCTGGAATACGTTTTAGGATGCATTGTTTCAATCTCTTGCAAGCCTCATGTTGTTTCTTAGACAATGTGGAAAAACAAGGAGTATGTTTCCCAAATCACTTGAAATCCAGGAAAACGCACACTGCATCAGTCTTCTTCAAACACGCTCTATCTCCTAATGTGTTGTGAACTTTCAACAAACCAGAAACGAAGGGCATTTTGCAGTGAAATTCAGACGGGTATGTACAAGAGTTCATTCCTATTGGTTGCAGAGTGCAAAAGCATGATTGACTTCATGTTCTCCATGAAACCCTTACATTTCCAAGTGAAAAGAGGTAGGACTTTCACCAAAGGATGTGTTTGCGTGTCTGTGGTGAAAGGAGCTCTAAGTTGTGTATTCAGTGCTGGAGAGTGACACACTCTACACGGATTACTCACGGTTTTGAGAGCACCAACATGCTTCAAACTGCAACTGCCACAAGGTGTGTGTAGCATGCGGAAAGAAGGTTTGTCATTTCAAAGAAAGAAGAGAAAACCAAAATCCAGGTACTAAAACGAGCACACCAGTATGGGAGATGTGCATGTGGACAGTTTCAAGCAGCAGCTCTTTGTGGACACTTGGAAACAGGGCTGTGAAAAATTTCGTACGAAGCAGATTTGGACAAAGCTGAAAGACCTTCCAAAACCAGCCCTAAAGAACTTAGCCAAACAATGAATGTTGCAATAAGCTCCTGCAGGAAAGGTGCTTTTATGACACAACCCCCGAGCAGGTAGCTACATTCTGCACAGTACAAATGCTTATTAATTCCAGCATGAAAATTCACTCCAGAAGGATGAAATGTGTGTGTTTCTTTTGGAAAGAACACTCAGCCATTGGCTTTTGCTTGCTCCTTCAAAGCCTTTGTAGAAACGTGTGCTTTCACGGCTGGAGTACGTTTTGGGATTCATTTTTTCAATCTCTTGCAAGCCTCATGTTTCTTACACAATGTGGAAAAATAAGGAGTATGTTTCCCAAATCACTTGAAATCTAGGCAAACGCACACTGCATCACTCTTGCTCAAACACGCTCTTTCTCCTAATGTGTTGAGAACATTCAAGAAACGAGAAAACAAGGGCAATTTGCAGTGAAACTCAGTCGGGCATGTACAAGAGGTCATTTCTATTGGTAGTAGAGTGCAACAGCATGATGGACTTCATGTTCTCCATGTAACCCTTACATTTCCAACGGACCTGAAGTAGGACTTTCACCAAAGGATGTGTTTGCGTGTCTGTGGTGAAAGGAGCTCTAAGTTGTGTATTCAGTGCTGGAGAGTGACACACTCTACACAGGTTACTCAGGGTTTTAAGAGCACCAACATGCTGCAAACTGAAACTGCTACAAGGTGTGTGTAGCATGCAGAAAGAAGGCTTGTCATTTCAAAGAAAGAAGAGGAAACCAAAATCCAGGTAGTGAAACGAGCACCCCAGTATGGGAGATGTGCATGTGGACAGTTTCAAGCAGCAGCTCTTTGTGGACACTTGGAAACAGGGCTGTGAAAAATTTCGTACGAAGCAGATTTGGACAAAGCTGAAAGACCTTCCAAAACCAGCCCTAAAGAACTTAGCGAAACAATGAATGTTGCAATAAGCTCCTGCAGGAAAGGTGCTTCTATGACACAACCCCCGAGCAGGTAGCTACATTCTGCACAGTACAAATGCTTATTAATTCCAGCATGAAAATTCACTACAGAAGGATGAAATGTGTGTGTTTCTTTTGGAAAGAACCCTCAGCCATTGGCTTTTGCTTGCTCCTTCAAAGCCTTTGTAGAAACGTGTGCTTTCACGGCTGGAGTACGTTTTGGGATTCATTTTTTCAATCTCTTGCAAGCCTCATGTTTCTTACACAATGTGGAAAAATAAGGAGTATGTTTCCCAAATCACTTGAAATCTAGGCAAACGCACACTGCATCACTCTTGCTCAAACACGCTCTTTCTCCTAATGTGTTGAGAACATTCAAGAAATGAGAAAACAAGGGCAATTTGCAGTGAAACTCAGTCGGGCATGTACAAGAGGTCATTTCTATTGGTAGTAGAGTGCAACAGCATGATGGACTTCATGTTCTCCATGTAACCCTTACATTTCCAACGGACCTGAAGTAGGACTTTCACCAAAGGATGTGTTTGCGTGTCTGTGGTGAAAGGAGCTCTAAGTTGTGTATTCAGTGCTGGAGAGTGACACACTCTACACAGGTTATTCAGGGTTTTAAGAGCACCAACATGCTGCAAACTGAAACTGCTACAAGGTGTGTGTAGCATGCAGAAAGAAGGCTTGTCATTTCAAAGAAAGAAGAGGAAACCAAAATCCAGGTAGTGAAACGAGCACCCCAGTATGGGAGATGTGCATGTGGACAGTTTCAAGCAGCAGCTCTTTGTGGACACTTGGAAACAGGGCTGTGAAAAATTTCGTACGAAGCAGATTTGGACAAAGCTGAAAGACCTTCCAAAACCAGCCCTAAAGAACTTAGCGAAACAATGAATGTTGCAATAAGCTCCTTCAGGAAAGGTGCTTCTATGACACAACCCCCGAGCAGGTAGCTACATTCTGCACAGTACAAATGCTTATTAATTCCAGCATGAAAATTCACTACAGAAGGATGAAATGTGTGTGTTTCTTTTGGAAAGAACCCTCAGCCATTGGCTTTTGCTTGCTCCTTCAAAGCCTTTGTAGAAACGTGTGCTTTCACGGCTGGAGTACCTTTTGGGATGCATTTTTTCAATCTCTTGCAAGCCTCATGTTTCTTACACAATGTGGAAAAATAAGGAGTATGTTTCCCAAATCACTTGAAATCTAGGCAAAGGCACACTGCATCACTCTTGCTCAAACACGCTCTTTCTCCTAATGTGTTGAGAACATTCAAGAAACGAGAAAACAAGGGCAATTTGCAGTGAAACTCAGTCGGGCATGTAGAAGAGGTCATTTCTATTGGTAGTAGAGTGCAACAGCATGATGGACTTCATGTTCTCCATGTAACCCTTACATTTCCAACGGACCTGAAGTTGGACTTTCACCAAAGGATGTGTTTGCGTGTCTGTGGTGAAAGGAGCTCTAAGTTGTGTATTCAGTGCTGGAGAGTGACACACTCTACACAGGTTACTCAGGGTTTTAAGAGCTCCAACATGCTGCAAACTGAAACTGCTACAAGGTGTGTGTAGCATGCAGAAAGAAGGCTTGTCATTTCAAAGAAAGAAGAGAAAACCAAAATCCAGGTAGTGAAACGAGCACCCCAGTATGGGAGATGTGCATGTGGACAGTTTCAAGCAGCAGCTCTTTGTGGACACTTGGAAACAGCGCTGTGAAAAAGTTTCCTAGGAAGCGGGATTGGGCCAAAGTTGAAAGACCTTCCAAAACCAACCCAAAGAACTTAGCCAAGCAATGAATGTTGCAATAAGCTCCTGCAGGAAAGGTGCTTCTATGACACAACCCCCGAGCAGGTAGCTACATTCTGCACAGTACAAAATGCATATGAATTCCAGCATGAAAACTCACTCCAGAAGGATGAAATGCATGTTTCTCTCTGAAAGAACACTCAGCCACTATTCTTTTGCTTGCTCCTTCCAAATCTTTGTAGAAACGTGTGTTTTACTGCTGGAATACGTTTTAGGATGCATTGTTTCAATCTCTTGCAAGCCTCATGTTGTTTCTTAGACAATGTGGAAAAACAAGGAGTATGTTTCCCAAATCACTTGAAATCCAGGAAAACGCACACTGCATCAGTCTTCTTCAAACACGCTCTATCTCCTAATGTGTTGTGAACTTTCAACAAACCAGAAACGAAGGGCATTTTGCAGTGAAATTCAGACGGGTATGTACAAGAGTTCATTCCTATTGGTTGCAGAGTGCAAAAGCATGATTGACTTCATGTTCTCCATGAAACCCTTACATTTCCAAGTGAAAAGAGGTAGGACTTTCACCAAAGGATGTGTTTGCGTGTCTGTGGTGAAAGGAGCTCTAAGTTGTGTATTCAGTGCTGGAGAGTGACACACTCTACACAGGTTACTCAGGGTTTTAAGAGCACCAACATGCTGCAAACTGAAACTGCTACAAGGTGTGTGTAGCATGCAGAAAGAAGGTTTGTCATTTCAAAGAAAGAAGAGGAAACCAAAATCCAGGTAGTGAAACGAGCACCCCAGTATGGGAGATGTGCATGTGGACAGTTTCAAGCAGCAGCTCTTTGTGGACACTTGGAAACAGGGCTGTGAAAAATTTCGTACGAAGCAGATTTGGACAAAGCTGAAAGACCTTCCAAAACCAGCCCTAAAGAACTTAGCCAAACAATGAATGTTGCAATAAGCTCCTGCAGGAAAGGTGCTTCTATGACACAACCCCCGAGCAGGTAGCTACATTCTGCACAGTACAAATGCTTATTAATTCCAGCATGAAAATTCACTCCAGAAGGATGAAATGTGTGTGTTTCTTTTGGAAAGAACCCTCAGCCATTGGCTTTTGCTTGCTCCTTCAAAGCCTTTGTAGAAACGTGTGCTTTCACGGCTGGAGTACGTTTTGGGATGCATTTTTTCAATCTCTTGCAAGCCTCATGTTTCTTACACAATGTGGAAAAATAAGGAGTATGTTTCCCAAATCACTTGAAATCTAGGCAAACGCACACTGCATCACTCTTGCTCAAATACGCTCTTTCTCCTAATGTGTTGAGAACATTCAAGAAACGAAAAAACAAGGGCAATTTGCAGTGAAACTCAGTCGGGCATGTACAAGAGGTCATTTCTATTGGTAGTAGAGTGCAACAGCATGATGGACTTCATGTTCTCCATGTAACCCTTACATTTCCAAGTGAAAAGAGGTAGGACTTTAACCAAAGGATGTGTTTGCGTGTCTGTGGTGAAAGGAGCTCTAAGTTGTGTATTCAGTGCTGGAGAGTGACACACTCTACACGGGTTACTCAAGGTTTTGAGAGCACCAACATGCTTCAAACTGAAACTGCCACAAGGTGTGTGTAGCATGCGGAGAGAAGGTTTGTCATTTCAAAGAAAGAAGAGAAAACCAAAATCCAGGTACTGAAACGAGCACACCAGTATGGGAGATGTGCATGTGGACAGTTTCAAGCAGCAGCTCTTTGTGGACACTTGGAAACAGGGCTGTGAAAAAGTTTCCTAGGAAGCGGGATTGGGCCAAAGTTGAAAGACCTTCCAAAACCAACCCAAAGAACTTAGCCAAGCAATGAATGTTGCAATAAGCTCCTGCAAGAAAGGTGCTTCTATGACACAACCCCCGAGCAGGTAGCTACATTCTGCACAGTACAAAATGCATATGAATTCCAGCATGAAAACTCACTCCAGAAGGATGAAATGCATGTTTCTCTCTGAAATAACACTCAGCCACTATTCTTTTGCTTGCTCCTTCCAAATCTTTGTAGAAACGTGTGTTTTACTGCTGGAATACGTTTTAGGATGCATTGTTTCAATCTCTTGCAAGCCTCATGTTGTTTCTTAGACAATGTGGAAAAACAAGGAGTATGTTTCCCAAATCACTTGAAATCCAGGAAAACGCACACTGCATCAGTCTTCTTCAAACACGCTCTATCTCCTAATGTGTTGTGAACTTTCAACAAACCAGAAACGAAGGGCATTTTGCAGTGAAATTCAGACGGGTATGTACAAGAGTTCATTCCTATTGGTTGCAGAGTGCAAAAGCATGATTGACTTCATGTTCTCCATGAAACCCTTACATTTCCAAGTGAAAAGAGGTAGGACTTTCACCAAAGGATGTGTTTGCGTGTCTGTGGTGAAAGGAGCTCTAAGTTGTGTATTCAGTGCTGGAGAGTGACACACTCTACACGGGATACTCAAGGTTTTGAGAGCACCAACATGCTTCAAACTGCAACTGCCACAAGGTGTGTGTAGCATGCGGAGAGAAGGTTTGTCATTTCAAAGAAAGAAGAGAAAACCAAAATCCAGGTACTGAAACGAGCACACCAGTATGGGAGATGTGCATGTGGACAGTTTCAAGCAGCAGCTCTTTGTGGACACTTGGAAACAGGGCTGTGAAAAAGTTTCCTAGGAAGCGGGATTGGGCCAAAGTTGAAAGACCTTCCAAAACCAACCCAAAGAACTTAGCCAAGCAATGAATGTTGCAATAAGCTCCTGCAGGAAAGGTGCTTCTATGACACAACCCCGGAGCACGTAGCTACATTCTGCACAGTACAAAATGCATATGAATTCCAGCATGAAAACTCACTCCAGAAGGATGAAATGCATGTTTCTCCCTGAAAGAACACTCAGCCACTATTCTTTTGCTTACTCCTTCCAAATCTTTGTAGAAACGTGTGTTTTACTGCTGGAATACGTTTTAGGATGCATTGTTTCAATCTCTTGCAAGCCTCATGTTGTTTCTTAGACAATGTGGAAATACAAGGCGTATGTTTCCCAAATCACTTGAAATCCAGGAAAACGCACACTGCATCAGTCTTCTTCAAACACGCTCTATCTCCTAATGTGTTGTGAACTTTCAACAAACCAGAAACGAAGGGCATTTTGCAGTGAAATTCAGACGGGTATGTACAAGAGTTCATTCCTATTGGTTGCAGAGTGCAAAAGCATGATTGACTTCATGTTCTCCATGAAACCCTTACATTTCCAAGTGAAAAGAGGTAGGACTTTCACCAAAGGATGTGTTTGCCTGTCTGTGGTGAAAGGAGCTCTAAGTTGTGTATTCAGTGCTGGAGAGTGACACACTCTACACAGGTTACTCAGGGTTTTAAGAGCACCAACATGCTGCAAACTGAAACTGCTACAAGGTGTGTGTAGCATGCAGAAAGAAGGCTTGTCATTTCAAAGAAAGAAGAGGAAACCAAAATCCAGGTAGTGAAACGACCACTCCAGTATGGGAGATGTGCATGTGGACAGTTTCAAGCAGCAGCTCTTTGTGGACTCTTGGAAACAGCGCTGTGAAAAAATTTCCTAGGAAGCGGGATTGGGCCAAAGTTGAAAGACCTTCCAAAACCAACCCAAAGAACTTAGCCAAACAATGAATGTTGCAATAAGCTCCTGCAAGAAAGGTGCTTCTATGACACAACCCCCGAGCAGGTAGCTACATTCTGCACAGTACAAATGCTTATTAATTCCAGCATGAAAATTCACTCCAGAAGGATGAAATGTGTGTGTTTCTTTTGGAAAGAACCCTCAGCCATTGGCTTTTGCTTGCTTCTTCAAAGCCTTTGTAGAAACGTGTGCTTTCACGGCTGGAGTACGTTTTGGGATGCATTTTTTCAATCTCTTGCAAGCCTCATGTTTCTTACACAATGTGGAAAAATAAGGAGTATGTTTCCCAAATCACTTGAAATCTAGGCAAACGCACACTGCATCACTCTTGCTCAAACACGCTCTTTCTCCTAACGTGTTGAGAACATTCAAGAAACCAGAAAACAAGGGCAGTTTGCAGTGAAACTCAGTCGGGCATGTACAAGAGGTCATTTCTATTGGTAGTAGAGTGCAACAGCATGATTGACTTCATGTTATCCATGAAACCCTTACATTTCCAAGTGAAAAGAGGTAGGACTTTCACCAAAGGATGTGTTTGCGTGTCTGTGGTGAAAGGAGCTCTAAGTTGTGTATTCAGTGCTGGAGAGTGACACACTCTACACAGGTTACTCAGGGTTTTAAGAGCACCAACATGCTGCAAACTGAAACTGCTACAAGGTGTGTGTAGCATGCAGAAAGAAGGCTTGTCATTTCAAAGAAAGAAGAGGAAACCAAAATCCAGGTAGTGAAACGAGCACCCCAGTATGGGAGATGTGTATGTGGACAGTTTCAAGCAGCAGCTCTTTGTGGACACTTGGAAACAGGGCTGTGAAAAATTTCGTACGAAGCGGATTTGGACAAAGCTGAAAGACCTTCCAAAGCCAGCCCTAAAGAACTTAGCCAAACAATGAATGTTGCAATAAGCTCCGGCAAGAAAGGTGCTTCTATGACACAACCCCCGAGCAGGTAGCTACATTCTGCACAGTACAAATGCTTATTAATTCCAGCATAAAAATTCACTCCAGAAGGAAGAAATGTGTGTGTTTCTTTTGGAAAGAACCCTCAGCCATTGGCTTTTGCTTGCTCCTTCAAAGCCTGTGTAGAAACGTGTGCTTTGACGGCTGGAGTACGTTTTGGGATGCATTTTTTCAATCTCTTGCAAGCCTCATGTTTCTTACACAATGTGGATAAATAAGGAGTATGTTTCCCAAGTCACTTGAAATCTAGGCCAACGCACACTGCATCACTCTTGCTCAAACACGCTCTTTCTCCTAATGTGTTGAGAACATTCAAGAAACCAGAAAACAAGGGCAATTTGCAGTGAAACTCAGTCGGGCATGTACAAGAGGTCATTTCTATTGGTAGTAGAGTGCAACAGCATGATTGACTTCATGTTCTCCATGAAACCCTTACATTTCCAAGGGACCTGCAGTAGGACTTTAACCAAAGGATGTGTTTGCGTGTCTGTGGTGAAAGGAGCTCTAAGTTGTGTATTCAGTGCTGGAGCGTGACACACTCTACATGGATTACTCAGGGTTTTGAGAGCACCAACATGCTTCAAACTGCAACTGCCACAAGGTGTGTGTAGCATGCGGAAAGAAGGTTTGTCATTTCAAAGAAAGAAGAGAAAACCAAAATCCAGGTACTGAAACGAGCACACCAGTATGGGAGATGTGCATGTGGACAGTTTCAAGCAGCAGCTCTTTGTGGACACTTGGAAACAGGGCTGTGAAAAAGTTTCCTAGGAAGCGGGATTGGGCCAAAGTTGAAAGACCTTCCAAAACCAACCCAAAGAACTTAGCCAAGCAATGAATGTTGCAATAAGCTCCTGCAGGAAAGGTGCTTCTATGACACAACCCCCGAGCAGGTAGCTCCATTCTGCACAGTACAAAATGCATATGAATTCCAGCATGAAAACTCACTCCAGAAGGATGAAATGCATGTTTCTCTCTGAAAGAACACTCAGCCACTATTCTTTTGCTTGCTCCTTCCAAATCTTTGTAGAAACGTGTGTTTTACTGCTGGAATACGTTTTAGGATGCATTGTTTCAATCTCTTGCAAGCCTCATGTTGTTTCTTAGACAATGTGGAAAAACAAGGAGTATGTTTCCCAAATCACTTGAAATCCAGGAAAACGCACACTGCATCAGTCTTCTTCAAACACGCTCTATCTCCTAATGTGTTGTGAACTTTCAACAAACCAGAAACGAAGGGCATTTTGCAGTGAAATTCAGACGGGTATGTACAAGAGTTCATTCCTATTGGTTGCAGAGTGCAAAAGCATGATTGACTTCATGTTCTCCATGAAACCCTTACATTTCCAAGTGAAAAGAGGTAGGACTTTCACCAAAGGATGTGTTTGCGTGTCTGTGGTGAAAGGAGCTCTAAGTTGTGTATTCAGTGCTGGAGAGTGACACACTCTACACAGGTTACTCAGGGTTTTAAGAGCACCAACATGCTGCAAACTGAAACTGCTACAAGGTGTGTGTAGCATGCAGAAAGAAGGCTTGTCATTTCAAAGAAAGAAGAGGAAACCAAAATCCAGGTAGTGAAACGAGCACCCCAGTATGGGAGATGTGCATGTGGACAGTTTCAAGCAGCAGCTCTTTGTGGACACTTGGAAACAGGGCTGTGAAAAATTTCGTACGAAGCAGATTTGGACAAAGCTGAAAGACCTTCCAAAACCAGCCCTAAAGAACTTAGCCAAACAATGAATGTTGCAATAAGCTCCTGCAGGAAAGGTGCTTCTATGACACAACCCCCGAGCAGGTAGCTACATTCTGCACAGTACAAATGCTTATTAATTCCAGCATGAAAATTCACTCCAGAAGGATGAAATGTGTGTGTTTCTTTTGGAAAGAACCCTCAGCCATTGGCTTTTGCTTGCTCCTTCAAAGCCTTTGTAGAAACGTGTGCTTTCACGGCTGGAGTACATTTTGGGATGCATTTTTTCAATCTCTTGCAAGCCTCATGTTTCTTACACAATGTGGATAAATAAGGAGTATGTTTCCCAAGTCACTTGAAATCTAGGCCAACGCACACTGCATCACTCTTGCTCAAACACGCTCTTTCTCCTAATGTGTTGAGAACATTCAAGAAACCAGAAAACAAGGGCAAATTTCGGTGAAACTCAGTCGGGCATGTACAAGAGGTCATTTCTATTGGTAGTAGAGTGCAACAGCATGATTGACTTCATGTTCTCCATGTAACCCTTACATTTCCAACGGACCTGAAGTAGGACTTTCACCAAAGGATGTGTTTGCGTGTCTGTGGTGAAAGGAGCTCTAAGTTGTGTATTCAGTGCTGTAGAGTGACACATTCTACGCGGATTACTCAAGGTTTGGAGAGCACCAACATGCTTCAAACTGAAACTGCCACAAGGTGTGTGTAGCATGCGGAAAGAAGGTTTGTCATTTCAAAGAAAGAAGAGAAAACCAAATTCCAGGTAGTGAAACGAGCACACCAGTATGGGAGATGTGCATGTGGACAGTTTCAAGCAGCAGCTCTTTGTGGACACTTGGAAACAGCGCTGTGAAAAAATTTACTAGGAAGCGGGATTGGGCCAAAGTTGAAAGACCTTCCAAAACCAACCCAAAGAACTTAGCCAAACAATGAATGTTGCAATAAGCTCCTGCAGGAAAGGTGCTTCTATGACACAACCCCCGAGCAGGTAGCTACATTCTGCACAGTACAAAATGCATATGAATTCCAGCATGAAAACTCACTCCAGAAGGATGAAATGCATGTTTCTCTCTGAGAGAACACTCAGCCACTATTCTTTTGCTTCCTCCTTCCAAATCTTTGTAGAAACGTGTGTTTTACTGCTGGAATACGTTTTAGGATGCATTGTTTCAATCTCTTGCAAGCCTCATGTTGTTTCTTAGACAATGTGGAAAAACAAGGAGTATGTTTCCCAAATCACTTGAAATCCAGGAAAACGCACACTGCATCAGTCTTCTTCAAACACGCTCTATCTCCTAATGTGTTGTGAACTTTCAACAAACCAGAAAAGAAGGGCATTTTGCAGTGAAATTCAGACGGGTATGTACAAGAGTTCATTCCTATTGGTTGCAGAGTGCAAAAGCATGATTGACTTCATGTTCTCCATGAAACCCTTACATTTCCAAGTGAAAAGAGGTAGGACTTTCACCAAAGGATGTGTTTGCGTGTCTGTGGTGAAAGGAGCTCTAAGTTGTGTATTCAGTGCTGGAGAGTGACACACTCTACACAGGTTATCAGGGTTTTAAGAGCACCAACATGCTGCAAACTGAAACTGCTACAAGGTGTGTGTAGCATGCAGAAAGAAGGCTTGTCATTTCAAAGAAAGAAGAGGAAACCAAAATCCAGGTAGTGAAACGAGCACCCCAGTATGGGAGATGTGCATGTGGACAGTTTCAAGCAGCAGCTCTTTGTGGACACTTGGAAACAGGGCTGTGAATAATTTCGTACGAAGCGGATTTGGACAAAGCTGAAAGACCTTCCAAAACCAGCCCTAAAGAACTTAGCCAAACAATGAATGTTGCAATAAGCTCCTGCAGGAAAGGTGCTTCTATGACACAACCCCCGAGCAGGTAGCTACATTCTGCACAGTACAAAATGCATATGAATTCCAGCATGAAAACTCACTCCAGAAGGATGAAATGCATGTTTCTCTCTGAAAGAACACTCAGCCACTATTCTTTTGCTTGCTCCTTCCAAATCTTTGTAGAAACGTGTGTTTTACTGCTGGAATACGTTTTAGGATGCATTGTTTCAATCTCTTGCAAGCCTCATGTTGTTTTTAGACAATGTGGAAATACAAGGAGTATGTTTCCCAAATCACTTGAAATCCAGGAAAACGCACACTGCATCAGTCTTCTTCAAACACGCTCTATCTCCTAATGTGTTGTGAACTTTCAACAAACCAGAAACGAAGGGCATTTTGCAGTGAAATTCAGACGGGTATGTACAAGAGTTCATTCCTATTGGTTGCAGAGTGCAAAAGCGTGATTGACTTCATGTTCTCCATGAAACCCTTACATTTCCAAGTGAAAAGAGGCAGGACTTTCACCAAAGGATGTGTTTGCGTGTCTGTGGTGAAAGGAGCTCTAAGTTGTGTATTCAGTGCTGGAGAGTGACACACTCTACACAGGTTACTCAGGGTTTTAAGAGCACCAACATGCTGCAAACTGAAACTGCTACAAGGTGTGTGTAGCATGTAGAAAGAAGGCTTGTCATTTCAAAGAAAGAAGAGGAAACCAAAATCCAGGTAGTGAAACGAGCACCCCAGTATGGGAGATGTGCATGTGGACAGTTTCAAGCAGCAGCTCTTTGTGGACACTTGGAAACAGGGCTGTGAAAAATTTCGTACGAAGCAGATTTGGACAAAGCTGAAAGACCTTCCAAAACCAGCCCTAAAGAACTTAGCCAAACAATGAATGTTGCAATAAGCTCCTGCAGGAAAGGTGCTTCTATGACACAACCCCCGAGCAGGTAGCTACATTCTGCACAGTACAAATGCTTATTAATTCCAGCATGAAAATTCACTCCAGAAGGATGAAATGTGTGTGTTTCTTTTGGAAAGAACCCTCAGCCATTGGCTTTTGCTTGCTCCTTCAAAGCCTTTGTAGAAACGTGTGCTTTCACGGCTGGAGTACGTTTTGGGATGCATTTTTTCAATCTCTTGCAAGCCTCATGTTTCTTACACAATGTGGAAAAATAAGGAGTATGTTTCCCAAGTCACTTGAAATCTAGGCCAACGCACACTGCATATCTCTTGCTCAAACACGCTCTTTCTCCTAATGTGTTGAGAACATTCAAGAAACCAGAAAACAAGGGCAATTTGCAGTGAAACTCAGTCGGGCATGTACAAGAGGTCATTTCTATTGGTAGTAGAGTGCAACAGCATGATTGACTTCATGTTCTCCATGAAACCCTTACATTTCCAAGGGACCTGAAGTAGGACTTTAACCAAAGGATGTGTTTGCGTGTCTGTGGTGAAAGGAGCTCTAAGTTGTGTATTCAGTGCTGGAGAGTGACACACTCTACACGGATTACTCACGGTTTTGAGAGCACCAACATGCTTCAAACTGCAACTGCCACAAGGTGTGTGTAGCATGCGGAAAGAAGGTTTGTCATTTCAAAGAAAGAAGAGAAAACCAAAATCCAGGTACTGAAACGAGCACACCAGTATGGGAGATGTGCATGTGGACAGTTTCAAGCAGCAGCTCTTTGTGGACACTTGGAAACAGGGCTGTGAAAAAGTTTCCTAGGAAGCGGGATTGGGCCAAAGTTGAAAGACCTTCCAAAACCAACCCAAAGAACTTAGCCAAGCAATGAATGTTGCAATAAGCTCCTGCAGGAAAGGTGCTTCTATGACACAACCCCCGAGCAGATAGCTACATTCTGCACAGTACAAAATGCATATGAATTCCAGCATGAAAACTCACTCCAGAAGGATGAAATGCATGTTTCTCTCTGAAATAACACTCAGCCACTATTCTTTTGCTTGCTCCTTCCAAATCTTTGTAGAAACGTGTGTTTTACTGCTGGAATACGTTTTAGGATGCATTGTTTCAATCTCTTGCAAGCCTCATGTTGTTTCTTAGACAATGTGGAAATACAAGGAATATGTTTCCCAAATCACTTGAAATCCAGGAAAACGCACACTGCATCAGTCTTCTTCAAACACGCTCTATCTCCTAATGTGTTGTGAACTTTCAACAAACCAGAAAAGAAGGCCATTTTGCAGTGAAATTCAGACGGGTATGTACAAGAGTTCATTCCTATTGGTTGCAGAGTGCAAAAGCATGATTGACTTCATGTTCTCCATGAAACCCTTACATTTCCAAGAGCAAAGAGGTAGGACTTTCACCAAAGGATGTGTTTGCGTGTCTGTGGTGAAAGGAGCTCTAAGTTGTGTATTCAGTGCTGGAGAGTGACACACTCTACACAGGTTACTCAGGGTTTTAAGAGCACCAACATGCTGCAAACTGAAACTGCTAAAAGGTGTGTGTAGCATGCAGAAAGAAGGCTTGTCATTTCAAAGAAAGAAGAGGAAACCAAAATCCAGGTAGTGAAACGACCACCCCAGTATGGGAGATGTGCATGTGGACAGTTTCAAGCAGCAGCTCTTTGTGGACACTTGGAAACAGGGCTGTGAAAAATTTCATACGAAGCAGATTTGGACAAAGCTGAAAGACCTTCCAAAACCAGCCCTAAAGAACTTAGCCAAACAATGAATGTTGCAATAAGCTCCTGCAGGAAAGGTGCTTCTATGACACAACCCCCGCGCAGGTAGCTACATTCTGCACAGTACAAATGCTTATTAATTCCAGCATGAAAATTCAATCCAGAAGGATGAAATGTGTGTGTTTCTTTTGGAAAGAACCCTCAGCCATTGGCTTTTGCTTGCTCCTTCAAAGCCTTTGTAGAAACGTGTGCTTTCACGGTTGGAGTACGTTTTGGGATGCATTTTTTCAATCTCTTGCAAGCCTCATGTTTCTTACACAATGTGGAAAAATAAGGAGTATGTTTCCCAAATCACTTGAAATCTAGGCAAACGCACACTGCATCACTCTTGCTCAAACACGCTCTTTCTCCTAATGTGTTGAGAACATTCAAGAAACCAGAAAACAAGGGCAATTTGCAGTGAAACTCAGTCGGGCATGTACAAGAGGTCATTTCTATTGGTAGTAGAGTGCAACAGCATGATTGACTTCATGTTCTCCATGAAACCTTTACATTTCCAAGGGACCTGAAGTAGGACTTTAACCAAAGGATGTGTTTGCGTGTCTGTGGTGAAAGGAGCTCTAAGTTGTGTATTCAGTGCTGGAGAGTGACACACTCTACACGGGTTACTCAAGGTTTTGAGAGCACCAACATGCTTCAAACTGCAACTGCCACAAGGTGTGTGTAGCATGCAGAAAGAAGGTTTGTCATTTCAAAGAAAGAAGAGAAAACCAAAATCCAGGTACTGAAACGAGCACACCAGTATGGGAGATGTGCATGTGGACAGTTTCAAGCAGCAGCTCTTTGTGGACACTTGGACACAGGGCTGTGAAAAAGTTTCCTAGGAAGCGGGATTGGGCCAAAGTTGAAAGACCTTCCAAAACCAACCCAAAGAACTTAGCCAAGCAATGAATGTTGCAATAAGCTCCTGCAGGAAAGGTGCTTCTATGACACAACCCCCGAGCAGGTAGCTACATTCTGCACAGTACAAAATGCATATGAATTCCAGCATGAAAACTCACTCCAGAAGGATGAAATGCATGTTTCTCTCTGAAAGAACACTCAGCCACTATTCTTTTGCTTGCTCCTTCCAAATCTTTGTAGAAACGTGTGTTTTACTGCTGGAATACGTTTTAGGATGCATTGTTTCAATCTCTTGCAAGCCTCATGTTGTTTCTTAGACAATGAGGAAATACAAGGAGTATGTTTCCCAAATCACTTGAAATCCAGGAAAACGCACACTGCATCAGTCTTCTTCAAACACGCTCTATCTCCTAATGTGTTGTGAACTTTCAACAAACCAGAAACGAAGGGCATTTTGCAGTGAAATTCAGACGGGTATGTACAAGAGTTCATTCCTATTGGTTGCAGAGTGCAAAAGCAACATTGACTTCATGTTCTCCATGAAACCCTTACATTTCCAAGTGAAAAGAGGTAGGACTTTCACCAAAGGATGTGTTTGCGTGTCTGTGGTGAAAGGAGCTCTAAGTTGTGTATTCAGTGCTGGAGAGTGACACACTCTACACAGGTTACTCAGGGTTTTAAGAGCTCCAACATGCTGCAAACTGAAACTGCTACAAGGTGTGTGTAGCATGCAGAAAGAAGGCTTGTCATTTCAAAGAAAGAAGAGGAAACCAAAATCCAGGTAGTGAAACGAGCACCCCAGTATGGGAGATGTGCATGTGGACAGTTTCAAGCAGCAGCTCTTTGAGGACACTTGGAAACAGGGCTGTGAAAAATTTCCTACGAAGCGGATTTGGACAAAGCTGAAAGACCTTCCAAAGCCAGCCCTAAAGAACTTAACCAAACAATGAATGTTGCAATAAGCTCCTGCAGGAAAGGTGCTTCTTTGACACAACCCCCGAGCAGGTAGCTACATTCTGCACAGTACAAATGCTTATTAATTCCACCATGAAAATTCACTCCAGAAGGATGAAATGTGTGTGTTTCTCTTGGAAAGAACCCTCAGCCATTGGCTTTTGCTTGCTCCTTCAAAGCCATTGTAGAAACGTGTGCTTTCATGGCTGGAGTACGTTTTGGGATGCATTTTTTCAATCTCTTGCAAGCCTCATGTTTCTTACACAATGTGGATAAATAAGGAGTATGTTTCCCAAGTCACTTGAAATCTAGGCCAACGCACACTGCATCACTCTTGCTCAAACACGCTCTTTCTCCTAATGTGTTGAGAACATTCAAGAAACCAGAAAACAAGGGCAATTTGCAGTGAAACTCAGTCGGGCATGTACAAGAGGTCATTTCTATTGGTAGTAGAGTGCAACAGCATGATTGACTTCATGTTCTCCATGAAACCCTTAGATTTCCAAGGGACCTGAAGTAGGACTTTAACCAAAGGATGTGTTTGCGTGTCTGTGGTGAAAGGAGCTCTAAGTTGTGTATTCAGTGCTGGAGAGTGACACACTCTACACGGGTTACTCAAGGTTTTGAGAGCACCAACATGCTTCAAACTGCAACTGCCACAAGGTGTGTGTAGCATGCGGAAAGAAGGTTTGTCATTTCAAAGAAAGAAGAGAAAACCAAAATCCAGGTACTGAAACGAGCACCCCAGTATGGGAGATGTGCATGTGGACAGTTTCAAGCAGCAGCTCTTTGTGGACACTTGGAAACAGGGCTGTGAAAAATTTCGTACGAAGCGGATTTGGACAAAGCTGAAAGACCTTCCAAAACCAGCCCTAAAGAACTTAGCCAAACAATGAATGTTGCAATAAGCTCCTGCAGGAAAGGTGCTTCTATGACACAACCCCCGAGCAGGTAGCTACATTCTGCACAGTACAAATGCTTATTAATTCCAGCATGAAAACTCACTCCAGAAGGATGAAATGCATGTTTCTCTCTGAAATAACACTCAGCCACTATTCTTTTGCTTGCTCCTTCCAAATCTTTGTAGAAACGTGTGTTTTACTGCTGGAATATGTTTTAGGATGCATTGTTTCAATCTCTTGCAAGCCTCATGTTGTTTCTTAGACAATGTGGAAAAACAAGGAGTATGTTTCCCAAATCACTTGAAATCCAGGAAAACGCACACTGCATCAGTCTTCTTCAAACACGCTCTATCTCCTAATGTGTTGTGAACTTTCATCAAACCAGAAAAGAAGGGCATTTTGCAGTGAAATTCAGACGGGTATGTACAAGAGTTCATTCCTATTGGTTGCAGAGTGCAAAAGCATGATTGACTTCATGTTCTCCATGAAACCCTTACATTTCCAAGTGAAAACAGGTAGGACTTTCACCAAAGGATGTGTTTGCGTGTCTGTGGTGAAAGGAGCTCTAAGTTGTGTATTCAGTGCTGGAGAGTGACACACTCTACACGGATTACTCACGGTTTTGAGAGCACCAACATGCTTCAAACTGCAACTGCCACAAGGTGTGTGTAGCATGCGGAAAGAAGGTTTGTCATTTCAAAGAAAGAAGAGAAAACCAAAATCCAGGTACTGAAACGAGCACCCCAGTATGGGAGATGTGCATGTGGACAGTTTCAACCAGCAGCTCTTTGTGGACACTTGGAAACAGGGCTGTGAAAAAGTTTCCTAGGAAGCGGGATTGGACCAAAGTTGAAAGACCTTCCAAAACCAACCCAAAGAACTTAGCCAAACAATGAATGTTGCAATAAGCTCCTGCAGGAAAGGTGCTTCTATGACACAACCCCCGAGCAGGTAGCTACATTCTGCACAGTACAAATGCTTATTAATTCCAGCATGAAAATTCACTCCAGAAGGATGAAATGTGTGTGTTTCTTTGGAAAGAACCCTCAGCCATTGGCTTTTGCTTGCTCCTTCAAAGCCTTTGTAGAAACGTGTGCTTTCACGGCTGGAGTACGTTTTGGGATGCATTTTTTCAATCTCTTGCAAGCCTCATGTTTCTTACACAATGTGGAAAAATAAGGAGTATGTTTCCCAAGTCACTTGAAATCTAGGCCAACGCACACTGCATATCTCTTGCTCAAACACGCTCTTTCTCCTAATGTGTTGAGAACATTCAAGAAACCAGAAAACAAGGGCAATTTGCAGTGAAACTCAGTCGGGCATGTACAAGAGGTCATTTCTATTGGTAGTAGAGTGCAACAGCATGATTGACTTCATGTTCTCCATGAAACCCTTACATTTCCAAGGGACCTGAAGTAGGACTTTAACCAAAGGATGTGTTTGCGTGTCTGTGGTGAAAGGAGCTCTAAGTTGTGTATTCAGTGCTGGAGAGTGACACACTCTACACGGATTACTCACGGTTTTGAGAGCACCAACATGCTTCAAACTGCAACTGCCACAAGGTGTGTGTAGCATGCGGAAAGAAGGTTTGTCATTTCAAAGAAAGAAGAGAAAACCAAAATCCAGGTACTGAAACAAGCACACCAGTATCGGAGATGTGCATGTGGACAGTTTCAAGCAGCAGCTCTTTGTGGACACTTGGAAACAGGGCTGTGAAAAAGTTTCCTAGGAAGCGGGATTGGGCCAAAGTTGAAAGACCTTCCAAAACCAACCCAAAGAACTTAGCCAAGCAATGAATGTTGCAATAAGCTCCTGCAGGAAAGGTGCTTCTATGACACAACCCCCGAGCAGATAGCTACATTCTGCACAGTACAAAATGCATATGAATTCCAGCATGAAAACTCACTCCAGAAGGATGAAATGCATGTTTCTCTCTGAAAGAACACTCAGCCACTATTCTTTTGCTTGCTCCTTCCAAATCTTTGTAGAAACGTGTGTTTTACTGCTGGAATACGTTTTAGGATGCATTGTTACAATCTCTTGCAAGCCTCATGTTGTTTCTTAGACAATGTGGAAATACAAGGAATATGTTTCCCAAATCACTTGAAATCCAGGAAAACGCACACTGCATCAGTCTTCTTCAAACACGCTCTATCTCCTAATGTGTTGTGAACTTTCAACAAACCAGAAAAGAAGGGCATTTTGCAGTGAAATTCAGACGGGTATGTACAAGAGTTCATTCCTATTGGTTGCAGAGTGCAAAAGCATGATTGACTTCATGTTCTCCATGAAACCCTTACATTTCCAAGTGAAAAGAGGTAGGACTTTCACCAAAGGATGTGTTTGCGTGTCTGTGGTGAAAGGAGCTCTAAGTTGTGTATTCAGTGCTGGAGAGTGACACACTCTACACAGGTTACTCAGGGTTTTAAGAGCACCAACATGCTGCAAACTGAAACTGCTACAAGGTGTGTGTAGCATGCAGAAAGAAGGCTTGTCATTTCAAAGAAAGAAGAGGAAACCAAAATCCAGGTAGTGAAACGAGCACCCCAGTATGGGAGATGTGCATGTGGACAGTTTCAAGCAGCAGCTCTTTGTGGACACTTGGAAACAGGGCTGTGAAAAATTTCGTACGAAGCAGATTTGGACAAAGCTGAAAGACCTTCCAAAACCAGCCCTAAAGAACTTAGCCAAACAATGAATGTTGCAATAAGCTCCTGCAGGAAAGGTGCTTCTATGACACAACCCCCGCGCAGGTAGCTACATTCTGCACAGTACAAATGCTTATTAATTCCAGCATGAAAATTCACTCCAGAAGGATGAAATGTGTGTGTTTCTTTTGGAAAGAACCCTCAGCCATTGGCTTTTGCTTGCTCCTTCAAAGCCTTTGTAGAAACGTGTGCTTTCACGGCTGGAGTACGTTTTGGGATGCATTTTTTCAATCTCTTGCAAGCCTCATGTTTCTTACACAATGTGGAAAAATAAGGAGTATGTTTCCCAAATCACTTGAAATCTAGGCCAACGCACACTGCATCACTCTTGCTCAAACACGCTCTTTCTCCTAATGTGTTGAGAACATTCAAGAAACCAGAAAACAAGGGCAATTTGCAGTGAAACTCAGTCGGGCATGTACAAGAGGTCATTTCTATTGGTAGTAGAGTGCAACAGCATGATGGACTTCATGTTCTCCATGTAACCCTTACATTTCCAACGGACCTGAAGTAGGACTTTCACCAAAGGATGTATTTGCGTGTCTGTGGTGAAAGGAGCTCTAAGTTGTGTATTCAGTGCTGGAGAATGACACACTCTACACAGGTTACTCAGGGTTTTAAGAGCACCAACATGCTGCAAAGTGAAACTGCTACAAGGTGTGTGTAGCATGCAGAAAGAAGGCTTGTCATTTCAAAGAAAGAAGAGGAAACCAAAATCCAGGTAGTGAAACGAGCACCCCAGTATGGGAGATGTGCATGTGGACAGTTTCAAGCAGCAGCTCTTTGTGGACACTTGGAAACAGGGCTGTGAAAAATTTCGTACGAAGCGGATTTGGACAAAGCTGAAAGACCTTCCAAAGCCAGCCCTAAAGAACTTAGCCAAACAATGAATGTTGCAATAAGCTCCTGCAGGAAAGGTGCTTCTATGACACAACCCCCGAGCAGGTAGCTACATTCTGCACAGTACAAATGCTTATTAATTCCAGCATGAAAATTCACTCCAGAAGGATGAAATGTGTGTGTTTCTCTTGGAAAGAACCCTCAGCCATTGGCTTTTGCTTGCTCCTTCAAAGCCTTTGTAGAAACGTGTGCTTTCATGGCTGGAGTACGTTTTGGGATGCATTTTTTCAATCTCTTGCAAGCCTCATGTTTCTTACACAATGTGGATAAATAAGGAGTATGTTTCCCAAGTCACTTGAAATCTAGGCCAACGCACACTGCATCACTCTTGCTCAAACACGCTCTTTCTCCTAATGTGTTGAGAACATTCAAGAAACCAGAAAACAAGGGCAATTTTCAGTGAAACTCAGTCGGGCATGTACAAGAGGTCATTTCTATTGGTAGTAGAGTGCAACAGCATGATTGACTTCATGTTCTCCATGAAACCCTTAGATTTCCAAGGGACCTGAAGTAGGACTTTAACCAAAGGATGTGTTTGCGTGTCTGTGGTGAAAGGAGCTCTAAGTTGTGTATTCAGTGCTGGAGAGTGACACACTCTACACGGGTTACTCAAGGTTTTGAGAGCACCAACATGCTTCAAACTGCAACTGCCACAAGGTGTGTGTAGCATGCGGAAAGAAGGTTTGTCATTTCAAAGGAAGAAGAGAAAACCAAAATCCAGGTACTGAAACGAGCACACCAGTATGGGAGATGTGCATGTGGACAGTTTCAAGCAGCAGCTCTTTGTGGACACTTGGAAACAGGGCTGTGAAAAAGTTTCCTAGGAAGCGGGATTGGGCCAAAGTTGAAAGACCTTCCAAAACCAACCCAAAGAACTTAGCCAAGCAATGAATGTTGCAATAAGCTCCTGCAGGAAAGGTGCTTCTATGACACAACCCCCGAGCAGGTAGCTACATTCTGCACAGTACAAAATGCATATGAATTCCAGCATGAAAACTCACTCCAGAAGGATGAAATGCATGTTTCTCTCTGAAAGAACACTCAGCCACTATTCTTTTGCTTGCTCCTTCCAAATCTTTGTAGAAACGTGTGTTTTACTGCTGGAATACGTTTTAGGATGCATTGTTTCAATCTCTTGCAAGCCTCATGTTGTTTCTTAGACAATGAGGAAATACAAGGAGTATGTTTCCCAAATCACTTGAAATCCAGGAAAACGCACACTGCATCAGTCTTCTTCAAACACGCTCTATCTCCTAATGTGTTGTGAACTTTCAACAAACCAGAAACGAAGGGCATTTTGCAGTGAAATTCAGACGGGTATGTACAAGAGTTCATTCCTATTGGTTGCAGAGTGCAAAAGCATGATTGACTTCATGTTCTCCATGAAACCCTTACATTTCCAAGTGAAAAGAGGTAGGACTTTCACCAAAGGATGTGTTTGCGTGTCTGTGGTGAAAGGAGCTCTAAGTTGTGTATTCAGTGCTGGAGAGTGACACACTCTACACAGGTTACTCAGGGTTTTAAGAGCTCCAACATGCTGCAAACTGAAACTGCTACAAGGTGTGTGTAGCATGCAGAAAGAAGGCTTGTCATTTCAAAGAAAGAAGAGGAAACCAAAATCCAGGTAGTGAAACGAGCACCCCAGTATGGGAGATGTGCATGTGGACAGTTTCAACCAGCAGCTCTTTGTGGACACTTGGAAACAGGGCTGTGAAAAATTTCGTACGAAGCAGATTTGGACAAAGCTGAAAGTCCTTCCAAAACCAGCCCTAAAGAACTTAGCCAAACAATGAATGTTGCAATAAGCTCCTGCAGGAAAGGTGCTTCTATGACACAACCCCCGAGCAGGTAGCTACATTCTGCACAGTACAAATGCTTATTAATTCCAGCATGAAAATTCACTCCAGAAGGATGAAATGTGTGTGTTTCTTTTGGAAAGAACCCTCATCCATTGGCTTTTGCTTGCTCCTTCAAAGCCTGTGTAGAAACGTGTGCTTTGACGGCTGGAGTACGTTTTGGGATGCATTTTTTCTATCTCTTGCAAGCCTCATGTTTCTTACACAATGTGGATAAATAAGGAGTATGTTTCCCAAGTCACTTGAAATCTAGGCCAACGCACACTGCATCACTCTTGCTCAAACACGCTCTTTCTCCTAATGTGTTGAGAACATTCAAGAAACCAGAAAACAAGGGCAATTTTCAGTGAAACTCAGTCGGGCATGTACAAGAGGTCATTTCTATTGGTAGTAGAGTGCAACAGCATGATTGACTTCATGTTCTCCATGAAACCCTTAGATTTCCAAGGGACCTGAAGTAGGACTTTAACCAAAGGATGTGTTTGCGTGTCTGTGGTGAAAGGAGCTCTAAGTTGTGTATTCAGTGCTGGAGAGTGACACACTCTACACGGGTTACTCAAGGTTTTGAGAGCACCAACATGCTTCAAACTGCAACTGCCACAAGGTGTGTGTAGCATGCGGAAAGAAGGTTTGTCATTTCAAAGAAAGAAGAGAAAACCAAAATCCAGGTACTGAAACGAGCACACCAGTATGGGAGATGTGCATGTGGACAGTTTCAAGCAGCAGCTCTTTGTGGACACTTGGAAACAGGGCTGTGAAAAAGTTTCCTAGGAAGCGGGATTGGGCCAAAGTTGAAAGACCTTCCAAAACCAACCCAAAGAACTTAGCCAAGCAATGAATGTTGCAATAAGCTCCTGCAGGAAAGGTGCTTCTATGACACAACCCCCGAGCAGGTAGCTACATTCTGCACAGTACAAAATGCATATGAATTCCAGCATGAAAACTCACTCCAGAAGGATGAAATGCATGTTTCTCTCTGAAAGAACACTCAGCCACTATTCTTTTGCTTGCTCCTTCCAAATCTTTGTAGAAACGTGTGTTTTACTGCTGGAATACGTTTTAGGATGCATTGTTTCAATCTCTTGCAAGCCTCATGTTGTTTCTTAGACAATGAGGAAATACAAGGAGTATGTTTCCCAAATCACTTGAAATCCAGGAAAACGCACACTGCATCAGTCTTCTTCAAACACGCTCTATCTCCTAATGTGTTGTGAACTTTCAACAAACCAGAAACGAAGGGCATTTTGCAGTGAAATTCAGACGGGTATGTACAAGAGTTCATTCCTATTGGTTGCAGAGTGCAAAAGCATGATTGACTTCATGTTCTCCATGAAACCCTTACATTTCCAAGTGAAAAGAGGTAGGACTTTCACCAAAGGATGTGTTTGCGTGTCTGTGGTGAAAGGAGCTCTAAGTTGTGTATTCAGTGCTGGAGAGTGACACACTCTACACAGGTTACTCAGGGTTTTAAGAGCTCCAACATGCTGCAAACTGAAACTGCTACAAGGTGTGTGTAGCATGCAGAAAGAAGGCTTGTCATTTCAAAGAAAGAAGAGGAAACCAAAATCCAGGTAGTGAAACGAGCACCCCAGTATGGGAGATGTGCATGTGGACAGTTTCAACCAGCAGCTCTTTGTGGACACTTGGAAACAGGGCTGTGAAAAATTTCGTACGAAGCAGATTTGGACAAAGCTGAAAGACCTTCCAAAACCAGCCCTAAAGAACTTAGCCAAACAATGAATGTTGCAATAAGCTCCTGCAGGAAAGGTGCTTCTATGACACAACCCCCGAGCAGGTAGCTACATTCTGCACAGTACAAATGCTTATTAATTCCAGCATGAAAATTCACTCCAGAAGGATGAAATGTGTGTGTTTCTTTTGGAAAGAACCCTCATCCATTGGCTTTTGCTTGCTCCTTCAAAGCCTGTGTAGAAACGTGTGCTTTGACGGCTGGAGTACGTTTTGGGATGCATTTTTTCTATCTCTTGCAAGCCTCATGTTTCTTACACAATGTGGATAAATAAGGAGTATGTTTCCCAAGTCACTTGAAATCTAGGCCAACGCACACTGCATCACTCTTGCTCAAACACGCTCTTTCTCCTAATGTGTTGAGAACATTCAAGAAACCAGAAAACAAGGGCAATTTTCAGTGAAACTCAGTCGGGCATGTACAAGAGGTCATTTCTATTGGTAGTAGAGTGCAACAGCATGATTGACTTCATGTTCTCCATGAAACCCTTAGATTTCCAAGGGACCTGAAGTAGGACTTTAACCAAAGGATGTGTTTGCGTGTCTGTGGTGAAAGGAGCTCTAAGTTGTGTATTCAGTGCTGGAGAGTGACACACTCTACACGGGTTACTCAAGGTTTTGAGAGCACCAACATGCTTCAAACTGCAACTGCCACAAGGTGTGTGTAGCATGCGGAAAGAAGGTTTGTCATTTCAAAGAAAGAAGAGAAAACCAAAATCCAGGTACTGAAACGAGCACACCAGTATGGGAGATGTGCATGTGGACAGTTTCAAGCAGCAGCTCTTTGTGGACACTTGGAAACAGGGCTGTGAAAAAGTTTCCTAGGAAGCGGGATTGGGCCAAAGTTGAAAGACCTTCCAAAACCAACCCAAAGAACTTAGCCAAGCAATGAATGTTGCAATAAGCTCCTGCAGGAAAGGTGCTTCTATGACACAACCCCCGAGCAGGTAGCTACATTCTGCACAGTACAAAATGCATATGAATTCCAGCATGAAAACTCACTCCAGAAGGATGAAATGCATGTTTCTCTCTGAAAGAACACTCAGCCACTATTCTTTTGCTTGCTCCTTCCAAATCTTTGTAGAAACGTGTGTTTTACTGCTGGAATACGTTTTAGGATGCATTGTTTCAATCTCTTGCAAGCCTCATGTTGTTTCTTAGACAATGAGGAAATACAAGGAGTATGTTTCCCAAATCACTTGAAATCCAGGAAAACGCACACTGCATCAGTCTTCTTCAAACACGCTCTATCTCCTAATGTGTTGTGAACTTTCAACAAACCAGAAACGAAGGGCATTTTGCAGTGAAATTCAGACGGGTATGTACAAGAGTTCATTCCTATTGGTTGCAGAGTGCAAAAGCATGATTGACTTCATGTTCTCCATGAAACCCTTACATTTCCAAGTGAAAAGAGGTAGGACTTTCACCAAAGGATGTGTTTGCGTGTCTGTGGTGAAAGGAGCTCTAAGTTGTGTATTCAGTGCTGGAGAGTGACACACTCTACACAGGTTACTCAGGGTTTTAAGAGCTCCAACATGCTGCAAACTGAAACTGCTACAAGGTGTGTGTAGCATGCAGAAAGAAGGCTTGTCATTTCAAAGAAAGAAGAGGAAACCAAAATCCAGGTAGTGAAACGAGCACCCCAGTATGGGAGATGTGCATGTGGACAGTTTCAACCAGCAGCTCTTTGTGGACACTTGGAAACAGGGCTGTGAAAAATTTCGTACGAAGCGGATTTGGACAAAGCTGAAAGACCTTCCAAAGCCAGCCCTAAAGAACTTAGCCAAACAATGAATGTTGCAATAAGCTCCTGCAGGAAAGGTGCTTCTATGACACAACCCCCGAGCAGGTAGCTACATTCTGCACAGTACAAATGCTTATTAATTCCAGCATGAAAATTCACTCCAGAAGGATGAAATGTGTGTGTTTCTCTTGGAAAGAACCCTCAGCCATTGGCTTTTGCTTGCTCCTTCAAAGCCTTTGTAGAAACGTGTGCTTTCATGGCTGGAGTACGTTTTGGGATGCATTTTTTCAATCTCTTGCAAGCCTCATGTTTCTTACACAATGTGGATAAATAAGGAGTATGTTTCCCAAGTCACTTGAAATCTAGGCCAACGCACACTGCATCACTCTTGCTCAAACACGCTCTTTCTCCTAATGTGTTGAGAACATTCAAGAAACCAGAAAACAAGGGCAATTTTCAGTGAAACTCAGTCGGGCATGTACAAGAGGTCATTTCTATTGGTAGTAGAGTGCAACAGCATGATTGACTTCATGTTCTCCATGAAACCCTTAGATTTCCAAGGGACCTGAAGTAGGACTTTAACCAAAGGATGTGTTTGCGTGTCTGTGGTGAAAGGAGCTCTAAGTTGTGTATTCAGTGCTGGAGAGTGACACACTCTACACGGGTTACTCAAGGTTTTGAGAGCACCAACATGCTTCAAACTGCAACTGCCACAAGGTGTGTGTAGCATGCGGAAAGAAGGTTTGTCATTTCAAAGAAAGAAGAGAAAACCAAAATCCAGGTACTGAAACGAGCACACCAGTATGGGAGATGTGCATGTGGACAGTTTCAAGCAGCAGCTCTTTGTGGACACTTGGAAACAGGGCTGTGAAAAAGTTTCCTAGGAAGCGGGATTGGGCCAAAGTTGAAAGACCTTCCAAAACCAACCCAAAGAACTTAGCCAAGCAATGAATGTTGCAATAAGCTCCTGCAGGAAAGGTGCTTCTATGACACAACCCCCGAGCAGGTAGCTACATTCTGCACAGTACAAAATGCATATGAATTCCAGCATGAAAACTCACTCCAGAAGGATGAAATGCATGTTTCTCTCTGAAAGAACACTCAGCCACTATTCTTTTGCTTGCTCCTTCCAAATCTTTGTAGAAACGTGTGTTTTACTGCTGGAATACGTTTTAGGATGCATTGTTTCAATCTCTTGCAAGCCTCATGTTGTTTCTTAGACAATGAGGAAATACAAGGAGTATGTTTCCCAAATCACTTGAAATCCAGGAAAACGCACACTGCATCAGTCTTCTTCAAACACGCTCTATCTCCTAATGTGTTGTGAACTTTCAACAAACCAGAAACGAAGGGCATTTTGCAGTGAAATTCAGACGGGTATGTACAAGAGTTCATTCCTATTGGTTGCAGAGTGCAAAAGCATGATTGACTTCATGTTCTCCATGAAACCCTTACATTTCCAAGTGAAAAGAGGTAGGACTTTCACCAAAGGATGTGTGTGCGTGTCTGTGGTGAAAGGAGCTCTAAGTTGTGTATTCAGTGCTGGAGAGTGACACACTCTACACAGGTTACTCAGGGTTTTAAGAGCTCCAACATGCTGCAAACTGAAACTGCTACAAGGTGTGTGTAGCATGCAGAAAGAAGGCTTGTCATTTCAAAGAAAGAAGAGGAAACCAAAATCCAGGTAGTGAAACGAGCACCCCAGTATGGGAGATGTGCATGTGGACAGTTTCAACCAGCAGCTCTTTGTGGACACTTGGAAACAGGGCTGTGAAAAATTTCGTACGAAGCAGATTTGGACAAAGCTGAAAGACCTTCCAAAACCAGCCCTAAAGAACTTAGCCAAACAATGAATGTTGCAATAAGCTCCTGCAGGAAAGGTGCTTCTATGACACAACCCCCGAGCAGGTAGCTACATTCTGCACAGTACAAATGCTTATTAATTCCAGCATGAAAATTCACTCCAGAAGGATGAAATGTGTGTGTTTCTTTTGGAAAGAACCCTCATCCATTGGCTTTTGCTTGCTCCTTCAAAGCCTGTGTAGAAACGTGTGCTTTGACGGCTGGAGTACGTTTTGGGATGCATTTTTTCTATCTCTTGCAAGCCTCATGTTTCTTACACAATGTGGATAAATAAGGAGTATGTTTCCCAAGTCACTTGAAATCTAGGCCAACGCACACTGCATCACTCTTGCTCAAACACGCTCTTTCTCCTAATGTGTTGAGAACATTCAAGAAACCAGAAAACAAGGGCAATTTGCAGTGAAACTCAGTCGGGCATGTACAAGAGGTCATTTCTATTGGTAGTAGAGTGCAACAGCATGATTGACTTCATGTTCTCCATGAAACCCTTAGATTTCCAAGGGACCTGAAGTAGGACTTTAACCAAAGGATGTGTTTGCGTGTCTGTGGTGAAAGGAGCTCTAAGTTGTGTATTCAGTGCTGGAGAGTGACACACTCTACACGGGTTACTCAAGGTTTTGAGAGCACCAACATGCTTCAAACTGCAACTGCCACAAGGTGTGTGTAGCATGCGGAAAGAAGGTTTGTCATTTCAAAGAAAGAAGAGAAAACCAAAATCCAGGTACTGAAACGAGCACACCAGTATGGGAGATGTGCATGTGGACAGTTTCAAGCAGCAGCTCTTTGTGGACACTTGGAAACAGGGCTGTGAAAAAGTTTCCTAGGAAGCGGGATTGGGCCAAAGTTGAAAGACCTTCCAAAACCAACCCAAAGAACTTAGCCAAGCAATGAATGTTGCAATAAGCTCCTGCAGGAAAGGTGCTTCTATGACACAACCCCCGAGCAGGTAGCTACATTCTGCACAGTACAAAATGCATATGAATTCCAGCATGAAAACTCACTCCAGAAGGATGAAATGCATGTTTTTCTCTGAAAGAACACTCAGCCACTATTCTTTTGCTTGCTCCTTCCAAATCTTTGTAGAAACGTGTGTTTTACTGCTGGAATACGTTTTAGGATGCATTGTTTCAATCTCTTGCAAGCCTCATGTTGTTTCTTATACAATGAGGAAATACAAGGAGTATGTTTCCCAAATCACTTGAAATCCAGGAAAACGCACACTGCATCAGTCTTCTTCAAACACGCTCTATCTCCTAATGTGTTGTGAACTTTCAACAAACCAGAAACGAAGGGCATTTTGCAGTGAAATTCAGACGGGTATGTACAAGAGTTCATTCCTATTGGTTGCAGAGTGCAAAAGCATGATTGACTTCATGTTCTCCATGAAACCCTTACATTTCCAAGTGAAAAGAGGTAGGACTTTCACCAAAGGATGTGTTTGCGTGTCTGTGGTGAAAGGAGCTCTAAGTTGTGTATTCAGTGCTGGAGAGTGACACACTCTACACAGGTTACTCAGGGTTTTAAGAGCTCCAACATGCTGCAAACTGAAACTGCTACAAGGTGTGTGTAGCATGCAGAAAGAAGGCTTGTCATTTCAAAGAAAGAAGAGGAAACCAAAATCCAGGTAGTGAAACGAGCACCCCAGTATGGGAGATGTGCATGTGGACAGTTTCAAGCAGCAGCTCTTTGTGGACACTTGGAAACAGGGCTGTGAAAAATTTCGTACGAAGCAGATTTGGACAAAGCTGAAAGACCTTCCAAAACCAGCCCTAAAGAACTTAGCCAAACAATGAATGTTGCAATAAGCTCCTGCAGGAAAGGTGCTTCTATGACACAACCCCCGAGCAGGTAGCTACATTCTGCACAGTACAAATGCTTATTAATTCCAGCATGAAAATTCACTCCAGAAGGATGAAATGTGTGTGTTTCTTTTGGAAAGAACCCTCATCCATTGGCTTTTGCTTGCTCCTTCAAAGCCTGTGTAGAAACGTGTGCTTTGACGGCTGGAGTACGTTTTGGGATGCATTTTTTCAATCTCTTGCAAGCCTCATGTTTCTTACACAATGTGGATAAATAAGGAGTATGTTTCCCAAGTCACTTGAAATCTAGGCCAACGCACACTGCATCACTCTTGCTCAAACACGCTCTTTCTCCTAATCTGTTGAGAACATTCAAGAAACCAGAAAACAAGGGCAATTTGCAGTGAAACTCAGTCGGGCATGTACAAGAGGTCATTTCTATTGGTAGTAGAGTGCAACAGCATGATGGACTTCATGTTCTCCATGTAACCCTTACATTTCCAACGGACCTGAAGTAGGACTTTCACCAAAGGATGTGTTTGCGTGTCTGTGGTGAAAGGAGCTCTAAGTTGTGTATTCAGTGCTGGAGAGTGACACACTCTACACAGGTTACTCAGGGTTTTAAGAGCACCAACATGCTGCAAACTGAAACTGCTACAAGGTGTGTGTAGCATGCAGAAAGAAGGCTTGTCATTTCAAAGAAAGAAGAGGAAACCAAAATCCAGGTAGTGAAACGAGCACCCCAGTATGGGAGATGTGCATGTGGACAGTTTCAAGCAGCAGCTCTTTGTGGACACTTGGAAACAGGGCTGTGAAAAATTTCGTACGAAGCGGATTTGGACAAAGCTGAAAGACCTTCCAAAACCAGCCCTAAAGAACTTAGCCAAACAATGAATGTTGCAATAAGCTCCTGCAGGAAAGGTGCTTCTATGACACAACCCCCGAGCAGGTAGCTACATTCTGCACAGTACAAATGCTTATTAATTCCAGCATGAAAACTCACTCCGGAAGGATGAAATGCATGTTTCTCTCTGAAATAACACTCAGCCACTATTCTTTTGCTTGCTCCTTCCAAATCTTTGTAGAAACGTGTGTTTTACTGCTGGAATATGTTTTAGGATGCATTGTTTCAATCTCTTGCAAGCCTCATGTTGTTTCTTAGACAATGTGGAAAAACAAGGAGTATGTTTCCCAAATCACTTGAAATCCAGGAAAACGCACACTGCATCAGTCTTCTTCAAACACGCTCTATCTCCTAATGTGTTGTGAACTTTCAACAAACCAGAAAAGAAGGGCATTTTGCAGTGAAATTCAGACGGGTATGTACAAGAGTTCATTCCTATTGGTTGCAGAGTGCAAAAGCATGATTGACTTCATGTTCTCCATGAAACCCTTACATTTCCAAGTGAAAACAGGTAGGACTTTCACCAAAGGATGTGTTTGCGTGTCTGTGGTGAAAGGAGCTCTAAGTTGTGTATTCAGTGCTGGAGAGTGACACACTCTACACGGATTACTCACGGTTTTGAGAGCACCAACATGCTTCAAACTGAAACTGCCACAAGGTGTGTGTAGCATGCGGAAAGAAGGTTTGTCATTTCAAAGAAAGAAGAGAAAACCAAAATCCAGGTACTGAAACGAGCACCCCAGTATGGGAGATGTGCATGTGGACAGTTTCAACCAGCAGCTCTTTGTGGACACTTGGAAACAGGGCTGTGAAAAATTTCGTACGAAGCGGATTTGGACAAAGCTGAAAGACCTTCCAAAACCAGCCCTAAAGAACTTAGCCAAACAATGAATGTTGCAATAAGCTCCTGCCGGAAAGGTGCTTCTATAACACAACCCCCGAGCAGGTAGCTACATTCTGCACAGTACAAATGCTTATTAATTCCAGCATGAAAATTCACTCCAGAAGGATGAAATGTGTGTGTTTATTTTGGAAAGAACCCTCAGCCATTGGCTTTTGCTTGCTCCTTCAAAGCCTTTGTAGAAACGTGTGCTTTCACGGCTGGAGTACGTTTTGGGATGCATTTTTTCAATCTCTTGCAAGCCTCATGTTTCTTACACAATGTGGATAAATAAGGAGTATGTTTCCCAAGTCACTTGAAATCTAGGCCAACGCACACTGCATCACTCTTGCTCAAACACGCTCTTTCTCCTAATGTGTTGAGAACATTCAAGAAACCAGAAAACAAGGGCAATTTGCAGTGAAACTCAGTCGGGCATGTACAAGAGGTCATTTCTATTGGTAGTAGAGTGCAACAGCATGATTGACTTCATGTTCTCCATGAAACCCTTAATTTCCAAGGGACCTGAAGTAGGACTTTAACGAAAGGATGTGTTTGCTTGTCTGTGGTGAAAGGAGCTCTAAGTTGTGTATTCAGTGCTGGAGAGTGACACACTCTACACGGATTACTCACGGTTTGGAGAGCACCAACATGCTTCAAACTGCAACTGCCACAAGGTGTGTGTAGCATGCGGAAAGAAGGTTTGTCATTTCAAAGAAAGAAGAGAAAACCAAAATCCAGGTACTGAAACGAGCACACCAGTATGGAAGATGTGCATGTGGACAGTTTCAAGCAGCAGCTCTTTGTGGACACTTGGAAACAGGGCTGTGAAAAAGTTTCCTAGGAAGCGGGATTGGGCCAAAGTTGAAAGACCTTCCAAAACCAACCCAAAGAACTTAGCCAAACAATGAATGTTGTAATAAGCTCCTGCAGGAAAGGTGCTTCTATGACACAACCCCCGAGCAGGTAGCTACATTCTGCACAGTACAAAATGCATATGAATTCCAGCATGAAAACTCACTCCAGAAGGATGAAATGCATGTTTCTCTCTGAAAGAACACTCAGCCACTATTCTTTTGCTTGCTCCTTCCAAATCTTTGTAGAAACGTGTGTTTTACTGCTGGAATACGTTTTAGGATGCATTGTTTCAATCTCTTGCAAGCCTCATGTTGTTTCTTAGACAATGTGGAAAAACAAGGAGTATGTTTCCCAAAGCACTTGAAATCCAGGAAAACGCACACTGCATCAGTCTTCTTCAAACACGGTCTATCTCCTAATGTGTTGTGAACTTTCAACAAACCAGAAAAGAAGGGCATTTTGCAGTGAAATTCAGACGGGTATGTACAAGAGTTCATTCCTATTGGTTGCAGAGTGCAAAAGCATGATTGACTTCATGTTCTCCATGAAACCCTTACATTTCCAAGGGACCTGAAGTAGGACTTTAACCAAAGGATGTGTTTGCGTGTCTGTGGTGAAAGGAGCTCTAAGTTGTGTATTCAGTGCTGGAGAGTGACACACTCTACACGGATTACTCACGGTTTTGAGAGCACCAACATGCTTCAAACTGCAACTGCCACAAGGTGTGTGTAGCATGCGGAAAGAAGGTTTGTCATTTCAAAGAAAGAAGAGAAAACCAAAATCCAGGTACTGAAACGAGCACACCAGTATGGGAGATGTGCATGTGGACAGTTTCAAGCAGCAGCTCTTTGTGGACACTTGGAAACAGGGCTGTGAAAAATTTCGTACGAAGCGGATTTGGACAAAGCTGAAAGACCTTCCAAAACCAGCCCTAAAGAACTTAGCCAAACAATGAATGTTGCAATAAGCTCCTGCAGGAAAGGTGCTTCTATGACACAACCCCCGAGCAGGTAGCTACATTCTGCACAGTACAAATGCTTATTAATTCCAGCATGAAAATTCACTCCAGAAGGATGAAATGTGTGTGTTTCTTTTGGAAAGAACCCTCAGCCATTGGCTTTTGCTTGCTCCTTCAAAGCCTTTGTAGAAACTTGTGCTTTAACAGCTGGAGTACGTTTTGGGATGCATTTTTTCAATCTCTTGCAAGCCTCATGTTTCTTACACAATGTGGAAAAATAAGGAGTATGTTTCCCAAATCACTTGAAATCTAGGCAAACGCACACTGCATCACTCTTGCTCAAACACGCTCTTTCTCCTAATGTGTTGAGAACATTCAAGAAACCAGAAAACAAGGGCAATTTGCAGTGAAACTCAGTCGGGCATGTACAAGAGGTCATTTCTATTGGTAGTAGAGTGCAACAGCATGATTGACTTCATGTTCTCCATGAAACCCTTACATTTCCAAGGGACCTGAAGTAGGACTTTAACCAAAGGATGTGTTTGCGTGTCTGTGGTGAAAGGAGCTCTAAGTTGTGTATTCAGTGCTGGAGAGTGATACACTCTACACGGGTTACTCAAGGTTTTGAGAGCACCAACATGCTTCAAACTGCAACTGCCACAAGGTGTGTGTAGCATGCGGAAAGAAGGTTTGTCATTTCAAAGAAAGAAGAGAAAACCAAAATCCAGGTACTGAAACGAGCACACCAGTATGGGAGATGTGCATGTGGACAGTTTCAAGCAGCAGCTCTTTGTGGACACTTGGAAACAGGGCTGTGAAAAATTTCGTACGAAGCGGATTTGGACAAAGCTGAAAGACCTTCCAAAACCAGCCCTAAAGAACTTAGCCAAACAATGAATGTTGCAATAAGCTCCTGCAGGAAAGGTGCTTCTATGACACAACCCCCGAGCAGGTAGCTACATTCTGCACAGTACAAATGCTTATTAATTCCAGCATGAAAATTCACTCCAGAAGGATGAAATGTGTGTGTTTCTTTTGGAAAGAACCCTCAGCCATTGGCTTTTGCTTGCTCCTTCAAAGCCTGTGTAGAAACGTGTGCTTTGACGGCTGGAGTACGTTTTGGGATGCATTTTTTCAATCTCTTGCAAGCCTCATGTTTCTTACACAATGTGGAAAAATAAGGAGTATGTTTCCCAAGTCACTTGAAATCTAGGCCAACGCACACTGCATCACTCTTGCTCAAACACGCTCTTTCTCCTAATGTGTTGAGAACATTCAAGAAACCAGAAAACAAGGGCAATTTTCAGTGAAACTCAGTCGGGCATGTACAAGAGGTCATTTCTATTGGTAGTAGAGTGCAACAGCATGATTGACTTCATGTTCTCCATGAAACCCTTAGATTTCCAAGGGACCTGAAGTAGGACTTTAACCAAAGGATGTGTTTGCGTGTCTGTGGTGAAAGGAGCTCTAAGTTGTGTATTCAGTGCTGGAGAGTGACACACTCTACACGGGTTACTCAAGGTTTTGAGAGCACCAACATGCTTCAAACTGCAACTGCCACAAGGTGTGTGTAGCATGCGGAAAGAAGGTTTGTCATTTCAAAGAAAGAAGAGAAAACCAAAATCCAGGTACTGAAATGAGCACACCAGTATGGGAGATGTGCATGTGGACAGTTTCAAGCAGCAGCTCTTTGTGGACACTTGGAAACAGGGCTGTGAAAAAGTTTCCTAGGAAGCGGGATTGGGCCAAAGTTGAAAGACCTTCCAAAACCAACCCAAAGAACTTAGCCAAACAATGAATGTTGCAATAAGCTCCTGCAGGAAAGGTGCTTCTATGACACAACCCCCGAGCAGGTAGCTACATTCTGCACAGTACAAATGCTTATTAATTCCAGCATGAAAACTCACTCCGGAAGGATGAAATGCATGTTTCTCTCTGAAATAACACTCAGCCACTATTCTTTTGCTTGCTCCTTCCAAATCTTTGTAGAAACGTGTGTTTTACTGCTGGAATATGTTTTAGGATGCATTGTTTCAATCTCTTGCAAGCCTCATGTTGTTTCTTAGACAATGTGGAAAAACAAGGAGTATGTTTCCCAAATCACTTGAAATCCAGGAAAACGCACACTGCATCAGTCTTCTTCAAACACGCTCTATCTCCTAATGTGTTGTGAACTTTCAACAAACCAGAAAACAAGGGCAATTTGCAGTGAAACTCAGTCGGGCATGTACAAGAGGTCATTTCTATTGGTAGTAGAGTGCAACAGCATGATTGACTTCATGTTCTCCATGAAACCCTTAATTTCCAAGGGACCTGAAGTAGGACTTTAACGAAAGGATGTGTTTGCTTGTCTGTGGTGAAAGGAGCTCTAAGTTGTGTATTCAGTGCTGGAGAGTGACACACTCTACACGGATTACTCACGGTTTTGAGAGCACCAACATGCTTCAAACTGCAACTGCCACAAGGTGTGTGTAGCATGCGGAAAGAAGGTTTGTCATTTCAAAGAAAGAAGAGAAAACCAAAATCCAGGTACTGAAACGAGCACACCAGTATGGAAGATGTGCATGTGGACAGTTTCAAGCAGCAGCTCTTTGTGGACACTTGGAAACAGGGCTGTGAAAAAGTTTCCTAGGAAGCGGGATTGGGCCAAAGTTGAAAGACCTTCCAAAACCAACCCAAAGAACTTAGCCAAACAATGAATGTTGCAATAAGCTCCTGCAGGAAAGGTGCTTCTATGACACAACCCCCGAGCAGGTAGCTACATTCTGCACAGTACAAAATGCATATGAATTCCAGCATGAAAACTCACTCCAGAAGGATGAAATGCATGTTTCTCTCTGAAAGAACACTCAGCCACTATTCTTTTGCTTGCTCCTTCCAAATCTTTGTAGAAACGTGTGTTTTACTGCTGGAATACGTTTTAGGATGCATTGTTTCAATCTCTTGCAAGCCTCATGTTGTTTCTTAGACAATGTGGAAAAACAAGGAGTATGTTTCCCAAAGCACTTGAAATCCAGGAAAACGCACACTGCATCAGTCTTCTTCAAACACGGTCTATCTCCTAATGTGTTGTGAACTTTCAACAAACCAGAAAAGAAGGGCATTTTGCAGTGAAATTCAGACGGGTATGTACAAGAGTTCATTCCTATTGGTTGCAGAGTGCAAAAGCATGATTGACTTCATGTTCTCCATGAAACCCTTACATTTCCAAGGGACCTGAAGTAGGACTTTAACCAAAGGATGTGTTTGCGTGTCTGTGGTGAAAGGAGCTCTAAGTTGTGTATTCAGTGCTGGAGAGTGACACACTCTACACGGATTACTCACGGTTTTGAGAGCACCAACATGCTTCAAACTGCAACTGCCACAAGGTGTGTGTAGCATGCGGAAAGAAGGTTTGTCATTTCAAAGAAAGAAGAGAAAACCAAAATCCAGGTACTGAAACGAGCACACCAGTATGGGAGATGTGCATGTGGACAGTTTCAAGCAGCAGCTCTTTGTGGACACTTGGAAACAGGGCTGTGAAAAATTTCGTACGAAGCGGATTTGGACAAAGCTGAAAGACCTTCCAAAACCAGCCCTAAAGAACTTAGCCAAACAATGAATGTTGCAATAAGCTCCAACAGGAAAGGTGCTTCTATGACACAACCCCCGAGCAGGTAGCTACATTCTGCACAGTACAAATGCTTATTAATTCCAGCATGAAAATTCACTCCAGAAGGATGAAATGTGTGTGTTTCTTTTGGAAAGAACCCTCAGCCATTGGCTTTTGCTTGCTCCTTCAAAGCCTTTGTAGAAACGTGTGCTTTAACAGCTGGAGTACGTTTTGGGATGCATTTTTTCAATCTCTTGCAAGCCTCATGTTTCTTACACAATGTGGAAAAATAAGGAGTATGTTTCCCAAATCACTTGAAATCTAGGCAAACGCACACTGCATCACTCTTGCTCAAACACGCTCTTTCTCCTAATGTGTTGAGAACATTCAAGAAACCAGAAAACAAGGGCAATTTGCAGTGAAACTCAGTCGGGCATGTACAAGAGGTCATTTCTATTGGTAGTAGAGTGCAACAGCATGATTGACTTCATGTTCTCCATGAAACCCTTACATTTCCAAGGGACCTGAAGTAGGACTTTAACCAAAGGATGTGTTTGCGTGTCTGTGGTGAAAGGAGCTCTAAGTTGTGTATTCAGTGCTGGAGAGTGACACACTCTACACGGGTTACTCAAGGTTTTGAGAGCACCAACATGCTTCAAACTGCAACTGCCACAAGGTGTGTGTAGCATGCGGAAAGAAGGTTTGTCATTTCAAAGAAAGAAGAGAAAACCAAAATCCAGGTACTGAAACGAGCACACCAGTATGGGAGATGTGCATGTGGACAGTTTCAAGCAGCAGCTCTTTGTGGACACTTGGAAACAGGGCTGTGAAAAATTTCGTACGAAGCGGATTTGGACAAAGCTGAAAGACCTTCCAAAACCAGCCCTAAAGAACTTAGCCAAACAATGAATGTTGCAATAAGCTCCTGCAGGAAAGGTGCTTCTATGACACAACCCCCGAGCAGGTAGCTACATTCTGCACAGTACAAATGCTTATTAATTCCAGCATGAAAATTCACTCCAGAAGGATGAAATGTGTGTGTTTCTTTTGGAAAGAACCCTCAGCCATTGGCTTTTGCTTGCTCCTTCAAAGCCTGTGTAGAAACGTGTGCTTTGACGGCTGGAGTCCGTTTTGGGATGCATTTTTTCAATCTCTTGCAAGCCTCATGTTTCTTACACAATGTGGAAAAATAAGGAGTATGTTTCCCAAGTCACTTGAAATCTAGGCCAACGCACACTGCATCACTCTTGCTCAAACACGCTCTTTCTCCTAATGTGTTGAGAACATTCAAGAAACCAGAAAACAAGGGCAATTTGCAGTGAAACTCAGTCGGGCATGTACAAGAGGTCATTTCTATTGGTAGTAGAGTGCAACAGCATGATTGACTTCATGTTCTCCATGAAACCCTTAGATTTCCAAGGGACCTGAAGTAGGACTTTAACCAAAGGATGTGTTTGCGTGTCTGTGGTGAAAGGAGCTCTAAGTTGTGTATTCAGTGCTGGAGAGTGACACACTCTACACGGGTTACTCAAGGTTTTGAGAGCACCAACATGCTTCAAACTGCAACTGCCACAAGGTGTGTGTAGCATGCGGAAAGAAGGTTTGTCATTTCAAAGAAAGAAGAGAAAACCAAAATCCAGGTACTGAAATGAGCACACCAGTATGGGAGATGTGCATGTGGACAGTTTCAAGCAGCAGCTCTTTGTGGACACTTGGAAACAGGGCTGTGAAAAAGTTTCCTAGGAAGCGGGATTGGGCCAAAGTTGAAAGACCTTCCAAAACCAACCCAAAGAACTTAGCCAAGCAATGAATGTTGCAATAAGCTCCTGCAGGAAAGGTGCTTCTATGACACAACCCCCGAGCAGGTAGCTACATTCTGCACAGTACAAAATGCATATGAATTCCAGCATGAAAACTCACTCCAGAAGGATGAAATGCATGTTTCTCTCTGAAAGAACACTCAGCCACTATTCTTTTGCTTGCTCCTTCCAAATCTTTGTAGAAACGTGTGTTTTACTGCTGGAATACGTTTTAGGATGCATTGTTTCAATCTCTTGCAAGCCTCATGTTGTTTCTTAGACAATGTGGAAATACAAGGGGTATGTTTCCCAAATCACTTGAAATCCAGGAAAACGCACACTGCATCAGTCTTCTTCAAACACGCTCTATCTCCTAATGTGTTGTGAACTTTCAACAAACCAGAAACGAAGGGCATTTTGCAGTGAAATTCAGACGGGTATGTACAAGAGTTCATTCCTATTGGTTGCAGAGTGCAAAAGCATGATTGACTTCATGTTCTCCATGAAACCCTTACATTTCCAAGGGACCTGAAGTAGGACTTTAACCAAAGGATGTGTTTGCGTGTCTGTGGTGAAAGGAGCTCTAAGTTGTGTATTCAGTGCTGGAGAGTGACACACTCTACACGGATTACTCACGGTTTTGAGAGCACCAACATGCTTCAAACTGCAACTGCCACAAGGTGTGTGTAGCATGCGGAAAGAAGGTTTGTCATTTCAAAGAAAGAAGAGAAAACCAAAATCCAGGTACTGAAACGAGCACACCAGTATGGGAGATGTGCATGTGGACAGTTTCAAGCAGCAGCTCTTTGTGGACACTTGGAAACAGGGCTGTGAAAAATTTCGTACGAAGCGGATTTGGACAAAGCTGAAAGACCTTCCAAAACCAGCCCTAAAGAACTTAGCCAAACAATGAATGTTGCAATAAGCTCCAACAGGAAAGGTGCTTCTATGACACAACCCCCGAGCAGGTAGCTACATTCTGCACAGTACAAATGCTTATTAATTCCAGCATGAAAATTCACTCCAGAAGGATGAAATGTGTGTGTTTCTTTTGGAAAGAACCCTCAGCCATTGGCTTTTGCTTGCTCCTTCAAAGCCTTTGTAGAAACGTGTGCTTTAACAGCTGGAGTACGTTTTGGGATGCATTTTTTCAATCTCTTGCAAGCCTCATGTTTCTTACACAATGTGGAAAAATAAGGAGTATGTTTCCCAAATCACTTGAAATCTAGGCAAACGCACACTGCATCACTCTTGCTCAAACACGCTCTTTCTCCTAATGTGTTGAGAACATTCAAGAAACCAGAAAACAAGGGCAATTTGCAGTGAAACTCAGTCGGGCATGTACAAGAGGTCATTTCTATTGGTAGTAGAGTGCAACAGCATGATTGACTTCATGTTCTCCATGAAACCCTTACATTTCCAAGGGACCTGAAGTAGGACTTTAACCAAAGGATGTGTTTGCGTGTCTGTGGTGAAAGGAGCTCTAAGTTGTGTATTCAGTGCTGGAGAGTGACACACTCTACACGGGTTACTCAAGGTTTTGAGAGCACCAACATGCTTCAAACTGCAACTGCCACAAGGTGTGTGTAGCATGCGGAAAGAAGGTTTGTCATTTCAAAGAAAGAAGAGAAAACCAAAATCCAGGTACTGAAACGAGCACACCAGTATGGGAGATGTGCATGTGGACAGTTTCAAGCAGCAGCTCTTTGTGGACACTTGGAAACAGGGCTGTGAAAAATTTCGTACGAAGCGGATTTGGACAAAGCTGAAAGACCTTCCAAAACCAGCCCTAAAGAACTTAGCCAAACAATGAATGTTGCAATAAGCTCCTGCAGGAAAGGTGCTTCTATGACACAACCCCCGAGCAGGTAGCTACATTCTGCACAGTACAAATGCTTATTAATTCCAGCATGAAAATTCACTCCAGAAGGATGAAATGTGTGTGTTTCTTTTGGAAAGAACCCTCAGCCATTGGCTTTTGCTTGCTCCTTCAAAGCCTGTGTAGAAACGTGTGCTTTGACGGCTGGAGTCCGTTTTGGGATGCATTTTTTCAATCTCTTGCAAGCCTCATGTTTCTTACACAATGTGGAAAAATAAGGAGTATGTTTCCCAAGTCACTTGAAATCTAGGCCAACGCACACTGCATCACTCTTGCTCAAACACGCTCTTTCTCCTAATGTGTTGAGAACATTCAAGAAACCAGAAAACAAGGGCAATTTGCAGTGAAACTCAGTCGGGCATGTACAAGAGGTCATTTCTATTGGTAGTAGAGTGCAACAGCATGATTGACTTCATGTTCTCCATGAAACCCTTAGATTTCCAAGGGACCTGAAGTAGGACTTTAACCAAAGGATGTGTTTGCGTGTCTGTGGTGAAAGGAGCTCTAAGTTGTGTATTCAGTGCTGGAGAGTGACACACTCTACACGGGTTACTCAAGGTTTTGAGAGCACCAACATGCTTCAAACTGCAACTGCCACAAGGTGTGTGTAGCATGCGGAAAGAAGGTTTGTCATTTCAAAGAAAGAAGAGAAAACCAAAATCCAGGTACTGAAATGAGCACACCAGTATGGGAGATGTGCATGTGGACAGTTTCAAGCAGCAGCTCTTTGTGGACACTTGGAAACAGGGCTGTGAAAAAGTTTCCTAGGAAGCGGGATTGGGCCAAAGTTGAAAGACCTTCCAAAACCAACCCAAAGAACTTAGCCAAGCAATGAATGTTGCAATAAGCTCCTGCAGGAAAGGTGCTTCTATGACACAACCCCCGAGCAGGTAGCTACATTCTGCACAGTACAAAATGCATATGAATTCCAGCATGAAAACTCACTCCAGAAGGATGAAATGCATGTTTCTCTCTGAAAGAACACTCAGCCACTATTCTTTTGCTTGCTCCTTCCAAATCTTTGTAGAAACGTGTGTTTTACTGCTGGAATACGTTTTAGGATGCATTGTTTCAATCTCTTGCAAGCCTCATGTTGTTTCTTAGACAATGTGGAAATACAAGGGGTATGTTTCCCAAATCACTTGAAATCCAGGAAAACGCACACTGCATCAGTCTTCTTCAAACACGCTCTATCTCCTAATGTGTTGTGAACTTTCAACAAACCAGAAACGAAGGGCATTTTGCAGTGAAATTCAGACGGGTATGTACAAGAGTTCATTCCTATTGGTTGCAGAGTGCAAAAGCATGATTGACTTCATGTTCTCCATGAAACCCTTACATTTCCAAGTGAAAAGAGGTAGGACTTTCACCAAAGGATGTGTTTGCGTGTCTGTGGTGAAAGGAGCTCTAAGTTGTGTATTCAGTGCTGGAGAGTGACACACTCTACACGGATTACTCACGGTTTTGAGAGCACCAACATGCTTCAAACTGCAACTGCCACAAGGTGTGTGTAGCATGCGGAAAGAAGGTTTGTCATTTCAAAGAAAGAAGAGAAAACCAAAATCCAGGTACTGAAACGAGCACCCCAGTATGGGAGATGTGCATGTGGACAGTTTCAAGCAGCAGCTCTTTGTGGACACTTGGAAACAGGGCTGTGAAAAATTTCGTACGAAGCGGATTTGGACAAAGCTGAAAGACCTTCCAAAACCAGCCCTAAAGAACTTAGCCAAACAATGAATATTGCAATAAGCTCCTGCAGGAAAGGTGCTTCTATGACACAACCCCCGAGCAGGTAGCTACATTCTGCACAGTACAAATGCTTATTAATTCCAGCATGAAAATTCACTCCAGAAGGATGAAATGTGTGTGTTTCTTTTGGAAAGAACCCTCAGCCATTGGCTTTTGCTTGCTCCTTCAAAGCCTGTGTAGAAACGTGTGCTTTGACGGCTGGAGTACGTTTTGGGATGCATTTTTTCAATCTCTTGCAAGCCTCATGTTTCTTACACAATGTGGAAAAATAAGGAGTATGTTTCCCAAGTCACTTGAAATCTAGGCCAACGCACACTGCATCACTCTTGCTCAAACACGCTCTTTCTCCTAATGTGTTGAGAACATTCAAGAAACCAGAAAACAAGGGCAATTTGCAGTGAAACTCAGTCGGGCATGTACAAGAGGTCATTTCTATTGGTAGTAGAGTGCAACAGCATGATTGACTTCATGTTCTCCATGAAACCCTTACATTTCCAAGGGACCTGAAGTAGGACTTTAACCAAAGGATGTGTTTGCGTGTCTGTGGTGAAAGGAGCTCTAAGTTGTGTATTCAGTGCTGGAGAGTGACACACTCTACACGGGTTACTCAAGGTTTTGAGAGCACCAACATGCTTCAAACTGCAACTGCCACAAGGTGTGTGTAGCATGCGGAAAGAAGGTTTGTCATTTCAAAGAAAGAAGAGAAAACCAAAATCCAGGTACTGAAACGAGCACACCAGTATGGGAGATGTGCATGTGGACAGTTTCAAGCAGCAGCTCTTTGTGGACACTTGGAAACAGGGCTGTGAAAAAGTTTCCTAGGAAGCGGGATTGGGCCAAAGTTGAAAGACCTTCCAAAACCAACCCAAAGAACTTAGCCAAGCAATGAATGTTGCAATAAGCTCCTGCAGGAAAGGTGCTTCTATGACACAACCCCCGAGCAGGTAGCTACATTCTGCACAGTACAAAATGCATATGAATTCCAGCATGAAAACTCACTCCAGAAGGATGAAATGCATGTTTCTCTCTGAAAGAACACTCAGCCACTATTCTTTTGCTTGCTCCTTCCAAATCTTTGTAGAAACGTGTGTTTTACTGCTGGAATACGTTTTAGGATGCATTGTTTCAATTTCTTGCAAGCCTCATGTTGTTTCTTAGACAATGTGGAAATACAAGGGGTATGTTTCCCAAATCACTTGAAATCCAGGAAAACGCACACTGCATCAGTCTTCTTCAAACACGCTCTATCTCCTAATGTGTTGTGAACTTTCAACAAACCAGAAACGAAGGGCATTTTGCAGTGAAATTCAGACGGGTATGTACAAGAGTTCATTCCTATTGGTTGCAGAGTGCAAAAGCATGATTGACTTCATGTTCTCCATGAAACCCTTACATTTCCAAGTGAAAAGAGGTAGGATTTTCACCAAAGGATGTGTTTGCGTGTCTGTGGTGAAAGGAGCTCTAAGTTGTGTATTCAGTGCTGGAGAGTGACACACTCTACACGGATTACTCACGGTTTTGAGAGCACCAACATGCTTCAAACTGCAACTGCCACAAGGTGTGTGTAGCATGCGGAAAGAAGGTTTGTCATTTCAAAGAAAGAAGAGGAAACCAAAATCCAGGTACTGAAACGAGCACCCCAGTATGGGAGATGTGCATGTGGACAGTTTCAAGCAGCAGCTCTTTGTGGACACTTGGAAACAGGGCTGTGAAAAATTTCGTACGAAGCAGATTTGGACAAAGCTGAAAGCCCTTCCAAAACCAGCCCTAAAGAACTTAGCCAAACAATGAATGTTGCAATAAGCTCCTGCAGGAAAGGTGCTTCTATGACACAACCCCCGAGCAGGTAGCTACATTCTGCACAGTACAAATGCTTATTAATTCCAGCATGAAAATTCACTCCAGAAGGATGAAATGTGTGTGTTTCTTTTGGAAAGAACCCTCAGCCATTGGCTTTTGCTTGCTCCTTCAAAGCCTTTGTAGAAACGTGTGCTTTCACGGCTGGAGTACGTTTTGGGATGCATTTTTTCAATCTCTTGCAAGCCTCATGTTTCTTACACAATGTGGAAAAATAAGGAGTATGTTTCCCAAATCACTTGAAATCTAGGCAAACGCACACTGCATCACTCTTGCTCAAACACGCTCTTTCTCCTAATGTGTTGAGAACATTCAAGAAACCAGAAAACAAGGGCAATTTGCAGTGAAACTCAGTCGGGCATGTACAAGAGGTCATTTCTATTGGTAGTAGAGTGCAACAGCATGATTGACTTCATGTTCTCCATGAAACCCTTACATTTCCAAGGGACCTGAAGTAGGACTTTAACCAAAGGATGTGTTTGCATGTCTGTGGTGAAAGGAGCTCTAAGTTGTGTATTCAGTGCTGGAGAGTGACACACTCTACACGGATTACTCACGGTTTTGAGAGCACCAACATGCTTCAAACTGCAACTGCCACAAGGTGTGTGTAGCATGCGGAAAGAAGGTTTGTCATTTCAAAGAAAGAAGAGAAAACCAAAATCCAGGTACTGAAACGAGCACACCAGTATGGGAGATGTGCATGTGGACAGTTTCAAGCAGCAGCTCTTTGTGGACACTTGGAAACAGGGCTGTGAAAAATTTCGTACGAAGCGGATTTGGACAAAGCTGAAAGACCTTCCAAAACCAGCCCTAAAGAACTTAGCCAAACAATGAATGTTGCAATAAGCTCCTGCAGGAAAGGTGCTTCTATGACACAACCCCCGAGCAGGTAGCTACATTCTGCACAGTACAAATGCTTATTAATTCCAGCATGAAAATTCACTCCAGAAGGATGAAATGTGTGTGTTTCTTTTGGAAAGAACCCTCAGCCATTGGCTTTTGCTTGCTCCTTCAAAGCCTTTGTAGAAACGTGTGCTTTGACGGCTGGAGTCCGTTTTGGGATGCATTTTTTCAATCTCTTGCAAGCCTCATGTTTCTTACACAATGTGGAAAAATAAGGAGTATGTTTCCCAAGTCACTTGAAATCTAGGCCAACGCACACTGCATCACTCTTGCTCAAACACGCTCTTTCTCCTAATGTGTTGAGAACATTCAAGAAACCAGAAAACAAGGGCAATTTGCAGTGAAACTCAGTCGGGCATGTACAAGAGGTCATTTCTATTGGTAGTAGAGTGCAACAGCATGATTGACTTCATGTTCTCCATGAAACCCTTACATTTCCAAGGGACCTGAAGTAGGACTTTAACCAAAGGATGTGTTTGCGTGTCTGTGGTGAAAGGAGCTCTAAGTTGTGTATTCAGTGCTGGAGAGTGACACACTCTACACGGGTTACTCAAGGTTATGAGAGCACCAACATGCTTCAAACTGCAACTGCCACAAGGTGTGTGTAGCATGCGGAAAGAAGGTTTGTCATTTCAAAGAAAGAAGAGAAAACCAAAATCCAGGTACTGAAACGAGCACACCAGTATGGGAGATGTGCATGTGGACAGTTTCAAGCAGCAGCTCTTTGTGGACACTTGGAAACAGGGCTGTGAAAAAGTTTCCTAGGAAGCGGGATTGGGCCAAAGTTGAAAGACCTTCCAAAACCAACCCAAAGAACTTAGCCAAGCAATGAATGTTGCAATAAGCTCCTGCAGGAAAGGTGCTTCTATGACACAACCCCCGAGCAGGTAGCTACATTCTGCACAGTACAAAATGCATATGAATTCCAGCATGAAAACTCACTCCAGAAGGATGAAATGCATGTTTCTCTCTGAAAGAACACTCAGCCACTATTCTTTTGCTTGCTCCTTCCAAATCTTTGTAGAAACGTGTGTTTTACTGCTGGAATACGTTTTAGGATGCATTGTTTCAATCTCTTGCAAGCCTCATGTTGTTTCTTAGACAATGTGGAAATACAAGGAGTATGTTTCCCAAATCACTTGAAATCCAGGAAAACGCACATTGCATCAGTCTTCTTCAAACACGCTCTATCTCCTAATGTGTTGTGAACTTTCATCAAACCAGAAAAGAAGGGCATTTTGCAGTGAAATTCAGACGGGTATGTACAAGAGTTCATTCCTATTGGTTGCAGAGTGCAACAGCATGATTGACTTCATGTTCTCCATGAAACCCTTACATTTCCAAGTGAAAAGAGGTAGGACTTTCACCAAAGGATGTGTTTGCGTGTCTGTGGTGAAAGGAGCTCTAAGTTGTGTATTCAGTGCTGGAGAGTGACACACTCTACACAGGTTACTCAGGGTTTTAAGAGCACCAACATGCTGCAAACTGAAACTGCTACAAGGTGTGTGTAGCATGCAGAAAGAAGGCTTGTCATTTCAAAGAAGGAAGAGGAAACCAAAATCCAGGTAGTGAAACGAGCACCCCAGTATGGGAGATGTGCATGTGGACAGTTTCAAGCAGCAGCTCTTTGTGGACACTTGGAAACAGGGCTGTGAAAAATTTCGTACGAAGCAGATTTGGACAAAGCTGAAAGACCTTCCAAAACCAGCCCTAAAGAACTTAGCCAAACAATGAATGTTGCAATAAGCTCCTGCAGGAAAGGTGCTTCTATGACACAACCCCCGAGCAGGTAGCTACATTCTGCACAGTACAAATGCTTATTAATTCCAGCATGAAAACTCACTCCAGAAGGATGAAATGCATGTTTCTCTCTGAAATAACACTCAGCCACTATTCTTTTGCTTGCTCCTTCCAAATCTTTGTAGAAACGTGTGTTTTACTGCTGGAATACATTTTAGGATGCATTGTTTCAATCTCTTGCAAGCCTCATGTTGTTTCTTAGACAATGAGGAAATACAAGGAGTATGTTTCCCAAATCACTTGCAATCCAGGAAAACGCACACTGCATCAGTCTTCTTCAAACACGCTCTATCTCCTAATGTGTTGTGAACTTTCAACAAACCAGAAACGAAGGGCATTTTGCAGTGAAATTCAGACGGGTATGTACAAGAGTTCATTCCTATTGGTTGCAGAGTGCAAAAGCATGATTGACTTCATGTTCTCCATGAAACCCTTACATTTCCAAGTGAAAAGAGGTAGGACTTTCACCAAAGGATGTGTTTGCGTGTCTGTGGTGAAAGGAGCTCTAAGTTGTGTATTCAGTGCTGGAGAGTGACACACTCTACACAGGTTACTCAGGGTTTTAAGAGCTCCAACATGCTGCAAACTGAAACTGCTACAAGGTGTGTGTAGCATGCAGAAAGAAGGCTTGTCATTTCAAAGAAAGAAGAGGAAACCAAAATCCAGGTAGTGAAACGAGCACCCCAGTATGGGAGATGTGCATGTGGACAGTTTCAAGCAGCAGCTCTTTGTGGACACTTGGAAACAGGGCTGTGAAAAATTTCGTACGAAGCAGATTTGGACAAAGCTGAAAGACCTTCCAAAACCAGCCCTAAAGAACTTAGCCAAACAATGAATGTTGCAATAAGCTCCTGCAGGAAAGGTGCTTCTATGACACAACCCCCGAGCAGGTAGCTACATTCTGCACAGTACAAATGCTTATTAATTCCAGCATGAAAATTCACTCCAGAAGGATGAAATGTGTGTGTTTCTTTTGGAAAGAACCCTCATCCATTGGCTTTTGCTTGCTCCTTCAAAGCCTGTGTAGAAACGTGTGCTTTGACGGCTGGAGTACGTTTTGGGATGCATTTTTTCAATCTCTTGCAAGCCTCATGTTTCTTACACAATGTGGATAAATAAGGAGTATGTTTCCCAAGTCACTTGAAATCTAGGCCAACGCACACTGCATCACTCTTGCTCAAACACGCTCTTTCTCCTAATGTGTTGAGAACATTCAAGAAACCAGAAAACAAGGGCAATTTGCAGTGAAACTCAGTCGGGCATGTACAAGAGGTCATTTCTATTGGTAGTAGAGTGCAACAGCATGATTGACTTCATGTTCTCCATGAAACCCTTACATTTCCAAGGGACCTGAAGTAGGACTTTAACCAAAGGATGTGTTTGCGTGTCTGTGGTGAAAGGAGCTCTAAGTTGTGTATTCAGTGCTGGAGAGTGACACACTCTACACGGGTTACTCAAGGTTTTGAGAGCACCAACATGCTTCAAACTGCAACTGCCACAAGGTGTGTGTAGCATGCGGAAAGAAGGTTTGTCATTTCAAAGAAAGAAGAGAAAACCAAAATCCAGGTACTGAAACGAGCACACCAGTATGGGAGATGTGCATGTGGACAGTTTCAAGCAGCAGCTCTTTGTGGACACTTGGAAACAGGGCTGTGAAAAAGTTTCCTAGGAAGCGGGATTGGGCCAAAGTTGAAAGACCTTCCAAAACCAACCCAAAGAACTTAGCCAAGCAATGAATGTTGCAATAAGCTCCTGCAGGAAAGGTGCTTCTATGACACAACCCCCGAGCAGGTAGCTACATTCTGCACAGTACAAAATGCATATGAATTCCAGCATGAAAACTCACTCCAGAAGGATGAAATGCATGTTTCTCTCTGAAAGAACACTCAGCCACTATTCTTTTGCTTGCTCCTTCCAAATCTTTGTAGAAACGTGTTTTTTACTGCTGGAATACGTTTTAGGATGCATTGTTTCAATCTCTTGCAAGCCTCATGTTGTTTCTTAGACAATGTGGAAATACAAGGAGTATATTTCCCAAATCACTTGAAATCCAGGAAAACGCACATTGCATCAGTCTTCTTCAAACACGCTCTATCTCCTAATGTGTTGTGAACTTTCATCAAACCAGAAAAGAAGGGCATTTTGCAGTGAAATTCAGACGGGTATGTACAAGAGTTCATTCCTATTGGTTGCAGAGTGCAAAAGCATGATTGACTTCATGTTCTCCATGAAACCCTTACATTTCCAAGTGAAAAGAGGTAGGACTTTCACCAAAGGATGTGTTTGCGTGTCTGTGGTGAAAGGAGCTCTAAGTTGTGTATTCAGTGCTGGAGAGTGACACACTCTACACAGGTTACTCAGGGTTTTAAGAGCACCAACATGCTGCAAACTGAAACTGCTACAAGGTGTGTGTAGCATGCAGAAAGAAGGCTTGTCATTTCAAAGAAGGAAGAGGAAACCAAAATCCAGGTAGTGAAACGAGCACCCCAGTATGGGAGATGTGCATGTGGACAGTTACAAGCAGCAGCTCTTTGTGGACACTTGGAAACAGGGCTGTGAAAAATTTCGTACGAAGCAGATTTGGACAAAGCTGAAAGACCTTCCAAAACCAGCCCTAAAGAACTTAGCCAAACAATGAATGTTGCAATAAGCTCCTGCAGGAAAGGTGCTTCTATGACACAACCCCCGAGCAGGTAGCTACATCCTGCACAGTACAGATGCTTATTAATTCCAGCATGAAAATTCACTCCAGAAGGATGAAATGTGTGTGTTTCTTTTGGAAAGAACCCTCAGCCATTGGCTTTTGCTTGCTCCTTCAAAGCCTTTGTAGAAACGTGTGCTTTCACGGCTGGAGTACGTTTTGGGATGCATTTTTTCAATCTCTTGCAAGCCTCATGTTTCTTACACAATGTGGAAAAATAAGGAGTATGTTTCCCAAATCACTTGAAATCTAGGCAAACGCACACTGCATCACTCTTGCTCAAACACGCTCTTTCTCCTAATGTGTTGAGAACATTCAAGAAACCAGAAAACAAGGGCAATTTGCAGTGAAACTCAGTCGGGCATGTACAAGAGGTCATTTCTATTGGTAGTAGAGTGCAACAGCATGATGGACTTCATGTTCTCCATGTAACCCTTACATTTCCAAGGGACCTGAAGTAGGACTTTCACCAAAGGATGTGTTTGCGTGTCTGTGGTGAAAGGAGCTCTAAGTTGTGTATTCAGTGCTGGAGAGTAACACACTCTACACAGGTTACTCAGGGTTTTAAGAGTACCAACATGCTGCAAACTGAAACTGCTACAAGGTGTGTGTAGCATGCAGAAAGAAGGCTTGTCATTTCAAAGAAAGAAGAGGAAACCAAAATCCAGGTAGTGAAACGAGCACCCCAGTATGGGAGATGTGCATGTGGACAGTTTCAAGCAGCAGCTCTTTGTGGACACTTGGAAACAGGGCTGTGAAAAATTTCGTACGAAGCGGATTTGGACAAAGCTGAAAGACCTTCCAAAACCAGCCCTAAAGAACTTAGCCAAACAATGAATGTTGCAATAAGCTCCTGCAGGAAAGGTGCTTCTATGACACAACCCCCGAGCAGGTAGCTACATTCTGCACAGTACAAATGCTTATTAATTCCAGCATGAAAACTCACTCCAGAAGGATGAAATGCATGTTTCTCTCTGAAATAACACTCAGCCACTATTCTTTTGCTTGCTCCTTCCAAATCTTTGTAGAAACGTGTGTTTTACTGCTGGAATATGTTTTAGGATGCATTGTTTCAATCTCTTGCAAGCCTCATGTTGTTTCTTAGACAATGTGGAAAAACAAGGAGTATGTTTCCCAAATCACTTGAAATCCAGGAAAACGCACACTGCATCAGTCTTCTTCAAACACGCTCTATCTCCTAATGTGTTGTGAACTTTCAACAAACCAGAAAAGAAGGGCATTTTGCAGTGAAATTCAGACGGGTATGTACAAGAGTTCATTCCTATTGGTTGCAGAGTGCAAAAGCATGATTGACTTCATGTTCTCCATGAAACCCTTACATTTCCAAGTGAAAACAGGTAGGACTTTCACCAAAGGATGTGTTTGCGTGTCTGTGGTGAAAGGAGCTCTAAGTTGTGTATTCAGTGCTGGAGAGTGACACACTCTACACGGATTACTCACGGTTTTGAGAGCACCAACATGCTTCAAACTGCAACTGCCACAAGGTGTGTGTAGCATGCGGAAAGAAGGTTTGTCATTTCAAAGAAAGAAGAGAAAACCAAAATCCAGGTACTGAAACGAGCACCCCAGTATGGGAGATGTGCATGTGGACAGTTTCAAGCAGCAGCTCTTTGTGGACACTTGGAAACAGGGCTGTGAAAAATTTCGTACGAAGCGGATTTGGACAAAGCTGAAAGACCTTCCAAAACCAGCCCTAAAGAACTTAGCCAAACAATGAATGTTGCAATAAGCTCCTGCAGGAAAGGTGCTTCTATGACACAACCCCCGAGCAGGTAGCTACATTCTGCACAGTACAAATGCTTATTAATTCCAGCATGAAAATTCACTCCAGAAGGATGAAATGTGTGTGTTTCTTTTGGAAAGAACCCTCAGCCATTGGCTTTTGCTTGCTCCTTCAAAGCCTGTGTAGAAACGTGTGCTTTGACGGCTGGAGTACGTTTTGGGATGCATTTTTTCAATCTCTTGCAAGCCTCATGTTTCTTACACAATGTGGATAAATAAGGAGTATGTTTCCCAAGTCACTTGAAATCTAGGCCAACGCACACTGCATCACTCTTGCTCAAACACGCTCTTTCTCCTAATGTGTTGAGAACATTCAAGAAACCAGAAAACAAGGGCAATTTGCAGTGAAACTCAGTCGGGCATGTACAAGAGGTCATTTCTATTGGTAGTAGAGTGCAACAGCATGATTGACTTCATGTTCTCCATGAAACCCTTAGATTTCCAAGGGACCTGAAGTAGGACTTTAACCAAAGGATGTGTTTGCGTGTCTGTGGTGAAAGGAGCTCTAAGTTGTGTATTCAGTGCTGGAGAGTGACACACTCTACACGGGTTACTCAAGGTTTTGAGAGCACCAACATGCTTCAAACTGCAACTGCCACAAGGTGTGTGTAGCATGCGGAAAGAAGGTTTGTCATTTCAAAGAAAGAAGAGAAAACCAAAATCCAGGTACTGAAACGAGCACACCAGTATGGGAGATGTGCATGTGGACAGTTTCAAGCAGCAGCTCTTTGTGGACACTTGGAAACAGGGCTGTGAAAAAGTTTCCTAGGAAGCGGGATTGGGCCAAAGTTGAAAGACCTTCCAAAACCAACCCAAAGAACTTAGCCAAGCAATGAATGTTGCAATAAGCTCCTGCAGGAAAGGTGCTTCTATGACACAACCCCCGAGCAGGTAGCTACATTCTGCACAGTACAAAATGCATATGAATTCCAGCATGAAAACTCACTCCAGAAGGATGAAATGCATGTTTCTCTCTGAAAGAACACTCAGCCACTATTCTTTTGCTTGCTCCTTCCAAATCTTTGTAGAAACGTGTGTTTTACTGCTGGAATACGTTTTAGGATGCATTGTTTCAATCTCTTGCAAGCCTCATGTTGTTTCTTAGACAATGAGGAAATACAAGGAGTATGTTTCCCAAATCACTTGAAATCCAGGAAAACGCACACTGCATCAGTCTTCTTCAAACACGCTCTATCTCCTAATGTGTTGTGAACTTTCAACAAACCAGAAACGAAGGGCATTTTGCAGTGAAATTCAGACGGGTATGTACAAGAGTTCATTCCTATTGGTTGCAGAGTGCAAAAGCATGATTGACTTCATGTTCTCCATGAAACCCTTACATTTCCAAGTGAAAAGAGGTAGGACTTTCACCAAAGGATGTGTTTGCGTGTCTGTGGTGAAAGGAGCTCTAAGTTGTGTATTCAGTGCTGGAGAGTGACACACTCTACACAGGTTACTCAGGGTTTTAAGAGCTCCAACATGCTGCAAACTGAAACTGCTACAAGGTGTGTGTAGCATGCAGAAAGAAGGCTTGTCATTTCAAAGAAAGAAGAGGAAACCAAAATCCAGGTAGTGAAACGAGCACCCCGGTATGGGAGATGTGCATGTGGACAGTTTCAAGCAGCAGCTCTTTGTGGACACTTGGAAACAGGGCTGTGAAAAATTTCGTACGAAGCAGATTTGGACAAAGCTGAAAGACCTCCAAAACCAGCCCTAAAGAACTTAGCCAAACAATGAATGTTGCAATAAGCTCCTGCAGGAAAGGTGCTTCTATGACACAACCCCCGAGCAGGTAGCTACATTCTGCACAGTACAAATGCTTATTAATTCCAGCATGAAAATTCACTCCAGAAGGATGAAATGTGTGTGTTTCTTTTGGAAAGAACCCTCATCCATTGGCTTTTGCTTGCTCCTTCAAAGCCTGTGTAGAAACGTGTGCTTTGACGGCTGGAGTACGTTTTGGGATGCATTTTTTCAATCTCTTGCAAGCCTCATGTTTCTTACACAATGTGGATAAATAAGGAGTATGTTTCCCAAGTCACTTGAAATCTAGGCCAACGCACACTGCATCACTCTTGCTCAAACACGCTCTTTCTCCTAATGTGTTGAGAACATTCAAGAAACCAGAAAACAAGGGCAATTTGCAGTGAAACTCAGTCGGGCATGTACAAGAGGTCATTTCTATTGGTAGTAGAGTGCAACAGCATGATGGACTTCATGTTCTCGATGTAACCCTTACATTTCCAACGGACCTGAAGTAGGACTTTCACCAAAGGAATTGTTTGCGTGTCTGTGGTGAAAGGAGCTCTAAGTTGTGTATTCAGTGCTGGAGAGTGACACACTCTACACGGATTAATCACGGTTTTGAGAGCACCAACATGCTGCAAACTGAAACTGCTACAAGGTGTGTGTAGCATGCAGAAAGAAGGATTGTCATTTCAAAGAAAGAAGAGGAAACCAAAATCCAGGTAGTGAAACGAGCACCCCAGTATGGGAGATGTGCATGTGGACAGTTTCAAGCAGCAGCTCTTTGTGGACACTTGGAAACAGGGCTGTGAAAAATTTCGTACGAAGCGGATTTGGACAAAGCTGAAAGACCTTCCAAAACCAGCCCTAAAGAACTTAGCCAAACAATGAATGTTGCAATAAGCTCCTGCAGGAAAGGTGCTTCTATGACACAACCCCCGAGCAGGTAGCTACATTCTGCACAGTACAAATGCTTATTAATTCCAGCATGAAAACTCACTCCGGAACGTTGAAATGCATGTTTCTCTCTGAAATAACACTCAGCCACTATTCTTTTGCTTGCTCCTTCCAAATCTTTGTAGAAACGTGTGTTTTACTGCTGGAATATGTTTTAGGATGCATTGTTTCAATCTCTTGCAAGCCTCATGTTGTTTCTTAGACAATGTGGAAAAACAAGGAGTATGTTTCCCAAATCACTTGAAATCCAGGAAAACGCACACTGCATCAGTCTTCTTCAAACACGCTCTATCTCCTAATGTGTTGTGAACTTTCAACAAACCAGAAAAGAAGGGCATTTTGCAGTGAAATTCAGACGGGTATGTACAAGAGTTCATTCCTATTGGTTGCTGAGTGCAAAAGCATGATTGACTTCATGTTCTCCATGAAACCCTTACATTTCCAAGTGAAAACAGGTAGGACTTTCACCAAAGGATGTGTTTGCGTGTCTGTGGTGAAAGGAGCTCTAAGTTGTGTATTCAGTGCTGGAGAGTGACACACTCTACACGGATTACTCACGGTTTTGAGAGCACCAACATGCTTCAAACTGCAACTGCCACAAGGTGTGTGTAGCATGCGGAAAGAAGGTTTGTCATTTCAAAGAAAGAAGAGAAAACCAAAATCCAGGTACTGAAACGAGCACCCCAGTATGGGAGATGTGCATGTGGACAGTTTCAACCAGCAGCTCTTTGTGGACTCTTGGAAACAGGGCTGTGAAAAATTTCGTACGAAGCGGATTTGGACAAAGCTGAAAGACCTTCCAAAACCAGCCCTAAAGAACTTAGCCAAACAATGAATGTTGCAATAAGCTCCTGCAGGAAAGGTGCTTCTATAACACAACCCCCGAGCAGGTAGCTACATTCTGCACAGTACAAATGCTTATTAATTCCAGCATGAAAATTCACTCCAGAAGGATGAAATGTGTGTGTTTCTTTTGGAAAGAACCCTCAGCCATTGGCTTTTGCTTGCTCCTTCAAAGCCTTTGTAGAAACGTGTGCTTTCACGGCTGGAGTACGTTTTGGGATGCATTTTTTCAATCTCTTGCAAGCCTCATGTTTCTTACACAATGTGGATAAATAAGGAGTATGTTTCCCAAGTCACTTGAAATCTAGGCCAACGCACACTGCATCACTCTTGCTCAAACACGCTCTTTCTCCTAATGTGTTGAGAACATTCAAGAAACCAGAAAACAAGGGCAATTTGCAGTGAAACTCAGTCGGGCATGTACAAGAGGTCATTTCTATTGGTAGTAGAGTGCAACAGCATGATTGACTTCATGTTCTCCATGAAACCCTTAATTTCCAAGGGACCTGAAGTAGGACTTTAACGAAAGGATGTGTTTGCTTGTCTGTGGTGAAAGGAGCTCTAAGTTGTGTATTCAGTGCTGGAGAGTGACACACTCTACACGGATTACTCACGGTTTTGAGAGCACCAACATGCTTCAAACTGCAACTGCCACAAGGTGTGTTTAGCATGCGGAAAGAAGGTTTGTCATTTCAAAGAAAGAAGAGAAAACCAAAATCCAGGTACTGAAACGAGCACACCAGTATGGAAGATGTGCATGTGGACAGTTTCAAGCAGCAGCTCTTTGTGGACACTTGGAAACAGGGCTGTGAAAAAGTTTCCTAGGAAGCGGGATTGGGCCAAAGTTGAAAGACCTTCCAAAACCAACCCAAAGAACTTAGCCAAGCAATGAATGTTGCAATAAGCTCCTGCAGGAAAGGTGCTTCTATGACACAACCCCCGAGCAGGTAGCTACATTCTGCACAGTACAAAATGCATATGAATTCCAGCATGAAAACTCACTCCAGAAGGATGAAATGCATGTTTCTCTCTGAAAGAACACTCAGCCACTATTCTTTTGCTTGCTCCTTCCAAATCTTTGTAGAAACGTGTGTTTTACTGCTGGAATACGTTTTAGGATGCATTGTTTCAATCTCTTGCAAGCCTCATGTTGTTTCTTAGACAATGTGGAAAAACAAGGAGTATGTTTCCCAAAGCACTTGAAATCCAGGAAAACGCACACTGCATCAGTCTTCTTCAAACACGGTCTATCTCCTAATGTGTTGTGAACTTTCAACAAACCAGAAAAGAAGGGCATTTTGCAGTGAAATTCAGACGGGTATGTACAAGAGTTCATTCCTATTGGTTCCAGAGTGCAAAAGCATGATTGACTTCATGTTCTCCATGAAACCCTTACATTTCCACGGGACCTGAAGTAGGACTTTAACCAAAGGATGTGTTTGCGTGTCTGTGGTGAAAGGAGCTCTAAGTTGTGTATTCAGTGCTGGAGAGTGACACACTCTACACGGATTAATCACGGTTTTGAGAGCACCAACATGCGTCAAAGTGCAACTGCCACAAGGTGTGTGTAGCATGCGGAAAGAAGGTTTGTCATTTCAAAGAAAGAAGAGAAAACCAAAATCCAGGTACTGAAACGAGCACACCAGTATGGGAGATGTGCATGTGGACAGTTTCAAGCAGCAGCTCTTTGTGGACACTTGGAAACAGGGCTGTGAAAAATTTCGTACGAAGCGGATTTGGACAAAGCTGAAAGACCTTCCAAAACCAGCCCTAAAGAACTTAGCCAAACAATGAATGTTGCAATAAGCTCCTGCAGGAAAGGTGCTTCTATGACACAACCCCCGAGCAGGTAGCTACATTCTGCACAGTACAAATGCTTATTAATTCCAGCATGAAAATTCACTCCAGAAGGATGAAATGTGTGTGTTTCTTTTGGAAAGAACCCTCAGCCATTGGCTTTTGCTTGCTCCTTCAAAGCCTTTGTAGAAACGTGTGCTTTAACAGCTGGAGTACGTTTTGGGATGCATTTTTTCAATCTCTTGCAAGCCTCATGTTTCTTACACAATGTGGAAAAATAAGGAGTATGTTTCCCAAATCACTTGAAATCTAGGCAAACGCACACTGCATCACTCTTGCTCAAACACGCTCTTTCTCCTAATGTGTTGAGAACATTCAAGAAACCAGAAAACAAGGGCAATTTGCAGTGAAACTCAGTCGGGCATGTACAAGAGGTCATTTCTATTGGTAGTAGAGTGCAACAGCATGATTGACTTCATATTCTCCATGAAACCCTTACATTTCCAAGGGACCTGAAGTAGGACTTTAACCAAAGGATGTGTTTGCATGTCTGTGGTGAAAGGAGCTCTAAGTTGTGTATTCAGTGCTGGAGAGTGACACACTCTACACGGATTACTCAGGGTTTTGAGAGCACCAACATGCTTCAAACTGCAACTGCCACAAGGTGTGTGTAGCATGCGGAAAGAAGGTTTGTCATTTCAAAGAAAGAAGAGAAAACCAAAATCCAGGTACTGAAACGAGCACACCAGTATGGGAGATGTGCATGTGGACAGTTTCAAGCAGCAGCTCTTTGTGGACACTTGGAAACAGGGCTGTGAAAAATTTCGTACGAAGCGGATTTGGACAAAGCTGAAAGACCTTCCAAAACCAGCCCTAAAGAACTTAGCCAAACAATGAATGTTGCAATAAGCTCCTGCACGAAAGGTGCTTCTATGACACAACCCCCGAGCAGGTAGCTACATTCTGCACAGTACAAATGCTTATTAATTCCAGCATGAAAATTCACTCCAGAAGGATGAAATGTGTGTGTTTCTTTTGGAAAGAACCCTCAGCCATTGGCTTTTGCTTGCTCCTTCAAAGCCTGTGTAGAAACGTGTGCTTTGACGGCTGGAGTACGTTTTGGGATGCATTTTTTCAATCTCTTGCAAGCCTCATGTTTCTTACACAATGTGGAAAAATAAGGAGTATGTTTCCCAAGTCACTTGAAATCTAGGCCAACGCACACTGCATCACTCTTGCTCAAACACGCTCTTTCTCCTAATGTGTTGAGAACATTCAAGAAACCAGAAAACAAGGGCAATTTGCAGTGAAACTCAGTCGGGCATGTACAAGAGGTCATTTCTATTGGTAGTAGAGTGCAACAGCATGATTGACTTCATGTTCTCCATGAAACCCTTACATTTCCAAGGGACCTGAAGTAGGACTTTAACCAAAGGATGTGTTTGCGTGTCTGTGGTGAAAGGAGCTCTAAGTTGTGTATTCAGTGCTGGAGAGTGACACACTCTACACGGGTTACTCAAGGTTTTGAGAGCACCAACATGCTTCAAACTGCAACTGCCACAAGGTGTGTGTAGCATGCGGAAAGAAGGTTTGTCATTTCAAAGAAAGAAGAGAAAACCAAAATCCAGGTACTGAAACGAGCACACCAGTATGGGAGATGTGCATGTGGACAGTTTCAAGCAGCAGCTCTTTGTGGACACTTGGAAACAGGGCTGTGAAAAAGTTTCCTAGGAAGCGGGATTGGGCCAAAGTTGAAAGACCTTCCAAAACCAACCCAAAGAACTTAGCCAAGCAATGAATGTTGCAATAAGCTCCTGCAGGAAAGGTGCTTCTATGACACAACCCCCGAGCAGGTAGCTACATCCTGCACAGTACAAATGCTTATTAATTTCAGCATGAAAATTCACTCCAGAAGGATGAAATGTGTGTGTTTCTTTTGGAAAGAACCCTCAGCCATTGGCTTTTGCTTGCTCCTTCAAAGCCTTTGTAGAAACGTGTGCTTTCACGGCTGGAGTACGTTTTGGGATGCATTTTTTCAATCTCTTGCAAGCCTCATGTTTCTTACACAATGTGGAAAAATAAGGAGTATGTTTCCCAAATCACTTGAAATCTAGGCAAATGCACACTGCATCATTCTTCCTCAAACACGCTCTTTCTCCTAATGTGTTGAGAACATTCAAGAAACCAGAAAACAAGGGCAATTTGCAGTGAAACTCAGTCGGGCATGTACAAGAGGTCATTTCTATTGGTAGTAGAGTGCAACAGCATGATTGACTTCATGTTCTCCATGAAACCCTTACATTTCCAAGGGACCTGAAGTAGGACTTTAATCAAAGGATGTGTTTGCATGTCTGTGGTGAAAGGAGCTCTAAGTTGTGTATTCAGTGCTGGAGAGTGACACACTCTACACGGATTACTCACGGTTTTGAGAGCACCAACATGCTTCAAACTGCAACTGCCACAAGGTGTGTGTAGCATGCGGAAAGAAGGTTTGTCATTTCAAAGAAAGAAGAGAAAACCAAAATCCAGGTACTGAAACGAGCACACCAGTATGGGAGGTGTGCATGTGGACAGTTTCAAGCAGCAGCTCTTTGTGGACACTTGGAAACAGGGCTGTGAAAAATTTCGTACGAAGCGGATTTGGACAAAGCTGAAAGACCTTCCAAAACCAGCCCTAAAGAACTTAGCCAAACAATGAATGTTGCAATAAGCTCCTGCACGAAAGGTGCTTCTATGACACAACCCCCGAGCAGGTAGCTACATTCTGCACAGTACAAATGCTTATTAATTCCAGCATGAAAATTCACTCCAGAAGGATGAAATGTGTGTGTTTCTTTTGGAAAGAACCCTCAGCCATTGGCTTTTGCTTGCTCCTTCAAAGCCTGTGTAGAAACGTGTGCTTTGACGGCTGGAGTACGTTTTGGGATGCATTTTTTCAATCTCTTGCAAGCCTCATGTTTCTTACACAATGTGGAAAAATAAGGAGTATGTTTCCCAAGTCACTTGAAATCTAGGCCAACGCACACTGCATCACTCTTGCTCAAACACGCTCTTTCTCCTAATGTGTTGAGAACATTCAAGAAACCAGAAAACAAGGGCAATTTGCAGTGAAACTCAGTCGGGCATGTACAAGAGGTCATTTCTATTGGTAGTAGAGTGCAACAGCATGATTGACTTCATGTTCTCCATGAAACCCTTAGATTTCCAAGGGACCTGAAGTAGGACTTTAACCAAAGGATGTGTTTGCGTGTCTGTGGTGAAAGGAGCTCTACGTTGTGTATTCAGTGCTGGCGAGTGACACACTCTACACGGGTTACTCAAGGTTTTGAGAGCACCAACATGCTTCAAACTGCAACTGCCACAAGGTGTGTGTAGCATGCGGAAAGAAGGTTTGTCATTTCAAAGAAAGAAGAGAAAACCAAAATCCAGGTACTGAAATGAGCACACCAGTATGGGAGATGTGCATGTGGACAGTTTCAAGCAGCAGCTCTTTGTGGACACTTGGAAACAGGGCTGTGAAAAAGTTTCCTAGGAAGCGGGATTGGGCCAAAGTTGAAAGACCTTCCAAAACCAACCCAAAGAACTTAGCCAAGCAATGAATGTTGCAATAAGCTCCTGCAGGAAAGGTGCTTCTATGACACAACCCCCGAGCAGGTAGCTACATTCTGCACAGTACAAAATGCATATGAATTCCAGCATGAAAACTCACTCCAGAAGGATGAAATGCATGTTTCTCTCTGAAAGAACACTCAGCCACTATTCTTTTGCTTGCTCCTTCCAAATCTTTGTAGAAACGTGTGTTTTACTGCTGGAATACGTTTTAGGATGCATTGTTTCAATCTCTTGCAAGCCTCATGTTGTTTCTTAGACAATGTGGAAATACAAGGGGTATGTTTCCCAAATCACTTGAAATCCAGGAAAACGCACACTGCATCAGTCTTCTTCAAACACGCTCTATCTCCTAATGTGTTGTGAACTTTCAACAAACCAGAAACGAAGGGCATTTTGCAGTGAAATTCAGACGGGTATGTACAAGAGTTCATTCCTATTGGTTGCAGAGTGCAAAAGCATGATTGACTTCATGTTCTCCATGAAACCCTTACATTTCCAAGTGAAAAGAGGCAGGACTTTCACCAAAGGATGTGTTTGCGTGTCTGTGGTGAAAGGAGCTCTAAGTTGTGTATTCAGTGCTGGAGAGTGACACACTCTACACGGATTACTCACGGTTTTGAGAGCACCAACATGCTTCAAACTGCAACTGCCACAAGGTGTGTGTAGCATGCGGAAAGAAGGTTTGTCATTTCAAAGAAAGAAGAGAAAACCAAAATCCAGGTACTGAAACGAGCACACCAGTATGGGAGATGTGCATGTGGACAGTTTCAAGCAGCAGCTCTTTGTGGACACTTGGAAACAGGGCTGTGAAAAATTTCGTACGAAGCGGATTTGGACAAAGCTGAAAGACCTTCCAAAACCAGCCCTAAAGAACTTAGCCAAACAATGAATGTTGCAATAAGCTCCTGCAGGAAAGGTGCTTCTATGACACAACCCCCGAGCAGGTAGCTACATTCTGCACAGTACAAATGCTTATTAATTCCAGCATGAAAATTCACTCCAGAAGGATGAAATGTGTGTGTTTCTTTTGGAAAGAACCCTCAGCCATTGGCTTTTGCTTGCTCCTTCAAAGCCTTTGTAGAAACGTGTGCTTTGACGGCTGGAGTACGTTTTGGGATGCATTTTTTCAATCTCTTGCAAGCCTCATGTTTCTTACACAATGTGGAAAAATAAGGAGTATGTTTCCCAAGTCACTTGAAATCTAGGCCAACGCACACTGCATCACTCTTGCTCAAACACGCTCTTTCTCCTAATGTGTTGAGAACATTCAAGAAACCAGAAAACAAGGGCAATTTGCAGTGAAACTCAGTCGGGCATGTACAAGAGGTCATTTCTATTGGTAGTAGAGTGCAACAGCATGATTGACTTCATGTTCTCCATGAAACCCTTACATTTCCAAGGGACCTGAAGTAGGACTTTAACCAAAGGATGTGTTTGCATGTCTGTGGTGAAAGGAGCTCTAAGTTGTGTATTCAGTGCTGGAGAGTGACACACTCTACACGGATTACTCACGGTTTTGAGAGCACCAACATGCTTCAAACTGCAACTGCCACAAGGTGTGTGTAGCATGCGGAAAGAAGGTTTGTCATTTCAAAGAAAGAAGAGAAAACCAAAATCCAGGTACTGAAACGAGCACACCAGTATGGGAGGTGTGCATGTGGACAGTTTCAAGCAGCAGCTCTTTGTGGACACTTGGAAACAGGGCTGTGAAAAATTTCGTACGAAGCGGATTTGGACAAAGCTGAAAGACCTTCCAAAACCAGCCCTAAAGAACTTAGCCAAACAATGAATGTTGCAATAAGCTCCTGCACGAAAGGTGCTTCTATGACACAACCCCCGAGCAGGTAGCTACATTCTGCACAGTACAAATGCTTATTAATTCCAGCATGAAAATTCACTCCAGAAGGATGAAATGTGTGTGTTTCTTTTGGAAAGAACCCTCAGCCATTGGCTTTTGCTTGCTCCTTCAAAGCCTGTGTAGAAACGTGTGCTTTGACGGCTGGAGTACGTTTTGGGATGCATTTTTTCAATCTCTTGCAAGCCTCATGTTTCTTACACAATGTGGAAAAATAAGGAGTATGTTTCCCAAGTCACTTGAAATCTAGGCCAACGCACACTGCATCACTCTTGCTCAAACACGCTCTTTCTCCTAATGTGTTGAGAACATTCAAGAAACCAGAAAACAAGGGCAATTTGCAGTGAAACTCAGTCGGGCATGTACAAGAGGTCATTTCTATTGGTAGTAGAGTGCAACAGCATGATTGACTTCATGTTCTCCATGAAACCCTTAGATTTCCAAGGGACCTGAAGTAGGACTTTAACCAAAGGATGTGTTTGCGTGTCTGTGGTGAAAGGAGCTCTACGTTGTGTATTCAGTGCTGGCGAGTGACACACTCTACACGGGTTACTCAAGGTTTTGAGAGCACCAACATGCTTCAAACTGCAACTGCCACAAGGTGTGTGTAGCATGCGGAAAGAAGGTTTGTCATTTCAAAGAAAGAAGAGAAAACCAAAATCCAGGTACTGAAATGAGCACAACAGTATGGGAGATGTGCATGTGGACAGTTTCAAGCAGCAGCTCTTTGTGGACACTTGGAAACAGGGCTGTGAAAAAGTTTCCTAGGAAGCGGGATTGGGCCAAAGTTGAAAGACCTTCCAAAACCAACCCAAAGAACTTAGCCAAGCAATGAATGTTGCAATAAGCTCCTGCAGGAAAGGTGCTTCTATGACACAACCCCCGAGCAGGTAGCTACATTCTGCACAGTACAAAATGCATATGAATTCCAGCATGAAAACTCACTCCAGAAGGATGAAATGCATGTTTCTCTCTGAAAGAACACTCAGCCACTATTCTTTTGCTTGCTCCTTCCAAATCTTTGTAGAAACGTGTGTTTTACTGCTGGAATACGTTTTAGGATGCATTGTTTCAATCTCTTGCAAGCCTCATGTTGTTTCTTAGACAATGTGGAAATACAAGGGGTATGTTTCCCAAATCACTTGAAATCCAGGAAAACGCACACTGCATCAGTCTTCTTCAAACACGCTCTATCTCCTAATGTGTTGTGAACTTTCAACAAACCAGAAACGAAGGGCATTTTGCAGTGAAATTCAGACGGGTATGTACAAGAGTTCATTCCTATTGGTTGCAGAGTGCAAAAGCATGATTGACTTCATGTTCTCCATGAAACCCTTACATTTCCAAGTGAAAAGAGGTAGGACTTTCACCAAAGGATGTGTTTGCGTGTCTGTGGTGAAAGGAGCTCTAAGTTGTGTATTCAGTGCTGGAGAGTGACACACTCTACACGGATTACTCACGGTTTTGAGAGCACCAACATGCTTCAAACTGCAACTGCCACAAGGTGTGTGTAGCATGCGGAAAGAAGGTTTGTCATTTCAAAGAAAGAAGAGGAAACCAAAATCCAGGTACTGAAACGAGCACCCCAGTATGGGAGATGTGCATGTGGACAGTTTCAAGCAGCAGCTCTTTGTGGACACTTGGAAACAGGGGTGTGAAAAATTTCGTACGAAGCGGATTTGGACAAAGCTGAAAGACCTTCCAAAACCAGCCCTAAAGAACTTAGCCAAACAATGAATGTTGCAATAAGCTCCTGCAGGAAAGGTGCTTCTATGACACAACCCCCGAGCAGGTAGCTACATTCTGCACAGTACAAATGCTTATTAATTCCAGCATGAAAATTCACTCCAGAAGGATGAAATGTGTGTGTTTCTTTTGGAAAGAACCCTCAGCCATTGGCTTTTGCTTGCTCCTTCAAAGCCTTTGTAGAAACGTGTGCTTTCACGGCTGGAGTACGTTTTGGGATGCATTTTTTCAATCTCTTGCAAGCCTCATGTTTCTTACACAATGTGGAAAAATAAGGAGTATGTTTCCCAAATCACTTGAAATCTAGGCAAACGCACACTGCATCACTCTTGCTCAAACACGCTCTTTCTCCTAATGTGTTGAGAACATTCAAGAAACCAGAAAACAAGGGCAATTTGCAGTGAAACTCAGTCGGGCATGTACAAGAGGTCATTTCTATTGGTAGTAGAGTGCAACAGCATGATTGACTTCATGTTCTCCATGAAACCCTTACATTTCCAAGGGACCTGAAGTAGGACTTTAACCAAAGGATGTGTTTGCGTGTCTGTGGTGAAAGGAGCTCTAAGTTGTGTATTCAGTGCTGGAGAGTGACACACTCTACACGGGTTACTCAAGGTTTTGAGAGCACCAACATGCTTCAAACTGCAACTGCCACAAGGTGTGTGTAGCATGCGGAAAGAAGGTTTGTCATTTCAAAGAAAGAAGAGAAAACCAAAATCCAGGTACTGAAACGAGCACACCAGTATGGGAGATGTGCATGTGGACAGTTTCAAGCAGCAGCTCTTTGTGGACACTTGGAAACAGGGCTGTGAAAAAGTTTCCTAGGAAGCGGGATTGGGCCAAAGTTGAAAGACCTTCCAAAACCAACCCAAAGAACTTAGCCAAGCAATGAATGTTGCAATAAGCTCCTGCAGGAAAGGTGCTTCTATGACACAACCCCCGAGCAGGTAGCTACATTCTGCACAGTACAAAATGCATATGAATTCCAGCATGAAAACTCACTCCAGAAGGATGAAATGCATGTTTCTCTCTGAAAGAACACTCAGCCACTATTCTTTTGCTTGCTCCTTCCAAATCTTTGTAGAAACGTGTGTTTTACTGCTGGAATACGTTTTAGGATGCATTGTTTCAATCTCTTGCAAGCCTCATGTTGTTTCTTAGACAATGAGGAAATACAAGGAGTATGTTTCCCAAATCACTTGAAATCCAGGAAAACGCACACTGCATCAGTCTTCTTCAAACACGCTCTATCTCCTAATGTGTTGTGAACTTTCAACAAACCAGAAACGAAGGGCATTTTGCAGTGAAATTCAGACGGGTATGTACAAGAGTTCATTCCTATTGGTTGCAGAGTGCAAAAGCATGATTGACTTCATGTTCTCCATGAAACCCTTACATTTCCAAGTGAAAAGAGGTAGGACTTTCACCAAAGGATGTGTTTGCGTGTCTGTGGTGAAAGGAGCTCTAAGTTGTGTATTCAGTGCTGGAGAGTGACACACTCTACACAGGTTACTCAGGGTTTTAAGAGCTCCAACATGCTGCAAACTGAAACTGCTACAAGGTGTGTGTAGCATGCAGAAAGAAGGCTTGTCATTTCAAAGAAAGAAGAGGAAACCAAAATCCAGGTAGTGAAACGAGCACCCCAGTATGGGAGATGTGCATGTGGACAGTTTCAAGCAGCAGCTCTTTGTGGACACTTGGAAACAGGGCTGTGAAAAATTTCGTACGAAGCAGATTTGGACAAAGCTGAAAGACCTTCCAAAACCAGCCCTAAAGAACTTAGCCAAACAATGAATGTTGCAATAAGCTCCTGCAGGAAAGGTGCTTCTATGACACAACCCCCGAGCAGGTAGCTACATTCTGCACAGTACAAATGCTTATTAATTCCAGCATGAAAATTCACTCCAGAAGGATGAAATGTGTGTGTTTCTTTTGGAAAGAACCCTCATCCATTGGCTTTTGCTTGCTCCTTCAAAGCCTGTGTAGAAACGTGTGCTTTGACGGCTGGAGTACGTTTTGGGATGCATTTTTTCAATCTCTTGCAAGCCTCATGTTTCTTACACAATGTGGATAAATAAGGAGTATGTTTCCCAAGTCACTTGAAATCTAGGCCAACGCACACTGCATCACTCTTGCTCAAACACGCTCTTTCTCCTAATGTGTTGAGAACATTCAAGAAACCAGAAAACAAGGGCAATTTGCAGTGAAACTCAGTCGGGCATGTACAAGAGGTCATTTCTATTGGTAGTAGAGTGCAACAGCATGATTGACTTCATATTCTCCATGAAACCCTTACATTTCCAAGGGACCTGAAGTAGGACTTTAACCAAAGGATGTGTTTGCGTGTCTGTGGTGAAAGGAGCTCTAAGTTGTGTATTCAGTGCTGGAGAGTGACACACTCTACACGGGTTACTCAAGGTTTTGAGAGCACCAACATGCTTCAAACTGCAACTGCCACACGGTGTGTGTAGCATGCGGAAAGAAGGTTTGTCATTTCAAAGAAAGAAGAGAAAACCAAAATCCAGGTACTGAAACGAGCACACCAGTATGGGAGATGTGCATGTGGACAGTTTCAAGCAGCAGCTCTTTGTGGACACTTGGAAACAGGGCTGTGAAAAAGTTTCCTAGGAAGCGGGATTGGGCCAAAGTTGAAAGACCTTCCAAAACCAACCCAAAGAACTTAGCCAAGCAATGAATGTTGCAATAAGCTCCTGCAGGAAAGGTGCTTCTATGACACAACCCCCGAGCAGGTAGCTACATTCTGCACAGTACAAAATGCATATGAATTCCAGCATGAAAACTCACTCCAGAAGGATGAAATGCATGTTTCTCTCTGAAAGAACACTCAGCCACTATTCTTTTGCTTGCTCCTTCCAAATCTTTGTAGAAACGTGTGTTTTACTGCTGGAATACGTTTTAGGATGCATTGTTTCAATCTCTTGCAAGCCTCATGTTGTTTCTTAGACAATGAGGAAATACAAGGAGTATGTTTCCCAAATCACTTGAAATCCAGGAAAACGCACACTGCATCAGTCTTCTTCAAACACGCTCTATCTCCTAATGTGTTGTGAACTTTCATCAAACCAGAAAAGAAGGGCATTTTGCAGTGAAATTCAGACGGGTATGTACAAGAGTTCATTCCTATTGGTTGCAGAGTGCAAAAGCATGATTGACTTCATGTTCTCCATGAAACCCTTACATTTCCAAGTGAAAAGAGGTAGGACTTTCACCAAAGGATGTGTTTGCGTGTCTGTGGTGAAAGGAGCTCTAAGTTGTGTATTCAGTGCTGGAGAGTGACACACTCTACACAGGTTACTCAGGGTTTTAAGAGCACCAACATGCTGCAAACTGAAACTGCTACAAGGTGTGTGTAGCATGCAGAAAGAAGGCTTGTCATTTCAAAGAAAGAAGAGGAAACCAAAATCCAGGTAGTGAAACGAGCACCCCAGTATGGGAGATGTGCATGTGGACAGTTTCAAGCAGCAGCTCTTTGTGGACACTTGGAAACAGGGCTGTGAAAAATTTCGTACGAAGCAGATTTGGACAAAGCTGAAAGACCTTCCAAAACCAGCCCTAAAGAACTTAGCCAAACAATGAATGTTGCAATAAGCTCCTGCAGGAAAGGTGCTTCTATGAAACAACCCCCGAGCAGGGAGCTACATCCTGCACAGTACAAATGCTTATTAATTCCAGCATGAAAATTCACTCCAGAAGGATGAAATGTGTGTGTTTCTTTTGGAAAGAACCCTCAGCCATTGGCTTTTGCTTGCTCCTTCAAAGCCTTTGTAGAAACGTGTGCTTTCACGGCTGGAGTACGTTTTGGGATGCATTTTTTCAATCTCTTGCAAGCCTCATGTTTCTTACACAATGTGGAAAAATAAGGAGTATGTTTCCCAAATCACTTGAAATCTAGGCAAACGCACACTGCATCACTCTTGCTCAAACACGCTCTTTCTCCTAATGTGTTGAGAACATTCAAGAAACCAGAAAACAAGGGCAATTTGCAGTGAAACTCAGTCGGGCATGTACAAGAGGTCATTTCTATTGGTAGTAGAGTGCAACAGCATGATGGACTTCATGTTCTCCATGTAACCCTTACATTTCCAACGGACCTGAAGTAGGACTTTCACCAAAGGATGTGTTTGCGTGTCTGTGGTGAAAGGAGCTCTAAGTTGTGTATTCAGTGCTGGAGAGTAACACACTCTACACAGGTTACTCAGGGTTTTAAGAGCACCAACATGCTGCAAACTGAAACTGCTACAAGGTGTGTGTAGCATGCAGAAAGAAGGCTTGTCATTTCAAAGAAAGAAGAGGAAACCAAAATCCAGGTAGTGAAATGAGCACCCCAGTATGGGAGATGTGCATGTGGACAGTTTCAAGCAGCAGCTCTTTGTGGACACTTGGAAACAGGGCTGTGAAAAATTTCGTACGAAGCGGATTTGGACAAAGCTGAAAGACCTTCCAAAGCCAGCCCTAAAGAACTTAGCCAAACAATGAATGTTGCAATAAGCTCCTGCAGGAAAGGTGCTTCTATGACACAACCCCCGAGCAGGTAGTACATTCTGCACAGTACAAATGCTTATTAATTCCAGCATGAAAACTCACTCCAGAAGGATGAAATGCATGTTTCTCTCTGAAATAACACTCAGCCACTATTCTTTTGCTTGCTCCTTCCAAATCTTTGTAGAAACGTGTGTTTTACTGCTGGAATATGTTTTAGGATGCATTGTTTCAATCTCTTGCAAGCCTCATGTTGTTTCTTAGACAATGTGGAAAAACAAGGGGTATGTTTCCCAAATCACTTGAAATCCAGGAAAACGCACACTGCATCAGTCTTCTTCAAACACGCTCTATCTCCTAATGTGTTGTGAACTTTCAACAAACCAGAAAAGAAGGGCATTTTGCAGTGAAATTCAGACGGGTATGTACAAGAGTTCATTCCTATTGGTTGCAGAGTGCAAAAGCATGATTGACTTCATGTTCTCCATGAAACCCTTACATTTCCAAGTGAAAACAGGTAGAACTTTCACCAAAGGATGTGTTTGCGTGTCTGTGGTGAAAGGAGCTCTAAGTTGTGTATTCAGTGCTGGAGAGTGACACACTCTACACAGGTTACTCACGGTTTTGAGAGCACCAACATGCTTCAAACTGCAACTGCCACAAGGTGTGTGTAGCATGCGGAAAGAAGGTTTGTCATTTCAAAGAAAGAAGAGAAAACCAAAATCCAGGTAGTGAAACGAGCACCCCAGTATGGGAGATGTGCATGTGGACAGTTTCAACCAGCAGCTCTTTGTGGACACTTGGAAACAGGGCTGTGAAAAAGTTTCCTAGGAAGCGGGATTGGGCCAAAGTTGAAAGACCTTCCAAAACCAACCCAAAGAACTTAGCCAAACAATGAATGTTGCAATAAGCTCCTGCAGGAAAGGTGCTTCTATGACACAACCCCCGAGCAGGTAGCTACATTCTGCACAGTACGAATGCTTATTAATTCCAGCATGAAAATTCACTCCAGAAGGATGAAATGTGTGTGTTTCTTTGGAAAGAACCCTCAGCCATTGGCTTTTGCTTGCTCCTTCAAAGCCTTTGTAGAAACGTGTGCTTTGACGGCTGGAGTACGTTTTGGGATGCATTTTTTCAATCTCTTGCAAGCCTCATGTTTCTTACACAATGTGGAACAATAAGGAGTATGTTTCCCAAGTCACTTGAAATCTAGGCCAACGCACACTGCATATCTCTTGCTCAAACACGCTCTTTCTCCTAATGTGTTGAGAACATTCAAGAAACCAGAAAACAAGGGCAATTTTCAGTGAAACTCAGTCGGGCATGTACAAGAGGTCATTTCTATTGGTAGTAGAGTGCAACAGCATGATTGACTTCATGTTCTCCATGAAACCCTTACATTTCCAAGGGACCTGAAGTAGGACTTTAACCAAAGGATGTGTTTGCGTGTCTGTGGTGAAAGGAGCTCTAAGTTGTGTATTCAGTGCTGGAGAGTGACACTCTCTACACGGATTACTCACGGTTTTGAGAGCACCAACATGCTTCAAACTGCAACTGCCACAAGGTGTGTGTAGCATGCGAAAAGAAGGTTTGTCATTTCAAAGAAAGAAGAGAAAACCAAAATCCAGGTACTGAAACGAGCACACCAGTATGGGAGATGTGCATGTGGACAGTTTCAAGCAGCAGCTCTTTGTGGACACTTGGAAACAGGGCTGTGAAAAAGTTTCCTAGGAAGCGGGATTGGGCCAAAGTTGAAAGACCTTCCAAAACCAACCCAAAGAACTTAGCCAAGCAATGAATGTTGCAATAAGCTCCTGCAGGAAAGGTGCTTCTATGACACAACCCCCGAGCAGATAGCTACATTCTGCACAGTACAAAATGCATATGAATTCCAGCATGAAAACTCACTCCAGAAGGATGAAATGCATGTTTCTCTCTGAAAGAACACTCAGCCACTATTCTTTTGCTTGCTCCTTCCAAATCTTTGTAGAAACGTGTGTTTTACTGCTGGAATACGTTTTAGGATGCATTGTTTCAATCTCTTACAAGCCTCATGTTGTTTCTTAGACAATGTGGAAATACAAGGAATATGTTTCCCAAATCACTTGAAATCCAGGAAAACGCACACTGCATCAGTCTTCTTCAAACACGCTCTATCTCCTAATGTGTTGTGAACTTTCAACAAACCAGAAACGAAGGGCATTTTGCAGTGAAATTCAGACGGGTATGTACAAGAGTTCATTCCTATTGGTTGCAGAGTGCAAAAGCATGATTGACTTCATGTTCTCCATGAAACCCTTACATTTCCAAGTGAAAAGAGGTAGGACTTTCACCAAAGGATGTGTTTGCGTGTCTGTGGTGAAAGGAGCTCTAAGTTGTGTATTCAGTGCTGGAGAATGACACACTCTACACAGGTTACTCAGGGTTTTAAGAGCACCAACATGCTGCAAACTGAAACTGCTACAAGGTGTGTGTAGCATGCAGAAAGAAGGCTTGTCATTTCAAAGAAAGAAGAGGAAACCAAAATCCAGGTAGTGAAACGAGCACACCAGTATGGGAGATGTGCATGTGGACAGTTTCAAGCAGCAGCTCTTTGTGGACACTTGGAAACAGAGCTGTGAAAAATTTCGTACGAAGCAGATTTGGACAAAGCTGAAAGACCTTCCAAAACCAGCCCTAAAGAACTTAGCCAAACAATGAATGTTGCAATAAGCTCCTGCAGGAAAGGTGCTTCTATGACACAACCCCCGAGCAGGTAGCTACATTCTGCACAGTACAAATGCTTATTAATTCCAGCATGAAAATTCACTCCAGAAGGATGAAATGTGTGTGTTTCTTTTGGAAAGAACCCTCATCCATTGGCTTTTGCTTGCTCCTTCAAAGCCTGTGTAGAAACGTGTGCTTTGACGGCTGGAGTACGTTTTGGGATGCATTTTTTCAATCTCTTGCAAGCCTCATGTTTCTTACACAATGTGGATAAATAAGGAGTATGTTTCCCAAGTCACTTGAAATCTAGGCCAACGCACACTGCATCACTCTTGCTCAAACACGCTCTTTCTCCTAATGTGTTGAGAACATTCAAGAAACCAGAAAACAAGGGCAATTTTCAGTGAAACTCAGTCGGGCATGTACAAGAGGTCATTTCTATTGGTAGTAGAGTGCAACAGCATGATTGACTTCATGTTCTCCATGAAACCCTTACATTTCCAAGGGACCTGAAGTAGGACTTTAACCAAAGGATGTGTTTGCGTGTCTGTGGTGAAAGGAGCTCTAAGTTGTGTATTCAGTGCTGGAGAGTGACACACTCTACACGGGTTACTCAAGGTTTTGAGAGCACCAACATGCTTCAAACTGCAACTGCCACAAGGTGTGTGTAGCATGCGGAAAGAAGGTTTGTCATTTCAAAGAAAGAAGAGAAAACCAAAATCCAGGTACTGAAACAAGCACACCAGTATGGGAGATGTGCATGTGGACAGTTTCAAGCAGCAGCTCTTTGTGGACACTTGGAAACAGGGCTGTGAAAAAGTTTCCTAGGAAGCGGGATTGGGCCAAAGTTGAAAGACCTTCCAAAACCAACCCAAAGAACTTAGCCAAGCAATGAATGTTGCAATAAGCTCCTGCAGGAAAGGTGCTTCTATGACACAACCCCCGAGCAGGTAGCTACATTCTGCACAGTACAAAATGCATATGAATTCCAGCATGAAAACTCACTCCAGAAGGATGAAATGCATGTTTCTCTCTGAAAGAACACTCAGCCACTATTCTTTTGCTTGCTCCTTCCAAATCTTTGTAGAAACGTGTGTTTTACTGCTGGAATACGTTTTAGGATGCATTGTTTCAATCTCTTGCAAGCCTCATGTTGTTTCTTAGACAATGAGGAAATACAAGGAGTATGTTTCCCAAATCACTTGAAATCCAGGAAAACGCACACTGCATCAGTCTTCTTCAAACACGCTCTATCTCCTAATGTGTTGTGAACTTTCAACAAACCAGAAACGAAGGGCATTTTGCAGTGAAATTCAGACGGGTATGTACAAAAGTTCATTCCTATTGGTTGCAGAGTGCAAAAGCATGATTGACTTCATGTTCTCCATGAAACCCTTACATTTCCAAGTGAAAAGAGGTAGGACTTTCACCAAAGGATGTGTTTGCGTGTCTGTGGTGAAAGGAGCTCTAAGTTGTGTATTCAGTGCTGGAGAGTGACACACTCTACACAGGTTACTCAGGGTTTTAAGAGCTCCAACATGCTGCAAACTGAAACTGCTACAAGGTGTGTGTAGCATGCAGAAAGAAGGCTTGTCATTTCAAAGAAAGAAGAGGAAACCAAAATCCAGGTAGTGAAACGAGCACCCCAGTATGGGAGATGTGCATGTGGACAGTTTCAAGCAGCAGCTCTTTGTGGACACTTGGAAACAGGGCTGTGAAAAATTTCGTACGAAGCAGATTTGGACAAAGCTGAAAGACCTTCCAAAACCAGCCCTAAAGAACTTAGCCAAACAATGAATGTTGCAATAAGCTCCTGCAGGAAAGGTGCTTCTATGACACAACCCCCGAGCAGGTAGCTACATTCTGCACAGTACAAATGCTTATTAATTCCAGCATGAAAATTCACTCCAGAAGGATGAAATGTGTGTGTTTCTTTTGGAAAGAACCCTCATCCATTGGCTTTTGCTTGCTCCTTCAAAGCCTGTGTAGAAACGTGTGCTTTGACGGCTGGAGTACGTTTTGGGATGCATTTTTTCAATCTCTTGCAAGCCTCATGTTTCTTACACAATGTGGATAAATAAGGAGTATGTTTCCCAAGTCACTTGAAATCTAGGCCAACGCACACTGCATCACTCTTGCTCAAACACGCTCTTTCTCCTAATGTGTTGAGAACATTCAAGAAACCAGAAAACAAGGGCAATTTTCAGTGAAACTCAGTCGGGCATGTACAAGAGGTCATTTCTATTGGTAGTAGAGTGCAACAGCATGATTGACTTCATGTTCTCCATGAAACCCTTACATTTCCAAGGGACCTGAAGTAGGACTTTAACCAAAGGATGTGTTTGCGTGTCTGTGGTGAAAGGAGCTCTAAGTTGTGTATTCAGTGCTGGAGAGTGACACACTCTACACGGGTTACTCAAGGTTTTGAGAGCACCAACATGCTTCAAACTGCAACTGCCACAAGGTGTGTGTAGCATGCGGAAAGAAGGTTTGTCATTTCAAAGAAAGAAGAGAAAACCAAAATCCAGGTACTGAAACGAGCACACCAGTATGGGAGATGTGCATGTGGACAGTTTCAAGCAGCAGCTCTTTGTGGACACTTGGAAACAGGGCTGTGAAAAAGTTTCCTAGGAAGCGGGATTGGGCCAAAGTTGAAAGACCTTCCAAAACCAACCCAAAGAACTTAGCCAAGCAATGAATGTTGCAATAAGCTCCTGCAGGAAAGGTGCTTCTATGACACAACCCCCGAGCAGGTAGCTACATCCTGCACAGTACAAATGCTTATTAATTCCAGCATGAAAATTCACTCCAGAAGGATGAAATGTGTGTGTTTCTTTTGGAAAGAACCCTCAGCCATTGGCTTTTGCTTGCTCCTTCAAAGCCTTTGTAGAAACGTGTGCTTTCACGGCTGGAGTACGTTTTGGGATGCATTTTTTCAATCTCTTGCAAGCCTCATGTTTCTTACACAATGTGGAAAAATAAGGAGTATGTTTCCCAAATCACTTGAAATCTAGGCAAATGCACACTGCATCATTCTTGCTCAAACACGCTCTTTCTCCTAATGTGTTGAGAACATTCAAGAAACCAGAAAACAAGGGCAATTTGCAGTGAAACTCAGTCGGGCATGTACAAGAGGTCATTTCTATTGGTAGTAGAGTGCAACAGCATGATTGACTTCATGTTCTCCATGAAACCCTTACATTTCCAAGGGACCTGAAGTAGGACTTTAACCAAAGGATGTGTTTGCGTGTCTGTGGTGAAAGGAGCTCTAAGTTGTGTATTCAGTGCTGGAGAGTGACACACTCTACACGGATTACTCACGGTTTTGAGAGCACCAACATGCTTCAAACTGCAACTGCCACAAGGTGTGTGTAGCATGCGGAAAGAAGGTTTGTCATTTCAAAGAAAGAAGAGAAAACCAAAATCCAGGTACTGAAACGAGCACACCAGTATGGGAGATGTGCATGTGGACAGTTTCAAGCAGCAGCTCTTTGTGGACACTTGGAAACAGGGCTGTGAAAAATTTCGTACGAAGCGGATTTGGACAAAGCTGAAAGACCTTCCAAAACCAGCCCTAAAGAACTTAGCCAAACAATGAATGTTGCAATAAGCTCCTGCAGGAAAGGTGCTTCTATGACACAACCCCCGAGCAGGTAGCTACATTCTGCACAGTACAAATGCTTATTAATTCCAGCATGAAAATTCACTCCAGAAGGATGAAATGTGTGTGTTTCTTTTGGAAAGAACCCTCAGCCATTGGCTTTTGCTTGCTCCTTCAAAGCCTGTGTAGAAACGTGTGCTTTGACGGCTGGAGTACGTTTTGGGATGCATTTTTTCAATCTCTTGCAAGCCTCATGTTTCTTACACAATGTGGAAAAATAAGGAGTATGTTTCCCAAGTCACTTGAAATCTAGGCCAACGCACACTGCATCACTCTTGCTCAAACACGCTCTTTCTCCTAATGTGTTGAGAACATTCAAGAAACCAGAAAACAAGGGCAATTTGCAGTGAAACTCAGTCGGGCATGTACAAGAGGTCATTTCTATTGGTAGTAGAGTGCAACAGCATGATTGACTTCATGTTCTCCATGAAACCCTTAGATTTCCAAGGGACCTGAAGTAGGACTTTAACCAAAGGATGTGTTTGCGTGTCTGTGGTGAAAGGAGCTCTAAGTTGTGTATTCAGTGCTGGCGAGTGACACACTCTACATGGGTTACTCAAGGTTTTGAGAGCACCAACATGCTTCAAACTGCAACTGCCACAAGGTGTGTGTAGCATGCGGAAAGAAGGTTTGTCATTTCAAAGAAAGAAGAGAAAACCAAAATCCAGGTACTGAAATGAGCACACCAGTATGGGAGATGTGCATGTGGACAGTTTCAAGCAGCAGCTCTTTGTGGACACTTGGAAACAGGGCTGTGAAAAAGTTTCCTAGGAAGCGGGATTGGGCCAAAGTTGAAAGACCTTCCAAAACCAACCCAAAGAACTTAGCCAAGCAATGAATGTTGCAATAAGCTCCTGCAGGAAAGGTGCTTCTATGACACAACCCCCGAGCAGGTAGCTACATTCTGCACAGTACAAAATGCATATGAATTCCAGCATGAAAACTCACTCCAGAAGGATGAAATGCATGTTTCTCTCTGAAAGAACACTCAGCCACTATTCTTTTGCTTGCTCCTTCCAAATCTTTGTAGAAACGTGTGTTTTACTGCTGGAATACGTTTTAGGATGCATTGTTTCAATCTCTTGCAAGCCTCATGTTGTTTCTTAGACAATGTGGAAATACAAGGGGTATGTTTCCCAAATCACTTGAAATCCAGGAAAACGCACACTGCATCAGTCTTCTTCAAACACGCTCTATCTCCTAATGTGTTGTGAACTTTCAACAAACCAGAAACGAAGGGCATTTTGCAGTGAAATTCAGACGGGTATGTACAAGAGTTCATTCCTATTGGTTGCAGAGTGCAAAAGCATGATTGACTTCATGTTCTCCATGAAACCCTTACATTTCCAAGTGAAAAGAGGTAGGACTTTCACCAAAGGATGTGTTTGCGTGTCTGTGGTGAAAGGAGCTCTAAGTTGTGTATTCAGTGCTGGAGAGTGACACACTCTACACGGATTACTCACGGTTTTGAGAGCACCAACATGCTTCAAACTGCAACTGCCACAAGGTGTATGTAGCATGCGGAAAGAAGGTTTGTCATTTCAAAGAAAGAAGAGGAAACCAAAATCCAGGTACTGAAACGAGCACCCCAGTATGGGAGATGTGCATGTGGACAGTTTCAAGCAGCAGCTCTTTGTGGACACTTGGAAACAGGGGTGTGAAAAATTTCGTACGAAGCGGATTTGGACAAAGCTGAAAGACCTTCCAAAACCAGCCCTAAAGAACTTAGCCAAACAATGAATGTTGCAATAAGCTCCTGCAGGAAAGGTGCTTCTATGACACAACCCCCGAGCAGGTAGCTACATTCTGCACAGTACAAATGCTTATTAATTCCAGCATGAAAATTCACTCCAGAAGGATGAAATGTGTGTGTTTCTTTTGGAAAGAACCCTCAGCCATTGGCTTTTGCTTGCTCCTTCAAAGCCTTTGTAGAAACGTGTGCTTTCACGGCTGGAGTACGTTTTGGGATGCATTTTTTCAATCTCTTGCAAGCCTCATGTTTCTTACACAATGTGGAAAAATAAGGAGTATGTTTCCCAAATCACTTGAAATCTAGGCAAACGCACACTGCATCACTCTTGCTCAAACACGCTCTTTCTCCTAATGTGTTGAGAACATTCAAGAAACCAGAAAACAAGGGCAATTTGCAGTGAAACTCAGTCGGGCATGTACAAGAGGTCATTTCTATTGGTAGTAGAGTGCAACAGCATGATTGACTTCATGTTCTCCATGAAACCCTTACATTTCCAAGGGACCTGAAGTAGGACTTTAACCAAAGGATGTGTTTGCGTGTCTGTGGTGAAAGGAGCTCTAAGTTGTGTATTCAGTGCTGGAGAGTGACACACTCTACACGGATTACTCACGGTTTTGAGAGCACCAACATGCTTCAAACTGCAACTGCCACAAGGTGTGTGTAGCATGCGGAAAGAAGGTTTGTCATTTCAAAGAAAGAAGAGAAAACCAAAATCCAGGTACTGAAACGAGCACACCAGTATGGGAGATGTGCATGTGGACAGTTTCAAGCAGCAGCTCTTTGTGGACACTTGGAAACAGGGCTGTGAAAAATTTCGTACGAAGCGGATTTGGACAAAGCTGAAAGACCTTCCAAAACCAGCCCTAAAGAACTTAGCCAAACAATGAATGTTGCAATAAGCTCCTGCAGGAAAGGTGCTTCTATGACACAACCCCCGAGCAGGTAGCTACATTCTGCACAGTACAAATGCTTATTAATTCCAGCATGAAAATTCACTCCAGAAGGATGAAATGTGTGTGTTTCTTTTGGAAAGAACCCTCAGCCATTGGCTTTTGCTTGCTCCTTCAAAGCCTGTGTAGAAACGTGTGCTTTGACGGCTGGAGTACGTTTTGGGATGCATTTTTTCAATCTCTTGCAAGCCTCATGTTTCTTACACAATGTGGAAAAATAAGGAGTATGTTTCCCAAGTCACTTGAAATCTAGGCCAACGCACACTGCATCACTCTTGCTCAAACACGCTCTTTCTCCTAATGTGTTGAGAACATTCAAGAAACCAGAAAACAAGGGCAATTTGCAGTGAAACTCAGTCGGGCATGTACAAGAGGTCATTTCTATTGGTAGTAGAGTGCAACAGCATGATTGACTTCATGTTCTCCATGAAACCCTTAGATTTCCAAGGGACCTGAAGTAGGACTTTAACCAAAGGATGTGTTTGCGTGTCTGTGGTGAAAGGAGCTCTAAGTTGTGTATTCAGTGCTGGCGAGTGACACACTCTACATGGGTTACTCAAGGTTTTGAGAGCACCAACATGCTTCAAACTGCAACTGCCACAAGGTGTGTGTAGCATGCGGAAAGAAGGTTTGTCATTTCAAAGAAAGAAGAGAAAACCAAAATCCAGGTACTGAAATGAGCACACCAGTATGGGAGATGTGCATGTGGACAGTTTCAAGCAGCAGCTCTTTGTGGACACTTGGAAACAGGGCTGTGAAAAAGTTTCCTAGGAAGCGGGATTGGGCCAAAGTTGAAAGACCTTCCAAAACCAACCCAAAGAACTTAGCCAAGCAATGAATGTTGCAATAAGCTCCTGCAGGAAAGGTGCTTCTATGACACAACCCCCGAGCAGGTAGCTACATTCTGCACAGTACAAAATGCATATGAATTCCAGCATGAAAACTCACTCCAGAAGGATGAAATGCATGTTTCTCTCTGAAAGAACACTCAGCCACTATTCTTTTGCTTGCTCCTTCCAAATCTTTGTAGAAACGTGTGTTTTACTGCTGGAATACGTTTTAGGATGCATTGTTTCAATCTCTTGCAAGCCTCATGTTGTTTCTTAGACAATGTGGAAATACAAGGGGTATGTTTCCCAAATCACTTGAAATCCAGGAAAACGCACACTGCATCAGTCTTCTTCAAACACGCTCTATCTCCTAATGTGTTGTGAACTTTCAACAAACCAGAAACGAAGGGCATTTTGCAGTGAAATTCAGACGGGTATGTACAAGAGTTCATTCCTATTGGTTGCAGAGTGCAAAAGCATGATTGACTTCATGTTCTCCATGAAACCCTTACATTTCCAAGTGAAAAGAGGTAGGACTTTCACCAAAGGATGTGTTTGCGTGTCTGTGGTGAAAGGAGCTCTAAGTTGTGTATTCAGTGCTGGAGAGTGACACACTCTACACGGATTACTCACGGTTTTGAGAGCACCAACATGCTTCAAACTGCAACTGCCACAAGGTGTGTGTAGCATGCGGAAAGAAGGTTTGTCATTTCAAAGAAAGAAGAGGAAACCAAAATCCAGGTACTGAAACGAGCACCCCAGTATGGGAGATGTGCATGTGGACAGTTTCAAGCAGCAGCTCTTTGTGGACACTTGGAAACAGGGGTGTGAAAAATTTCGTACGAAGCGGATTTGGACAAAGCTGAAAGACCTTCCAAAACCAGCCCTAAAGAACTTAGCCAAACAATGAATGTTGCAATAAGCTCCTGCAGGAAAGGTGCTTCTATGACACAACCCCCGAGCAGGTAGCTACATTCTGCACAGTACAAATGCTTATTAATTCCAGCATGAAAATTCACTCCAGAAGGATGAAATGTGTGTGTTTCTTTTGGAAAGAACCCTCAGCCATTGGCTTTTGCTTGCTCCTTCAAAGCCTTTGTAGAAACGTGTGCTTTCACGGCTGGAGTACGTTTTGGGATGCATTTTTTCAATCTCTTGCAAGCCTCATGTTTCTTACACAATGTGGAAAAATAAGGAGTATGTTTCCCAAATCACTTGAAATCTAGGCAAACGCACACTGCATCACTCTTGCTCAAACACGCTCTTTCTCCTAATGTGTTGAGAACATTCAAGAAACCAGAAAACAAGGGCAATTTGCAGTGAAACTCAGTCGGGCATGTACAAGAGGTCATTTCTATTGGTAGTAGAGTGCAACAGCATGATTGACTTCATGTTCTCCATGAAACCCTTACATTTCCAAGGGACCTGAAGTAGGACTTTAACCAAAGGATGTGTTTGCATGTCTGTGGTGAAAGGAGCTCTAAGTTGTGTATTCAGTGCTGGAGAGTGACACACTCTACACGGGTTACTCAAGGTTTTGAGAGCACCAACATGCTTCAAACTGCAACTGCCACAAGGTGTGTGTAGCATGCGGAAAGAAGGTTTGTCATTTCAAAGAAAGAAGAGAAAACCAAAATCCAGGTACTGAAACGAGCACACCAGTATGGGAGATGTGCATGTGGACAGTTTCAAGCAGCAGCTCTTTGTGGACACTTGGAAACAGGGCTGTGAAAAAGTTTCCTAGGAAGCGGGATTGGGCCAAAGTTGAAAGACCTTCCAAAACCAACCCAAAGAACTTAGCCAAGCAATGAATGTTGCAATAAGCTCCTGCAGGAAAGGTGCTTCTATGACACAACCCCCGAGCAGGTAGCTACATTCTGCACAGTACAAAATGCATATGAATTCCAGCATGAAAACTCACTCCAGAAGGATGAAATGCATGTTTCTCTCTGAAAGAACACTCAGCCACTATTCTTTTGCTTGCTCCTTCCAAATCTTTGTAGAAACGTGTGTTTTACTGCTGGAATACGTTTTAGGATGCATTGTTTCAATCTCTTGCAAGCCTCATGTTGTTTCTTAGACAATGTGGAAATACAAGGGGTATGTTTCCCAAATCACTTGAAATCCAGGAAAACGCACACTGCATCAGTCTTCTTCAAACACGCTCTATCTCCTAATGTGTTGTGAACTTTCAACAAACCAGAAACGAAGGGCATTTTGCAGTGAAATTCAGACGGGTATGTACAAGAGTTCATTCCTATTGGTTGCAGAGTGCAAAAGCATGATTGACTTCATGTTCTCCATGAAACCCTTACATTTCCAAGTGAAAAGAGGTAGGACTTTCACCAAAGGATGTGTTTGCGTGTCTGTGGTGAAAGGAGCTCTAAGTTGTGTATTCAGAGCTGGAGAGTGACACACTCTACACGGATTACTCACGGTTTTGAGAGCACCAACATGCTTCAAACTGCAACTGCCACAAGGTGTGTGTAGCATGCGGAAAGAAGGTTTGTCATTTCAAAGAAAGAAGAGGAAACCAAAATCCAGGTACTGAAACGAGCACCCCAGTATGGGAGATGTGCATGTGGACAGTTTCAAGCAGCAGCTCTTTGTGGACACTTGGAAACAGGGGTGTGAAAAATTTCGTACGAAGCGGATTTGGACAAAGCTGAAAGACCTTCCAAAACCAGCCCTAAAGAACTTAGCCAAACAATGAATGTTGCAATAAGCTCCTGCAGGAAAGGTGCTTCTATGACACAACCCCCGAGCAGGTAGCTACATTCTGCACAGTACAAATGCTTATTAATTCCAGCATGAAAATTCACTCCAGAAGGATGAAATGTGTGTGTTTCTTTTGGAAAGAACCCTCAGCCATTGGCTTTTGCTTGCTCCTTCAAAGCCTTTGTAGAAACGTGTGCTTTCACGGCTGGAGTACGTTTTGGGATGCATTTTTTCAATCTCTTGCAAGCCTCATGTTTCTTACACAATGTGGAAAAATAAGGAGTATGTTTCCCAAATCACTTGAAATCTAGGCAAACGCACACTGCATCACTCTTGCTCAAACACGCTCTTTCTCCTAATGTGTTGAGAACATTCAAGAAACCAGAAAACAAGGGCAATTTGCAGTGAAACTCAGTCGGGCATGTACAAGAGGTCATTTCTATTGGTAGTAGAGTGCAACAGCATGATTGACTTCATGTTCTCCATGAAACCCTTACATTTCCAAGGGACCTGAAGTAGGACTTTAACCAAAGGATGTGTTTGCATGTCTGTGGTGAAAGGAGCTCTAAGTTGTGTATTCAGTGCTGGAGAGTGACACACTCTACACGGATTACTCACGGTTTTGAGAGCACCAACATGCTTCAAACTGCAACTGCCACAAGGTGTGTGTAGCATGCGGAAAGAAGGTTTGTCATTTCAAAGAAAGAAGAGAAAACCAAAATCCAGGTACTGAAACGAGCACACCAGTATGGGAGATGTGCATGTGGACAGTTTCAAGCAGCAGCTCTTTGTGGACACTTGGAAACAGGGCTGTGAAAAATTTCGTACGAAGCGGATTTGGACAAAGCTGAAAGACCTTCCAAAACCAGCCCTAAAGAACTTAGCCAAACAATGAATGTTGCAATAAGCTCCTGCAGGAAAGGTGCTTCTATGACACAACCCCCGAGCAGGTAGCTACATTCTGCACAGTACAAATGCTTATTAATTCCAGCATGAAAATTCACTCCAGAAGGATGAAATGTGTGTGTTTCTTTTGGAAAGAACCCTCAGCCATTGGCTTTTGCTTGCTCCTTCAAAGCCTTTGTAGAAACGTGTGCTTTGACGGCTGGAGTACGTTTTGGGATGCATTTTTTCAATCTCTTGCAAGCCTCATGTTTCTTACACAATGTGGAAAAATAAGGAGTATGTTTCCCAAGTCACTTGAAATCTAGGCCAACGCACACTGCATCACTCTTGCTCAAACACGCTCTTTCTCCTAATGTGTTGAGAACATTCAAGAAACCAGAAAACAAGGGCAATTTGCAGTGAAACTCAGTCGGGCATGTACAAGAGGTCATTTCTATTGGTAGTAGAGTGCAACAGCATGATTGACTTCATGTTCTCCATGAAACCCTTACATTTCCAAGGGACCTGAAGTAGGACTTTAACCAAAGGATGTGTTTGCGTGTCTGTGGTGAAAGGAGCTCTAAGTTGTGTATTCAGTGCTGGAGAGTGACACAGTCTACACGGGTTACTCAAGGTTTTGAGAGCACCAACATGCTTCAAACTGCAACTGCCACAAGGTGTGTGTAGCATGCGGAAAGAAGGTTTGTCATTTCAAAGAAAGAAGAGAAAACCAAAATCCAGGTACTGAAACGAGCACACCAGTATGGGAGATGTGCATGTGGACAGTTTCAAGCAGCAGCTCTTTGTGGACACTTGGAAACAGGGCTGTGAAAAAGTTTCCTAGGAAGCGGGATTGGGCCAAAGTTGAAAGACCTTCCAAAACCAACCCAAAGAACTTAGCCAAGCAATGAATGTTGCAATAAGCTCCTGCAGGAAAGGTGCTTCTATGACACAACCCCCGAGCAGGTAGCTACATTCTGCACAGTACAAAATGCATATGAATTCCAGCATGAAAACTCACTCCAGAAGGATGAAATGCATGTTTCTCTCTGAAAGAACACTCAGCCACTATTCTTTTGCTTGCTCCTTCCAAATCTTTGTAGAAACGTGTGTTTTACTGCTGGAATACGTTTTAGGATGCATTGTTTCAATCTCTTGCAAGCCTCATGTTGTTTCTTAGACAATGAGGAAATACAAGGAGTATGTTTCCCAAATCACTTGAAATCCAGGAAAACGCACACTGCATCAGTCTTCTTCAAACACGCTCTATCTCCTAATGTGTTGTGAACTTTCAACAAACCAGAAACGAAGGGCATTTTGCAGTGAAATTCAGACGGGTATGTACAAGAGTTCATTCCTATTGGTTGCAGAGTGCAAAAGCATGATTGACTTCATGTTCTCCATGAAACCCTTACATTTCCAAGTGAAAAGAGGTAGGACTTTCACCAAAGGATGTGTTTGCGTGTCTGTGGTGAAAGGAGCTCTAAGTTGTGTATTCAGTGCTGGAGAGTGACACACTCTACACGGATTACTCACGGTTTTGAGAGCACCAACATGCTTCAAACTGCAACTGCCACAAGGTGTGTGTAGCATGCGGAAAGAAGGTTTGTCATTTCAAAGAAAGAAGAGGAAACCAAAATCCAGGTACTGAAACGAGCACCCCAGTATGGGAGATGTGCATGTGGACAGTTTCAAGCAGCAGCTCTTTGTGGACACTTGGAAACAGGGCTGTGAAAAATTTCGTACGAAGCGGATTTGGACAAAGCTGAAAGACCTTCCAAAACCAGCCCTAAAGAACTTAGCCAAACAATGAATGTTGCAATAAGCTCCTGCAGGAAAGGTGCTTCTATGACACAACCCCCGAGCAGGTAGCTACATTCTGCACAGTACAAATGCTTATTAATTCCAGCATGAAAATTCACTCCAGAAGGATGAAATGTGTGTGTTTCTTTTGGAAAGAACCCTCAGCCATTGGCTTTTGCTTGCTCCTTCAAAGCCTTTGTAGAAACGTGTGCTTTCACGGCTGGAGTACGTTTTGGGATGCATTTTTTCAATCTCTTGCAAGCCTCATGTTTCTTACACAATGTGGAAAAATAAGGAGTATGTTTCCCAAATCACTTGAAATCTAGGCAAACGCACACTGCATCACTCTTGCTCAAACACGCTCTTTCTCCTAATGTGTTGAGAACATTCAAGAAACCAGAAAACAAGGGCAATTTGCAGTGAAACTCAGTCGGGCATGTACAAGAGGTCATTTCTATTGGTAGTAGAGTGCAACAGCATGATTGACTTCATGTTCTCCATGAAACCCTTACATTTCCAAGGGACCTGAAGTAGGACTTTAACCAAAGGATGTGTTTGCATGTCTGTGGTGAAAGGAGCTCTAAGTTGTGTATTCAGTGCTGGAGAGTGACACACTCTACACGGATTACTCACGGTTTTGAGAGCACCAACATGCTTCAAACTGCAACTGCCACAAGGTGTGTGTAGCATGCGGAAAGAAGGTTTGTCATTTCAAAGAAAGAAGAGAAAACCAAAATCCAGGTACTGAAACGAGCACACCAGTATGGGAGATGTGCATGTGGACAGTTTCAAGCAGCAGCTCTTTGTGGACACTTGGAAACAGGGCTGTGAAAAATTTCGTACGAAGCGGATTTGGACAAAGCTGAAAGACCTTCCAAAACCAGCCCTAAAGAACTTAGCCAAACAATGAATGTTGCAATAAGCTCCTGCAGGAAAGGTGCTTCTATGACACAACCCCCGAGCAGGTAGCTACATTCTGCACAGTACAAATGCTTATTAATTCCAGCATGAAAATTCACTCCAGAAGGATGAAATGTGTGTGTTTCTTTTGGAAAGAACCCACAGCCATTGGCTTTTGCTTGCTCCTTCAAAGCCTTTGTAGAAACGTGTGCTTTGACGGCTGGAGTACGTTTTGGGATGCATTTTTTCAATCTCTTGCAAGCCTCATGTTTCTTACACAATGTGGAAAAATAAGGAGTATGTTTCCCAAGTCACTTGAAATCTAGGCCAACGCACACTGCATCACTCTTGCTCAAACACGCTCTTTCTCCTAATGTGTTGAGAACATTCAAGAAACCAGAAAACAAGGGCAATTTGCAGTGAAACTCAGTCGGGCATGTACAAGAGGTCATTTCTATTGGTAGTAGAGTGCAACAGCATGATTGACTTCATGTTCTCCATGAAACCCTTACATTTCCAAGGGACCTGAAGTAGGACTTTAACCAAAGGATGTGTTTGCGTGTCTGTGGTGAAAGGAGCTCTAAGTTGTGTATTCAGTGCTGGAGAGTGACACACTCTACACGGGTTACTCAAGGTTTTGAGAGCACCAACATGCTTCAAACTGCAACTGCCACAAGGTGTGTGTAGCATGCGGAAAGAAGGTTTGTCATTTCAAAGAAAGAAGAGAAAACCAAAATCCAGGTACTGAAACGAGCACACCAGTATGGGAGATGTGCATGTGGACAGTTTCAAGCAGCAGCTCTTTGTGGACACTTGGAAACAGGGCTGTGAAAAAGTTTCCTAGGAAGCGGGATTGGGCCAAAGTTGAAAGACCTTCCAAAACCAACCCAAAGAACTTAGCCAAGCAATGAATGTTGCAATAAGCTCCTGCAGGAAAGGTGCTTCTATGACACAACCCCCGAGCAGGTAGCTACATTCTGCACAGTACAAAATGCATATGAATTCCAGCATGAAAACTCACTCCAGAAGGATGAAATGCATGTTTCTCTCTGAAAGAACACTCAGCCACTATTCTTTTGCTTGCTCCTTCCAAATCTTTGTAGAAACGTGTGTTTTACTGCTGGAATACGTTTTAGGATGCATTGTTTCAATCTCTTGCAAGCCTCATGTTGTTTCTTAGACAATGAGGAAATACAAGGAGTATGTTTCCCAAATCACTTGAAATCCAGGAAAACGCACACTGCATCAGTCTTCTTCAAACACGCTCTATCTCCTAATGTGTTGTGAACTTTCAACAAACCAGAAACGAAGGGCATTTTGCAGTGAAATTCAGACGGGTATGTACAAGAGTTCATTCCTATTGGTTGCAGAGTGCAAAAGCATGATTGACTTCATGTTCTCCATGAAACCCTTACATTTCCAAGTGAAAAGAGGTAGGACTTTCACCAAAGGATGTGTTTGCGTGTCTGTGGTGAAAGGAGCTCTAAGTTGTGTATTCAGTGCTGGAGAGTGACACACTCTACACGGATTACTCACGGTTTTGAGAGCACCAACATGCTTCAAACTGCAACTGCCACAAGGTGTGTGTAGCATGCGGAAAGAAGGTTTGTCATTTCAAAGAAAGAAGAGGAAACCAAAATCCAGGTACTGAAACGAGCACCCCAGTATGGGAGATGTGCATGTGGACAGTTTCAAGCAGCAGCTCTTTGTGGACACTTGGAAACAGGGGTGTGAAAAATTTCGTACGAAGCGGATTTGGACAAAGCTGAAAGACCTTCCAAAACCAGCCCTAAAGAACTTAGCCAAACAATGAATGTTGCAATAAGCTCCTGCAGGAAAGGTGCTTCTATGACACAACCCCCGAGCAGGTAGCTACATTCTGCACAGTACAAATGCTTATTAATTCCAGCATGAAAATTCACTCCAGAAGGATGAAATGTGTGTGTTTCTTTTGGAAAGAACCCTCAGCCATTGGCTTTTGCTTGCTCCTTCAAAGCCTTTGTAGAAACGTGTGCTTTCACGGCTGGAGTACGTTTTGGGATGCATTTTTTCAATCTCTTGCAAGCCTCATGTTTCTTACACAATGTGGAAAAATAAGGAGTATGTTTCCCAAATCACTTGAAATCTAGGCAAACGCACACTGCATCACTCTTGCTCAAACACGCTCTTTCTCCTAATGTGTTGAGAACATTCAAGAAACCAGAAAACAAGGGCAATTTGCAGTGAAACTCAGTCGGGCATGTACAAGAGGTCATTTCTATTGGTAGTAGAGTGCAACAGCATGATTGACTTCATGTTCTCCATGAAACCCTTACATTTCCAAGGGACCTGAAGTAGGACTTTAACCAAAGGATGTGTTTGCATGTCTGTGGTGAAAGGAGCTCTAAGTTGTGTATTCAGTGCTGGAGAGTGACACACTCTACACGGATTACTCACGGTTTTGAGAGCACCAACATGCTTCAAACTGCAACTGCCACAAGGTGTGTGTAGCATGCGGAAAGAAGGTTTGTCATTTCAAAGAAAGAAGAGAAAACCAAAATCCAGGTACTGAAACGAGCACACCAGTATGGGAGATGTGCATGTGGACAGTTTCAAGCAGCAGCTCTTTGTGGACACTTGGAAACAGGGCTGTGAAATATTTCGTACGAAGCGGATTTGGACAAAGCTGAAAGACCTTCCAAAACCAGCCCTAAAGAACTTAGCCAAACAATGAATGTTGCAATAAGCTCCTGCAGGAAAGGTGCTTCTATGACACAACCCCCGAGCAGGTAGCTACATTCTGCACAGTACAAATGCTTATTAATTCCAGCATGAAAATTCACTCCAGAAGGATGAAATGTGTGTGTTTCTTTTGGAAAGAACCCTCAGCCATTGGCTTTTGCTTGCTCCTTCAAAGCCTTTGTAGAAACGTGTGCTTTGACGGCTGGAGTACGTTTTGGGATGCATTTTTTCAATCTCTTGCAAGCCTCATGTTTCTTACACAATGTGGAAAAATAAGGAGTATGTTTCCCAAGTCACTTGAAATCTAGGCCAACGCACACTGCATCACTCTTGCTCAAACACGCTCTTTCTCCTAATGTGTTGAGAACATTCAAGAAACCAGAAAACAAGGGCAATTTTCAGTGAAACTCAGTCGGGCATGTACAAGAGGTCATTTCTATTGGTAGTAGAGTGCAACAGCATGATTGACTTCATGTTCTCCATGAAACCCTTACATTTCCAAGGGACCTGAAGTAGGACTTTAACCAAAGGATGTGTTTGCGTGTCTGTGGTGAAAGGAGCTCTAAGTTGTGTATTCAGTGCTGGAGAGTGACACACTCTACACGGGTTACTCAAGGTTTTGAGAGCACCAACATGCTTCAAACTGCAACTGCCACAAGGTGTGTGTAGCATGCGGAAAGAAGGTTTGTCATTTCAAAGAAAGAAGAGAAAACCAAAATCCAGGTACTGAAACGAGCACACCAGTATGGGAGATGTGCATGTGGACAGTTTCAAGCAGCAGCTCTTTGTGGACACTTGGAAACAGGGCTGTGAAAAAGTTTCCTAGGAAGCGGGATTGGGCCAAAGTTGAAAGACCTTCCAAAACCAACCCAAAGAACTTAGCCAAGCAATGAATGTTGCAATAAGCTCCTGCAGGAAAGGTGCTTCTATGACACAACCCCCGAGCAGGTAGCTACATTCTGCACAGTACAAAATGCATATGAATTCCAGCATGAAAACTCACTCCAGAAGGATGAAATGCATGTTTCTCTCTGAAAGAACACTCAGCCACTATTCTTTTGCTTGCTCCTTCCAAATCTTTGTAGAAACGTGTGTTTTACTGCTGGAATACGTTTTAGGATGCATTGTTTCAATCTCTTGCAAGCCTCATGTTGTTTCTTAGACAATGAGGAAATAAAAGGAGTATGTTTCCCAAATCACTTGAAATCCAGGAAAACGCACACTGCATCAGTCTTCTTCAAACACGCTCTATGTCCTAATGTGTTGTGAACTTTCAACAAACCAGAAAAGAAGGGCTTTTTGCAGTGAAATTCAGACGGGTATGTACAAGAGTTCATTCCTATTGGTTGCAGAGTGCAAAAGCATGATTGACTTCATGTTCTCCATGAAACCCTTACATTTCCAAGTGAAAAGAGGTAGGACTTTCACCAAAGGATGTGTTTGCGTGTCTCTGGTGAAAGGAGCTCTAAGTTGTGTATTCAGTGCTGGAGAGTGACACACTCTACACAGGTTACTCAGGGTTTTAAGAGCTCCAACATGCTGCAAACTGAAACTGCTACAAGGTGTGTGTAGCATGCAGAAAGAAGGCTTGTCATTTCAAAGAAAGAAGAGGAAACCAAAATCCAGGTAGTGAAACGAGCACCCCAGTATGGGAGATGTGCATGTGGACAGTTTCAAGCAGCAGCTCTTTGTGGACACTTGGAAACAGGGCTGTGAAAAATTTTGTACGAAGCAGATTTGGACAAAGCTGAAAGACCTTCCAAAACCAGCCCTAAAGAACTTAGCCAAACAATGAATGTTGCAATAAGCTCCTGCAGGAAAGGTGCTTCTATGACACAACCCCCGAGCAGGTAGCTACATTCTGCACAGTACAAATGCTTATTAATTCCAGCATGAAAATTCACTCCAGAAGGATGAAATGTGTGTGTTTCTTTTGGAAAGAACCCTCAGCCATTGGCTTTTGCTTGCTCCTTCAAAGCCTGTGTAGAAACGTGTGCTTTGACGGCTGGAGTACGTTTTGGGATGCATTTTTTCAATCTCTTGCAAGCCTCATGTTTCTTACACAATGTGGATAAATAAGGAGTATGTTTCCCAAGTCACTTGAAATCTAGGCCAACGCACACTGCATCACTCTTGCTCAAACACGCTCTTTCTCCTAATGTGTTGAGAACATTCAAGAAACCAGAAAACAAGGGCAATTTTCAGTGAAACTCAGTCGGGCATGTACAAGAGGTCATTTCTATTGGTAGTAGAGTGCAACAGCATGATTGACTTCATGTTCTCCATGAAACCCTTACATTTCCAAGGGACCTGAAGTAGGACTTTAACCAAAGGATGTTTTTGCGTGTCTGTGGTGAAAGGAGCTCTAAGTTGTGTATTCAGTGCTGGAGAGTGACACACTCTACACGGGTTACTCAAGGTTTTGAGAGCACCAACATGCTTCAAACTGCAACTGCCACAAGGTGTGTGTAGCATGCGGAAAGAAGGTTTGTCATTTCAAAGAAAGAAGAGAAAACCAAAATCCAGGTACTGAAACGAGCACACCAGTATGGGAGATGTGCATGTGGACAGTTTCAAGCAGCAGCTCTTTGTGGACACTTGGAAACAGGGCTGTGAAAAAGTTTCCTAGGAAGCGGGATTGGGCCAAAGTTGAAAGACCTTCCAAAACCAACCCAAAGAACTTAGCCAAGCAATGAATGTTGCAATAAGCTCCTGCAGGAAAGGTGCTTCTATGACACAAGCCCCGAGCAGGTAGCTACATTCTGCACAGTACAAAATGCATATGAATTCCAGCATGAAAACTCACTCCAGAAGGATGAAATGCATGTTTCTCTCTGAAAGAACACTCAGCCACTATTCTTTTGCTTGCTCCTTCCAAATCTTTGTAGAAACGTGTGTTTTACTGCTGGAATACGTTTTAGGATGCATTGTTTCAATCTCTTGCAAGCCTCATGTTGTTTCTTAGACAATGAGGAAATACAAGGAGTATGTTTCCCAAATCACTTGAAATCCAGGAAAACGCACACTGCATCAGTCTTCTTCAAACACGCTCTATGTCCTAATGTGTTGTGAACTTTCAACAAACCAGAAACGAAGGGCATTTTGCAGTGAAATTCAGACGGGTATGTACAAGAGTTCATTCCTATTGGTTGCAGAGTGCAAAAGCATGATTGACTTCATGTTCTCCATGAAACCCTTACATTTCCAAGTGAAAAGAGGTAGGACTTTCACCAAAGGATGTGTTTGCGTGTCTCTGGTGAAAGGAGCTCTAAGTTGTGTATTCAGTGCTGGAGAGTGACACACTCTACACAGGTTACTCAGGGTTTTAAGAGCTCCAACATGCTGCAAACTGAAACTGCTACAAGGTGTGTGTAGCATGCAGAAAGAAGGCTTGTCATTTCAAAGAAAGAAGAGGAAACCAAAATCCAGGTAGTGAAACGAGCACCCCAGTATGGGAGATGTGCATGTGGACAGTTTCAAGCAGCAGCTCTTTGTGGACACTTGGAAACAGGGCTGTGAAAAATTTCGTACGAAGCAGATTTGGACAAAGCTGAAAGACCTTCCAAAACCAGCCCTAAAGAACTTAGCCAAACAATGAATGTTGCAATAAGCTCCTGCAGGAAAGGTGCTTCTATGACACAACCCCCGAGCAGGTAGCTACATTCTGCACAGTACAAATGCTTATTAATTCCAGCATGAAAATTCACTCCAGAAGGATGAAATGTGTGTGTTTCTTTTGGAAAGAACCCTCAGCCATTGGCTTTTGCTTGCTCCTTCAAAGCCTGTGTAGAAACGTGTGCTTTGACGGCTGGAGTACGTTTTGGGATGCATTTTTTCAATCTCTTGCAAGCCTCATGTTTCTTACACAATGTGGATAAATAAGGAGTATGTTTCCCAAGTCACTTGAAATCTAGGCCAACGCACACTGCATCACTCTTGCTCAAACACGCTCTTTCTCCTAATGTGTTGAGAACATTCAAGAAACCAGAAAACAAGGGCAATTTTCAGTGAAACTCAGTCGGGCATGTACAAGAGGTCATTTCTATTGGTAGTAGAGTGCAACAGCATGATTGACTTCATGTTCTCCATGAAACCCTTACATTTCCAAGGGACCTGAAGTAGGACTTTAACCAAAGGATGTGTTTGCGTGTCTGTGGTGAAAGGAGCTCTAAGTTGTGTATTCAGTGCTGGAGAGTGACACACTCTACACGGGTTACTCAAGGTTTTGAGAGCACCAACATGCTTCAAACTGCAACTGCCACAAGGTGTGTGTAGCATGCGGAAAGAAGGTTTGTCATTTCAAAGAAAGAAGAGAAAACCAAAATCCAGGTACTGAAACGAGCACACCAGTATGGGAGATGTGCATGTGGACAGTTTCAAGCAGCAGCTCTTTGTGGACACTTGGAAACAGGGCTGTGAAAAATTTCGTACGAAGCGGATTTGGACAAAGCTGAAAGACCTTCCAAAACCAGCCCTAAAGAACTTAGCCAAACAATGAATGTTGCAATAAGCTCCTGCACGAAAGGTGCTTCTATGACACAACCCCCGAGCAGGTAGCTACATTCTGCACAGTACAAATGCTTATTAATTCCAGCATGAAAATTCACTCCAGAAGGATGAAATGTGTGTGTTTCTTTTGGAAAGAACCCTCAGCCATTGGCTTTTGCTTGCTCCTTCAAAGCCTTTGTAGAAACGTGTGCTTTGACGGCTGGAGTACGTTTTGGGATGCATTTTTTCAATCTCTTGCAAGCCTCATGTTTCTTACACAATGTGGAAAAATAAGGAGTATGTTTCCCAAGTCACTTGAAATCTAGGCCAACGCACACTGCATCACTCTTGCTCAAACACGCTCTTTCTCCTAATGTGTTGAGAACATTCAAGAAACCAGAAAACAAGGGCAATTTGCAGTGAAACTCAGTCGGGCATGTACAAGAGGTCATTTCTATTGGTAGTAGAGTGCAACAGCATGATTGACTTCATGTTCTCCATGAAACCCTTACATTTCCAAGGGACCTGAAGTAGGACTTTAACCAAAGGATGTGTTTGCGTGTCTGTGGTGAAAGGAGCTCTAAGTTGTGTATTCAGTGCTGGAGAGTGACACACTCTACACGGGTTACTCAAGGTTTTGAGAGCACCAACATGCTTCAAACTGCAACTGCCACAAGGTGTGTGTAGCATGCGGAAAGAAGGTTTGTCATTTCAAAGAAAGAAGAGAAAACCAAAATCCAGGTACTGAAACGAGCACACCAGTATGGGAGATGTGCATGTGGACAGTTTCAAGCAGCAGCTCTTTGTGGACACTTGGAAACAGGGCTGTGAAAAAGTTTCCTAGGAAGCGGGATTGGGCCAAAGTTGAAAGACCTTCCAAAACCAACCCAAAGAACTTAGCCAAGCAATGAATGTTGCAATAAGCTCCTGCAGGAAAGGTGCTTCTATGACACAACCCCCGAGCAGGTAGCTACATTCTGCACAGTACAAAATGCATATGAATTCCAGCATGAAAACTCACTCCAGAAGGATGAAATGCATGTTTCTCTCTGAAAGAACACTCAGCCACTATTCTTTTGCTTGCTCCTTCCAAATCTTTGTAGAAACGTGTGTTTTACTGCTGGAATACGTTTTAGGATGCATTGTTTCAATCTCTTGCAAGCCTCATGTTGTTTCTTAGACAATGAGGAAATACAAGGAGTATGTTTCCCAAATCACTTGAAATCCAGGAAAACGCACACTGCATCAGTCTTCTTCAAACACGCTCTATGTCCTAATGTGTTGTGAACTTTCAACAAACCAGAAACGAAGGGCATTTTGCAGTGAAATTCAGACGGGTATGTACAAGAGTTCATTCCTATTGGTTGCAGAGTGCAAAAGCATGATTGACTTCATGTTCTCCATGAAACCCTTACATTTCCAAGTGAAAAGAGGTAGGACTTTCACCAAAGGATGTGTTTGCGTGTCTCTGGTGAAAGGAGCTCTAAGTTGTGTATTCAGTGCTGGAGAGTGACACACTCTACACAGGTTACTCAGGGTTTTAAGAGCTCCAACATGCTGCAAACTGAAACTGCTACAAGGTGTGTGTAGCATGCAGAAAGAAGGCTTGTCATTTCAAAGAAAGAAGAGGAAACCAAAATCCAGGTAGTGAAACGAGCACCCCAGTATGGGAGATGTGCATGTGGACAGTTTCAAGCAGCAGCTCTTTGTGGACACTTGGAAACAGGGCTGTGAAAAATTTCGTACGAAGCAGATTTGGACAAAGCTGAAAGACCTTCCAAAACCAGCCCTAAAGAACTTAGCCAAACAATGAATGTTGCAATAAGCTCCTGCAGGAAAGGTGCTTCTATGACACAACCCCCGAGCAGGTAGCTACATTCTGCACAGTACAAATGCTTATTAATTCCAGCATGAAAATTCACTCCAGAAGGATGAAATGTGTGTGTTTCTTTTGGAAAGAACCCTCAGCCATTGGCTTTTGCTTGCTCCTTCAAAGCCTGTGTAGAAACGTGTGCTTTGACGGCTGGAGTACGTTTTGGGATGCATTTTTTCAATCTCTTGCAAGCCTCATGTTTCTTACACAATGTGGATAAATAAGGAGTATGTTTCCCAAGTCACTTGAAATCTAGGCCAACGCACACTGCATCACTCTTGCTCAAACACGCTCTTTCTCCTAATGTGTTGAGAACATTCAAGAAACCAGAAAACAAGGGCAATTTTCAGTGAAACTCAGTCGGGCATGTACAAGAGGTCATTTCTATTGGTAGTAGAGTGCAACAGCATGATTGACTTCATGTTCTCCATGAAACCCTTACATTTCCAAGGGACCTGAAGTAGGACTTTAACCAAAGGATGTGTTTGCGTGTCTGTGGTGAAAGGAGCTCTAAGTTGTGTATTCAGTGCTGGAGAGTGACACACTCTACACGGGTTACTCAAGGTTTTGAGAGCACCAACATGCTTCAAACTGCAACTGCCACAAGGTGTGTGTAGCATGCGGAAAGAAGGTTTGTCATTTCAAAGAAAGAAGAGAAAACCAAAATCCAGGTACTGAAACGAGCACACCAGTATGGGAGATGTGCATGTGGACAGTTTCAAGCAGCAGCTCTTTGTGGACACTTGGAAACAGGGCTGTGAAAAATTTCGTACGAAGCGGATTTGGACAAAGCTGAAAGACCTTCCAAAACCAGCCCTAAAGAACTTAGCCAAACAATGAATGTTGCAATAAGCTCCTGCACGAAAGGTGCTTCTATGACACAACCCCCGAGCAGGTAGCTACATTCTGCACAGTACAAATGCTTATTAATTCCAGCATGAAAATTCACTCCAGAAGGATGAAATGTGTGTGTTTCTTTTGGAAAGAACCCTCAGCCATTGGCTTTTGCTTGCTCCTTCAAAGCCTTTGTAGAAACGTGTGCTTTGACGGCTGGAGTACGTTTTGGGATGCATTTTTTCAATCTCTTGCAAGCCTCATGTTTCTTACACAATGTGGAAAAATAAGGAGTATGTTTCCCAAGTCACTTGAAATCTAGGCCAACGCACACTGCATCACTCTTGCTCAAACACGCTCTTTCTCCTAATGTGTTGAGAACATTCAAGAAACCAGAAAACAAGGGCAATTTGCAGTGAAACTCAGTCGGGCATGTACAAGAGGTCATTTCTATTGGTAGTAGAGTGCAACAGCATGATTGACTTCATGTTCTCCATGAAACCCTTACATTTCCAAGGGACCTGAAGTAGGACTTTAACCAAAGGATGTGTTTGCGTGTCTGTGGTGAAAGGAGCTCTAAGTTGTGTATTCAGTGCTGGAGAGTGACACACTCTACACGGGTTACTCAAGGTTTTGAGAGCACCAACATGCTTCAAACTGCAACTGCCACAAGCTGTGTGTAGCATGCGGAAAGAAGGTTTGTCATTTCAAAGAAAGAAGAGAAAACCAAAATCCAGGTACTGAAACGAGCACACCAGTATGGGAGATGTGCATGTGGACAGTTTCAAGCAGCAGCTCTTTGTGGACACTTGGAAACAGGGCTGTGAAAAAGTTTCCTAGGAAGCGGGATTGGGCCAAAGTTGAAAGACCTTCCAAAACCAACCCAAAGAACTTAGCCAAGCAATGAATGTTGCAATAAGCTCCTGCAGGAAAGGTGCTTCTATGACACAACCCCCGAGCAGGTAGCTACATTCTGCACAGTACAAAATGCATATGAATTCCAGCATGAAAACTCACTCCAGAAGGATGAAATGCATGTTTCTCTCTGAAAGAACACTCAGCCACTATTCTTTTGCTTGCTCCTTCCAAATCTTTGTAGAAACGTGTGTTTTACTGCTGGAATACGTTTTAGGATGCATTGTTTCAATCTCTTGCAAGCCTCATGTTGTTTCTTAGACAATGAGGAAATACAAGGAGTATGTTTCCCAAATCACTTGAAATCCAGAAAAACGCACACTGCATCAGTCTTCTTCAAACACGCTCTATCTCCTAATGTGTTGTGAACTTTCAACAAACCAGAAACGAAGGGCATTTTGCAGTGAAATTCAGACGGGTATGTACAAGAGTTCATTCCTATTGGTTGCAGAGTGCAAAAGCATGATTGACTTCATGTTCTCCATGAAACCCTTACATTTCCAAGTGAAAAGAGGTAGGACTTTCACCAAAGGATGTGTTTGCGTGTCTGTGGTGAAAGGAGCTCTAAGTTGTGTATTCAGTGCTGGAGAGTGACACACTCTACACAGGTTACTCAGGGTTTTAAGAGCTCCAACATGCTGCAAACTGAAACTGCTACAAGGTGTGTGTAGCATGCAGAAAGAAGGCTTGTCATTTCAAAGAAAGAAGAGGAAACCAAAATCCAGGTAGTGAAACGAGCACCCCAGTATGGGAGATGTGCATGTGGACAGTTTCAAGCAGCAGCTCTTTGTGGACACTTGGAAACAGGGCTGTGAATAATTTCGTACGAAGCAGATTTGGACAAAGCTGAAAGACCTTCCAAAACCAGCCCTAAAGAACTTAGCCAAACAATGAATGTTGCAATAAGCTCCTGCAGGAAAGGTGCTTCTATGACACAACCCCCGAGCAGGTAGCTACATTCTGCACAGTACAAATGCTTATTAATTCCAGCATGAAAATTCACTCCAGAAGGATGAAATGTGTGTGTTTCTTTTGGAAAGAACCCTCATCCATTGGCTTTTGCTTGCTCCTTCAAAGCCTGTGTAGAAACGTGTGCTTTGACGGCTGGAGTACGTTTTGGGATGCATTTTTTCAATCTCTTGCAAGCCTCATGTTTCTTACACAATGTGGATAAATAAGGAGTATGTTTCCCAAGTCACTTGAAATCTAGGCCAACGCACACTGCATCACTCTTGCTCAAACACGCTCTTTCTCCTAATGTGTTGAGAACATTCAAGAAACCAGAAAACAAGGGCAATTTGCAGTGAAACTCAGTCGGGCATGTACAAGAGGTCATTTCTATTGGTAGTAGAGTGCAACAGCATGATTGACTTCATGTTCTCCATGAAACCCTTACATTTCCAAGGGACCTGAAGTAGGACTTTAACCAAAGGATGTGTTTGCGTGTCTGTGGTGAAAGGAGCTCTAAGTTGTGTATTCAGTGCTGGAGAGTGACACACTCTACACGGGTTACTCAAGGTTTTGAGAGCACCAACATGCTTCAAACTGCAACTGCCACAAGGTGTGTGTAGCATGCGGAAAGAAGGTTTGTCATTTCAAAGAAAGAAGAGAAAACCAAAATCCAGGTACTGAAACGAGCACACCAGTATGGGAGATGTGCATGTGGACAGTTTCAAGCAGCAGCTCTTTGTGGACACTTGGAAACAGGGCTGTGAAAAAGTTTCCTAGGAAGCGGGATTGGGCCAAAGTTGAAAGACCTTCCAAAACCAACCCAAAGAACTTAGCCAAGCAATGAATGTTGCAATAAGCTCCTGCAGGAAAGGTGCTTCTATGACACAACCCCCGAGCAGGTAGCTACATTCTGCACAGTACAAAATGCATATGAATTCCAGCATGAAAACTCACTCCAGAAGGATGAAATGCATGTTTCTCTCTGAAAGAACACTCAGCCACTATTCTTTTGCTTGCTCCTTCCAAATCTTTGTAGAAACGTGTGTTTTACTGCTGGAATACGTTTTAGGATGCATTGTTTCAATCTCTTGCAAGCCTCATGTTGTTTCTTAGACAATGAGGAAATACAAGGAGTATGTTTCCCAAATCACTTGAAATCCAGGAAAACGCACACTGCATCAGTCTTCTTCAAACCTGCTCTATCTCCTAATGTGTTGTGAACTTTCAACAAACCAGAAACGAAGGGCATTTTGCAGTGAAATTCAGACGGGTATGTACAAGAGTTCATTCCTATTGGTTGCAGAGTGCAAAAGCATGATTGACTTCATGTTCTCCATGAAACCCTTACATTTCCAAGTGAAAAGAGGTAGGACTTTCACCAAAGGATGTGTTTGCGTGTCTGTGGTGAAAGGAGCTCTAAGTTGTGTATTCAGTGCTGGAGAGTGACACACTCTACACAGGTTACTCAGGGTTTTAAGAGCTCCAACATGCTGCAAACTGAAACTGCTACAAGGTGTGTGTAGCATGCAGAAAGAAGGCTTGTCATTTCAAAGAAAGAAGAGGAAACCAAAATCCAGGTAGTGAAACGAGCACCCCAGTATGGGAGATGTGCATGTGGACAGTTTCAAGCAGCAGCTCTTTGTGGACACTTGGAAAAAGGGCTGTGAATAATTTCGTACGAAGCAGATTTGGACAAAGCTGAAAGACCTTCCAAAACCAGCCCTAAAGAACTTAGCCAAACAATGAATGTTGCAATAAGCTCCTGCAGGAAAGGTGCTTCTATGACACAACCCCCGAGCTGGTAGCTACATTCTGCACAGTACAAATGCTTATTAATTCCAGCATGAAAATTCACTCCAGAAGGATGAAATGTGTGTGTTTCTTTTGGAAAGAACCCTCATCCATTGGCTTTTGCTTGCTCCTTCAAAGCCTGTGTAGAAACGTGTGCTTTGACGGCTGGAGTACGTTTTGGGATGCATTTTTTCAATCTCTTGCAAGCCTCATGTTTCTTACACAATGTGGATAAATAAGGAGTATGTTTCCCAAGTCACTTGAAATCTAGGCCAACGCACACTGCATCACTCTTGCTCAAACACGCTCTTTCTCCTAATGTGTTGAGAACATTCAAGAAACCAGAAAACAAGGGCAATTTGCAGTGAAACTCAGTCGGGCATGTACAAGAGGTCATTTCTATTGGTAGTAGAGTGCAACAGCATGATTGACTTCATGTTCTCCATGAAACCCTTACATTTCCAAGGGACCTGAAGTAGGACTTTAACCAAAGGATGTGTTTGCGTGTCTGTGGTGAAAGGAGCTCTAAGTTGTGTATTCAGTGCTGGATAGTGACACACTCTACACGGGTTACTCAAGGTTTTGAGAGCACCAACATGCTTCAAACTGCAACTGCCACAAGGTGTGTGTAGCATGCGGAAAGAAGGTTTGTCATTTCAAAGAAAGAAGAGAAAACCAAAATCCAGGTACTGAAACGAGCACACCAGTATGGGAGATGTGCATGTGGACAGTTTCAAGCAGCAGCTCTTTGTGGACACTTGGAAACAGGGCTGTGAAAAAGTTTCCTAGGAAGCGGGATTGGGCCAAAGTTGAAAGACCCTCCAAAACCAACCCAAAGAACTTAGCCAAGCAATGAATGTTGCAATAAGCTCCTGCAGGAAAGGTGCTTCTATGACACAACCCCCGAGCAGGTAGCTACATTCTGCACAGTACAAAATGCATATGAATTCCAGCATGAAAACTCACTCCAGAAGGATGAAATGCATGTTTCTCTCTGAAAGAACACTCAGCCACTATTCTTTTGCTTGCTCCTTCCAAATCTTTGTAGAAACGTGTGTTTTACTGCTGGAATACGTTTTAGGATGCATTGTTTCAATCTCTTGCAAGCCTCATGTTGTTTCTTAGACAATGTGGAAAAACAAGGGGTATGTTTCCCAAATCACTTGAAATCCAGGAAAACGCACACTGCATCAGTCTTCTTCAAACACGCTCTATCTCCTAATGTGTTGTGAACTTTCAACAAACCAGAAACGAAGGGCATTTTGCAGTGAAATTCAGACGGGTATGTACAAGAGTTCATTCCTATTGGTTGCAGAGTGCAAAAGCATGATTGACTTCATGTTCTCCGTGAAACCCTTACATTTCCAAGTGAAAAGAGGTAGGACTTTCACCAAAGGATGTGTTTGCGTGTCTGTGGTGAAAGGAGCTCTAAGTTGTGTATTCAGTGCTGGAGAGTGACACACTCTACACGGATTACTCACGGTTTTGAGAGCACCAACATGCTTCAAACTGCAACTGCCACAAGGTGTGTGTAGCATGCGGAAAGAAGGTTTGTCATTTCAAAGAAAGAAGAGAAAACCAAAATCCAGGTACTGAAACGAGCACACCAGTATGGGAGATGTGCAAGTGGACAGTTTCAAGCAGCAGCTCTTTGTGGACACTTGGAAACAGGGCTGTGAAAAATTTCGTACGAAGCGGATTTGGACAAAGCTGAAAGCCCTTCCAAAACCAGCCCTAAAGAACTTAGCCAAACAATGAATGTTGCAATAAGCTCCTGCAGGAAAGGTGCTTCTATGACACAACCCCCGAGCAGGTAGCTACATTCTGCACAGTACAAATGCTTATTAATTCCAGCATGAAAATTCACTCCAGAAGGATGAAATGTGTGTGTTTCTTTTGGAAAGAACCCTCATCCATTGGCTTTTGCTTGCTCCTTCAAAGCCTTTGTAGAAACGTGTGCTTTAACAGCTGGAGTACGTTTTGGGATGCATTTTTTCAATCTCTTGCAAGCCTCATGTTTCTTACACAATGTGGAAAAATAAGGAGTATGTTTCCCAAATCACTTGAAATCTAGGCAAACGCACACTGCATCACTCTTGCTCAAACACGCTCTTTCTCCTAATGTGTTGAGAACATTCAAGAAACCAGAAAACAAGGGCAATTTGCAGTGAAACTCAGTCGGGCATGTACAAGAGGTCATTTCTATTGGTAGTAGAGTGCAACAGCATGATTGACTTCATATTCTCCATGAAACCCTTACATTTCCAAGGGACCTGAAGTAGGACTTTAACCAAAGGATGTGTTTGCATGTCTGTGGTGAAAGGAGCTCTAAGTTGTGTATTCAGTGCTGGAGAGTGACACACTCTACACGGATTACTCACGGTTTTGAGAGCACCAACATGCTTCAAACTGCAACTGCCACAAGGTGTGTGTAGCATGCGGAAAGAAGGTTTGTCATTTCAAAGAAAGAAGAGAAAACCAAAATCCAGGTACTGAAACGAGCACACCAGTATGGGAGATGTGCAAGTGGACAGTTTCAAGCAGCAGCTCCTTGTGGACACTTGGAAACAGGGCTGTGAAAAATTTCGCACGAAGCGGATTTGGACAAAGCTGAAAGACCTTCCAAAACCAGCCCTAAAGAACTTAGCCAAACAATGAATGTTGCAATAAGCTCCTGCAGGAAAGGTGCTTCTATGACACAACCCCCGAGCAGGTAGCTACATTCTGCACAGTACAAATGCTTATTAATTCCAGCATGAAAATTCACTCCAGAAGGATGAAATGTGTGTGTTTCTTTTGGAAAGAACCCTCAGCCATTGGCTTTTGCTTGCTCCTTCAAAGCCTGTGTAGAAACGTGTGCTTTGACGGCTGGAGTACGTTTTGGGATGCATTTTTTCAATCTCTTGCAAGCCTCATGTTTCTTACACAATGTGGAAAAATAAGGAGTATGTTTCCCAAGTCACTTGAAATCTAGGCCAACGCACACTGCATCACTCTTGCTCAAACACGCTCTTTCTCCTAATGTGTTGAGAACATTCAAGAAACCAGAAAACAAGGGCAATTTGCAGTGAAACTCAGTCGGGCATGTACAAGAGGTCATTTCTATTGGTAGTAGAGTGCAACAGCATGATTGACTTCATGTTCTCCATGAAACCCTTACATTTCCAAGGGACCTGAAGTAGGACTTTAACCAAAGGATGTGTTTGCGTTCTGTGGTGAAAGGAGCTCTAAGTTGTGTATTCAGTGCTGGAGAGTGACACACTCTACACGGGTTACTCAAGGTTTTGAGAGCACCAACATGCTTCAAACTGCAACTGCCACAAGGTGTGTGTAGCATGCGGAAAGAAGGTTTGTCATTTCAAAGAAAGAAGAGAAAACCAAAATCCAGGTACTGAAACGAGCACACCAGTATGGGAGATGTGCATGTGGACAGTTTCAAGCAGCAGCTCTTTGTGGACACTTGGAAACAGGGCTGTGAAAAAGTTTCCTAGGAAGCGGGATTGGGCCAAAGTTGAAAGACCTTCCAAAACCAACCCAAAGAACTTAGCCAAGCAATGAATGTTGCAATAAGCTCCTGCAGGAAAGGTGCTTCTATGACACAACCCCCGAGCAGGTAGCTACATTCTGCACAGTACAAAATGCATATGAATTCCAGCATGAAAACTCACTCCAGAAGGATGAAATGCATGTTTCTCTCTGAAAGAACACTCAGCCACTATTCTTTTGCTTGCTCCTTCCAAATCTTTGTAGAAACGTGTGTTTTACTGCTGGAATACGTTTTAGGATGCATTGTTTCAATCTCTTGCAAGCCTCATGTTGTTTCTTAGACAATGTGGAAAAACAAGGGGTATGTTTCCCAAATCACTTGAAATCCAGGAAAACGCACACTGCATCAGTCTTCTTCAAACACGCTCTATCTCCTAATGTGTTGTGAACTTTCAACAAACCAGAAACGAAGGGCATTTTGCAGTGAAATTCAGACGGGTATGTACAAGAGTTCATTCCTATTGGTTGCAGAGTGCAAAAGCATGATTGACTTCATGTTCTCCGTGAAACCCTTACATTTCCAAGTGAAAAGAGGTAGGACTTTCACCAAAGGATGTGTTTGCGTGTCTGTGGTGAAAGGAGCTCTAAGTTGTGTATTCAGTGCTGGAGAGTGACACACTCTACACGGATTACTCACGGTTTTGAGAGCACCAACATGCTTCAAACTGCAACTGCCACAAGGTGTGTGTAGCATGCGGAAAGAAGGTTTGTCATTTCAAAGAAAGAAGAGAAAACCAAAATCCAGGTACTGAAACGAGCACACCAGTATGGGAGATGTGCAAGTGGACAGTTTCAAGCAGCAGCTCTTTGTGGACACTTGGAAACAGGGCTGTGAAAAATTTCGTACGAAGCGGATTTGGACAAAGCTGAAAGCCCTTCCAAAACCAGCCCTAAAGAACTTAGCCAAACAATGAATGTTGCAATAAGCTCCTGCAGGAAAGGTGCTTCTATGACACAACCCCGAGCAGGTAGCTACATTCTGCACAGTACAAATGCTTATTAATTCCAGCATGAAAATTCACTCCAGAAGGATGAAATGTGTGTGTTTCTTTTGGAAAGAACCCTCATCCATTGGCTTTTGCTTGCTCCTTCAAAGCCTTTGTAGAAACGTGTGCTTTAACAGCTGGAGTACGTTTTGGGATGCATTTTTTCAATCTCTTGCAAGCCTCATGTTTCTTACACAATGTGGAAAAATAAGGAGTATGTTTCCCAAATCACTTGAAATCTAGGCAAACGCACACTGCATCACTCTTGCTCAAACACGCTCTTTCTCCTAATGTGTTGAGAACATTCAAGAAACCAGAAAACAAGGGCAATTTGCAGTGAAACTCAGTCGGGCATGTACAAGAGGTCATTTCTATTGGTAGTAGAGTGCAACAGCATGATTGACTTCATATTCTCCATGAAACCCTTACATTTCCAAGGGACCTGAAGTAGGACTTTAACCAAAGGATGTGTTTGCATGTCTGTGGTGAAAGGAGCTCTAAGTTGTGTATTCAGTGCTGGAGAGTGACACACTCTACACGGATTACTCACGGTTTTGAGAGCACCAACATGCTTCAAACTGCAACTGCCACAAGGTGTGTGTAGCATGCGGAAAGAAGGTTTGTCATTTCAAAGAAAGAAGAGAAAACCAAAATCCAGGTACTGAAACGAGCACACCAGTATGGGAGATGTGCAAGTGGACAGTTTCAAGCAGCAGCTCCTTGTGGACACTTGGAAACAGGGCTGTGAAAAATTTCGCACGAAGCGGATTTGGACAAAGCTGAAAGACCTTCCAAAACCAGCCCTAAAGAACTTAGCCAAACAATGAATGTTGCAATAAGCTCCTGCAGGAAAGGTGCTTCTATGACACAACCCCCGAGCAGGTAGCTACATTCTGCACAGTACAAATGCTTATTAATTCCAGCATGAAAATTCACTCCAGAAGGATGAAATGTGTGTGTTTCTTTTGGAAAGAACCCTCAGCCATTGGCTTTTGCTTGCTCCTTCAAAGCCTGTGTAGAAACGTGTGCTTTGACGGCTGGAGTACGTTTTGGGATGCATTTTTTCAATCTCTTGCAAGCCTCATGTTTCTTACACAATGTGGAAAAATAAGGAGTATGTTTCCCAAGTCACTTGAAATCTAGGCCAACGCACACTGCATCACTCTTGCTCAAACACGCTCTTTCTCCTAATGTGTTGAGAACATTCAAGAAACCAGAAAACAAGGGCAATTTGCAGTGAAACTCAGTCGGGCATGTACAAGAGGTCATTTCTATTGGTAGTAGAGTGCAACAGCATGATTGACTTCATGTTCTCCATGAAACCCTTACATTTCCAAGGGACCTGAAGTAGGACTTTAACCAAAGGATGTGTTTGCGTTCTGTGGTGAAAGGAGCTCTAAGTTGTGTATTCAGTGCTGGAGAGTGACACACTCTACACGGGTTACTCAAGGTTTTGAGAGCACCAACATGCTTCAAACTGCAACTGCCACAAGGTGTGTGTAGCATGCGGAAAGAAGGTTTGTCATTTCAAAGAAAGAAGAGAAAACCAAAATCCAGGTACTGAAACGAGCACACCAGTATGGGAGATGTGCATGTGGACAGTTTCAAGCAGCAGCTCTTTGTGGACACTTGGAAACAGGGCTGTGAAAAAGTTTCCTAGGAAGCGGGATTGGGCCAAAGTTGAAAGACCTTCCAAAACCAACCCAAAGAACTTAGCCAAGCAATGAATGTTGCAATAAGCTCCTGCAGGAAAGGTGCTTCTATGACACAACCCCCGAGCAGGTAGCTACATTCTGCACAGTACAAAATGCATATGAATTCCAGCATGAAAACTCACTCCAGAAGGATGAAATGCATGTTTCTCTCTGAAAGAACACTCAGCCACTATTCTTTTGCTTGCTCCTTCCAAATCTTTGTAGAAACGTGTGTTTTACTGCTGGAATACGTTTTAGGATGCATTGTTTCAATCTCTTGCAAGCCTCATGTTGTTTCTTAGACAATGAGGAAATACAAGGAGTATGTTTCCCAAATCACTTGAAATCCAGGAAAACGCACACTGCATCAGTCTTCTTCAAACACGCTCTATCTCCTAATGTGTTGTGAACTTTCAACAAACCAGAAACGAAGGGCATTTTGCAGTGAAATTCAGACGGGTATGTACAAGAGTTCATTCCTATTGGTTGCAGAGTGCAAAAGCATGATTGACTTCATGTTCTCCATGAAACCCTTACATTTCCAAGTGAAAAGAGGTAGGACTTTCACCAAAGGATGTGTTTGCGTGTCTCTGGTGAAAGGAGCTCTAAGTTGTGTATTCAGTGCTGGAGAGTGACACACTCTACACAGGTTACTCAGGGTTTTAAGAGCTCCAACATGCTGCAAACTGAAACTGCTACAAGGTGTGTGTAGCATGCAGAAAGAAGGCTTGTCATTTCAAAGAAAGAAGAGGAAACCAAAATCCAGGTAGTGAAACGAGCACCCCAGTATGGGAGATGTGCATGTGGACAGTTTCAAGCAGCAGCTCTTTGTGGACACTTGGAAACAGGGCTGTGAAAAATTTCGTACGAAGCAGATTTGGACAAAGCTGAAAGACCTTCCAAAACCAGCCCTAAAGAACTTAGCCAAACAATGAATGTTGCAATAAGCTCCTGCAGGAAAGGTGCTTCTATGACACAACCCCCGAGCAGGTAGCTACATTCTGCACAGTACAAATGCTTATTAATTCCAGCATGAAAATTCACTCCAGAAGGATGAAATGTGTGTGTTTCTTTTGGAAAGAACCCTCATCCATTGGCTTTTGCTTGCTCCTTCAAAGCCTGTGTAGAAACGTGTGCTTTGACGGCTGGAGTACGTTTTGGGATGCATTTTTTCAATCTCTTGCAAGCCTCATGTTTCTTACACAATGTGGAAAAATAAGGAGTATGTTTCCCAAGTCACTTGAAATCTAGGCCAACGCACACTGCATCACTCTTGCTCAAACACGCTCTTTCTCCTAATGTGTTGAGAACATTCAAGAAACCAGAAAACAAGGGCAATTTTCAGTGAAACTCAGTCGGGCATGTACAAGAGGTCATTTCTATTGGTAGTAGAGTGCAACAGCATGATTGACTTCATGTTCTCCATGAAACCCTTACATTTCCAAGGGACCTGAAGTAGGACTTTAACCAAAGGATGTGTTTGCGTGTCTGTGGTGAAAGGAGCTCTAAGTTGTGTATTCAGTGCTGGAGAGTGACACACTCTACACGGGTTACTCAAGGTTTTGAGAGCACCAACATGCTTCAAACTGCAACTGCCACAAGGTGTGTGTAGCATGCGGAAAGAAGGTTTGTCATTTCAAAGAAAGAAGAGAAAACCAAAATCCAGGTACTGAAACGAGCACACCAGTATGGGAGATGTGCATGTGGACAGTTTCAAGCAGCAGCTCTTTGTGGACACTTGGAAACAGGGCTGTGAAAAAGTTTCCTAGGAAGCGGGATTGGGCCAAAGTTGAAAGACCTTCCAAAACCAACCCAAAGAACTTAGCCAAGCAATGAATGTTGCAATAAGCTCCTGCAGGAAAGGTGCTTCTGTGACACAACCCCCGAGCAGGTAGCTACATTCTGCACAGTACAAAATGCATATGAATTCCAGCATGAAAACTCACTCCAGAAGGATGAAATGCATGTTTCTCTCTGAAAGAACACTCAGCCACTATTCTTTTGCTTGCTCCTTCCAAATCTTTGTAGAAACGTGTGTTTTACTGCTGGAATACGTTTTAGGATGCATTGTTTCAATCTCTTGCAAGCCTCATGTTGTTTCTTAGACAATGAGGAAATACAAGGAGTATGTTTCCCAAATCACTTGAAATCCAGGAAAACGCACACTGCATCAGTCTTCTTCAAACACGCTCTATCTCCTAATGTGTTGTGAACTTTCAACAAACCAGAAACGAAGGGCATTTTGCAGTGAAATTCAGACGGGTATGTACAAGAGTTCATTCCTATTGGTTGCAGAGTGCAAAAGCATGATTGACTTCATGTTCTCCATGAAACCCTTACATTTCCAAGTGAAAAGAGGTAGGACTTTCACCAAAGGATGTGTTTGCGTGTCTGTGGTGAAAGGAGCTCTAAGTTGTGTATTCAGTGCTGGAGAGTGACACACTCTACACAGGTTACTCAGGGTTTTAAGAGCTCCAACATGCTGCAAACTGAAACTGCTACAAGGTGTGTGTAGCATGCAGAAAGAAGGCTTGTCATTTCAAAGAAAGAAGAGGAAACCAAAATCCAGGTAGTGAAACGAGCACCCCAGTATGGGAGATGTGCATGTGGACAGTTTCAAGCAGCAGCTCTTTGTGGACACTTGGAAACAGGGCTGTGAATAATTTCGTACGAAGCAGATTTGGACAAAGCTGAAAGACCTTCCAAAACCAGCCCTAAAGAACTTAGCCAAACAATGAATGTTGCAATAAGCTCTTGCAGGAAAGGTGCTTCTATGACACAACCCCCGAGCAGGTAGCTACATTCTGCACAGTACAAATGCTTATTAATTCCAGCATGAAAATTCACTCCAGAAGGATGAAATGTGTGTGTTTCTTTTGGAAAGAACCCTCAGCCATTGGCTTTTGCTTGCTCCTTCAAAGCCTGTGTAGAAACGTGTGCTTTGACGGCTGGAGTACGTTTTGGGATGCATTTTTTCAATCTCTTGCAAGCCTCATGTTTCTTACACAATGTGGATAAATAAGGAGTATGTTTCCCAAGTCACTTGAAATCTAGGCCAACGCACACTGCATCACTCTTGCTCAAACACGCTCTTTCTCCTAATGTGTTGAGAACATTCAAGAAACCAGAAAACAAGGGCAATTTGCAGTGAAACTCAGTCGGGCATGTACAAGAGGTCATTTCTATTGGTAGTAGAGTGCAACAGCATGATTGACTTCATGTTCTCCATGAAACCCTTACATTTCCAAGGGACCTGAAGTAGGACTTTAACCAAAGGATGTGTTTGCGTGTCTGTGGTGAAAGGAGCTCTAAGTTGTGTATTCAGTGCTGGAGAGTGACACACTCTACACGGGTTACTCAAGGTTTTGAGAGCACCAACATGCTTCAAACTGCAACTGCCACAAGGTGTGTGTAGCATGCGGAAAGAAGGTTTGTCATTTCAAAGAAAGAAGAGAAAACCAAAATCCAGATACTGAAACGAGCACACCAGTATGGGAGATGTGCATGTGGACAGTTTCAAGCAGCAGCTCTTTGTGGACACTTGGAAACAGGGCTGTGAAAAAGTTTCCTAGGAAGCGGGATTGGGCCAAAGTTGAAAGACCTTCCAAAACCAACCCAAAGAACTTAGCCAAGCAATGAATGTTGCAATAAGCTCCTGCAGGAAAGGTGCTTCTATGACACAACCCCCGAGCAGGTAGCTACATTCTGCACAGTACAAAATGCATATGAATTCCAGCATGAAAACTCACTCCAGAAGGATGAAATGCATGTTTCTCTCTGAAAGAACACTCAGCCACTATTCTTTTGCTTGCTCCTTCCAAATCTTTGTAGAAACGTGTGTTTTACTGCTGGAATACGTTTTAGGATGCATTGTTTCAATCTCTTGCAAGCCTCATGTTGTTTCTTAGACAATGAGGAAATACAAGGAGTATGTTTCCCAAATCACTTGAAATCCAGGAAAACGCACACTGCATCAGTCTTCTTCAAACACGCTCTATCTCCTAATGTGTTGTGAACTTTCATCAAACCAGAAAAGAAGGGCATTTTGCAGTGAAATTCAGACGGGTATGTACAAGAGTTCATTCCTATTGGTTGCAGAGTGCAAAAGCATGATTGACTTCATGTTCTCCATGAAACCCTTACATTTCCAAGTGAAAAGAGGTAGGACTTTCACCAAAGGACGTGTTTGCGTGTCTGTGGTGAAAGGAGCTCTAAGTTGTGTATTCAGTGCTGGAGAGTGACACACTCTACACAGGTTACTCAGGGTTTTAAGAGCACCAACATGCTGCAAACTGAAACTGCTACAAGGTGTGTGTAGCATGCAGAAAGAAGGCTTGTCATTTCAAAGAAAGAAGAGGAAACCAAAATCCAGGTAGTGAAACGAGCACCCCAGTATGGGAGATGTGCATGTGGACAGTTTCAAGCAGCAGCTCTTTGTGGACACTTGGAAACAGGGCTGTGAAAAATTTCGTACGAAGCAGATTTGGACAAAGCTGAAAGACCTTCCAAAACCAGCCCTAAAGAACTTAGCCAAACAATGAATGTTGCAATAAGCTCCTGCAGGAAAGGTGCTTCTATGAAACAACCCCCGAGCAGGTAGCTACATCCTGCACAGTACAAATGCTTATTAATTCCAGCATGAAAATTCACTCCAGAAGGATGAAATGTGTGTGTTTCTTTTGGAAAGAACCCTCAGCCATTGGCTTTTGCTTGCTCCTTCAAAGCCTTTGTAGAAACGTGTGCTTTCACGGCTGGAGTACGTTTTGGGATGCATTTTTTCAATCTCTTGCAAGCCTCATGTTTCTTACACAATGTGGAAAAATAAGGAGTATGTTTCCCAAATCACTTGAAATCTAGGCAAACGCACACTGCATCACTCTTGCTCAAACACGCTCTTTCTCCTAATGTGTTGAGAACATTCAAGAAACCAGAAAACAAGGGCAATTTGCAGTGAAACTCAGTCGGGCATGTACAAGAGGTCATTTCTATTGGTAGTAGAGTGCAACAGCATGATGGACTTCATGTTCTCCATGTAACCCTTACATTTCCAACGGACCTGAAGTAGGACTTTCACCAAAGGATGTGTTTGCGTGTCTGTGGTGAAAGGAGCTCTAAGTTGTGTATTCAGTGCTGGAGAGTAACACACTCTACACAGGTTACTCAGGGTTTTAAGAGCACCAACATGCTGCAAACTGAAACTGCTACAAGGTGTGTGTAGCATGCAGAAAGAAGGCTTGTCATTTCAAAGAAAGAAGAGGAAACCAAAATCCAGGTAGTGAAACGAGCACCCCAGTATGGGAGATGTGCATGTGGACAGTTTCAAGCAGCAGCTCTTTGTGGACACTTGGAAACAGGGCTGTGAAAAATTTCGTACGAAGCGGATTTGGACAAAGCTGAAAGACCTTCCAAAACCAGCCCTAAAGAACTTAGCCAAACAATGAATGTTGCAATAAGCTCCTGCAGGAAAGGTGCTTCTATGACACAACCCCCGAGCAGGTAGTACATTCTGCACAGTACAAATGCTTATTAATTCCAGCATGAAAACTCACTCCAGAAGGATGAAATGCATGTTTCTCTCTGAAATAACACTCAGCCACTATTCTTTTGCTTGCTCCTTCCAAATCTTTGTAGAAACGTGTGTTTTACTGCTGGAATATGTTTTAGGATGCATTGTTTCAATCTCTTGCAAGCCTCATGTTGTTTCTTAGACAATGTGGAAAAACAAGGAGTATGTTTCCCAAATCACTTGAAATCCAGGAAAACGCACACTGCATCAGTCTTCTTCAAACACGCTCTATCTCCTAATGTGTTGTGAACTTTCAACAAACCAGAAAAGAAGGGCATTTTGCAGTGAAATTCAGACGGGTATGTACAAGAGTTCATTCCTATTGGTTGCAGAGTGCAAAAGCATGATTGACTTCATGTTCTCCATGAAACCCTTACATTTCCAAGTGAAAACAGGTAGGACTTTCACCAAAGGATGTGTTTGCGTGTCTGTGGTGAAAGGAGCTCTAAGTTGTGTATTCAGTGCTGGAGAGTGACACACTCTACACGGATTACTCACGGTTTGAGAGCACCAACATGCTTCAAACTGCAACTGCCACAAGGTGTGTGTAGCATGCGGAAAGAAGGTTTGTCATTTCAAAGAAAGAAGAGAAAACCAAAATCCAGGTAGTGAAACGAGCACCCCAGTATGGGAGATGTGCATGTGGACAGTTTCAAGCAGCAGCTCTTTGTGGACACTTGGAAACAGGGCTGTGAAAAATTTCGTACGAAGCGGATTTGGACAAAGCTGAAAGACCTTCCAAAACCAGCCCTAAAGAACTTAGCCAAACAATGAATGTTGCAATAAGCTCCTGCAGGAAAGGTGCTTCTATGACACAACCCCCGAGCAGGTAGCTACATTCTGCACAGTACAAATGCTTATTAATTTCAGCATGAAAATTCACTCCAGAAGGATGAAATGTGTGTGTTTCTCTTGGAAAGAACCCTCAGCCATTGGCTTTTGCTTGCTCCTTCAAAGCCTTTGTAGAAACGTGTGCTTTCATGGCTGGAGTACGTTTTGGGATGCATTTTTTCAATCTCTTGCAAGCCTCATGTTTCTTACACAATGTGGATAAATAAGGAGTATGTTTCCAAAGTCACTTGAAATCTAGGCCAACGCACACTGCATCACTCTTGCTCAAACACGCTCTTTCTCCTAATGTGTTGAGAACATTCAAGAAACCAGAAAACAAGGGCAATTTGCAGTGAAACTCAGTCGGGCATGTACAAGAGGTCATTTCTATTGGTAGTAGAGTGCAACAGCATGATTGACTTCATGTTCTCCATGAAACCCTTACATTTCCAAGGGACCTGAAGTAGGACTTTAACCAAAGGATGTGTTTGCGTGTCTGTGGTGAAAGGAGCTCTAAGTTGTGTATTCAGTGCTGGAGAGTGACACACTCTACACGGGTTACTCAAGGTTTTGAGAGCACCAACATGCTTCAAACTGCAACTGCCACAAGGTGTGTGTAGCATGCGGAAAGAAGGTTTGTCATTTCAAAGAAAGAAGAGAAAACCAAAATCCAGGTACTGAAACGAGCACACCAGTATGGGAGATGTGCATGTGGACAGTTTCAAGCAGCAGCTCTTTGTGGACACTTGGAAACAGGGCTGTGAAAAAGTTTCCTAGGAAGCGGGATTGGGCCAAAGTTGAAAGACCTTCCAAAACCAACCCAAAGAACTTAGCCAAGCAATGAATGTTGCAATAAGCTCCTGCAGGAAAGGTGCTTCTATGACACAACCCCCGAGCAGGTAGCTACATTCTGCACAGTACAAAATGCATATGAATTCCAGCATGAAAACTCACTCCAGAAGGATGAAATGCATGTTTCTCTCTGAAAGAACACTCAGCCACTATTCTTTTGCTTGCTCCTTCCAAATCTTTGTAGAAACGTGTGTTTTACTGCTGGAATACGTTTTAGGATGCATTGTTTCAATCTCTTGCAAGCCTCATGTTGTTTCTTAGACAATGAGGAAATACAAGGGGTATGTTTCCCAAATCACTTGAAATCCAGGAAAACGCACACTGCATCAGTCTTCTTCAAACACGCTCTATCTCCTAATGTGTTGTGAACTTTCAACAAACCAGAAACGAAGGGCATTTTGCAGTGAAATTCAGACGGGTATGTACAAGAGTTCATTCCTATTGGTTGCAGAGTGCAAAAGCATGATTGACTTCATGTTCTCCATGAAACCCTTACATTTCCAAGTGAAAAGAGGTATGACTTTCACCAAAGGATGTGTTTGCGTGTCTGTGGTGAAAGGAGCTCTAAGTTGTGTATTCAGTGCTGGAGAGTGACACACTCTACACAGGTTACTTAGGGTTTTAAGAGCACCAACATGCTTCAAACTGCAACTGCCACAAGGTGTGTGTAGCATGCGGAAAGAAGGTTTGTCATTTCAAAGAAAGAAGAGAAAACCAAAATCCAGGTACTGAAACGAGCACACCAGTATGGGAGATGTGCATGTGGACAGTTTCAAGCAGCAGCTCTTTGTGGACACTTGGAAACAGGGCTGTGAAAAATTTCGTACGAAGCGGATTTGGACAAAGCTGAAAGACCTTCCAAAACCAGCCCTAAAGAACTTAGCCAAACAATGAATGTTGCAATAAGCTCCTGCAGGAAAGGTGCTTCTATGACACAACCCCCGAGCAGGTAGCTACATTCTGCACAGTACAAATGCTTATTAATTCCAGCATGAATATTCACTCCAGAAGGATGAAATGTGTGTGTTTCTTTTGGAAAGAACCCTCAGCCATTGGCTTTTGCTTGCTCCTTCAAAGCCTTTGTAGAAACGTGTGCTTTGACGGCTGGAGTACGTTTTGGGATGCATTTTTTCAATCTCTTGCAAGCCTCATGTTTCTTACACAATGTGGAAAAATAAGGAGTATGTTTCCCAAGTCACTTGAAATCTAGGCCAACGCACACTGCATCACTCTTGCTCAAACACGCTCTTTCTCCTAATGTGTTGAGAACATTCAAGAAACCAGAAAACAAGGGCAATTTGCAGTGAAACTCAGTCGGGCATGTACAAGAGGTCATTTCTATTGGTAGTAGAGTGCAACAGCATGATTGACTTAATGTTCTCCATGAAACCCTTACATTTCCAAGGGACCTGAAGTAGGACTTTAACCAAAGGATGTGTTTGCGTGTCTGTGGTGAAAGGAGCTCTAAGTTGTGTATTCAGTGCTGGAGAGTGACACACTCTACACGGGTTACTCAAGGTTTTGAGAGCACCAACATGCTTCAAACTGCAACTGCCACAAGGTGTGTGTAGCATGCGGAAAGAAGGTTTGTCATTTCAAAGAAAGAAGAGAAAACCAAAATCCAGGTACTGAAACGAGCACACCAGTATGGGAGATGTGCATGTGGACAGTTTCAAGCAGCAGCTCTTTGTGGACACTTGGAAACAGGGCTGTGAAAAAGTTTCCTAGGAAGCGGGATTGGGCCAAAGTTGAAAGACCTTCCAAAACCAACCCAAAGAACTTAGCCAAGCAATGAATGTTGCAATAAGCTCCTGCAGGAAAGGTGCTTCTATGACACAACCCCCGAGCAGGTAGCTACATTCTGCACAGTACAAAATGCATATGAATTCCAGCATGAAAACTCACTCCAGAAGGATGAAATGCATGTTTCTCTCTGAAAGAACACTCAGCCACTATTCTTTTGCTTGCTCCTTCCAAATCTTTGTAGAAACGTGTGTTTTACTGCTGGAATACGTTTTAGGATGCATTGTTTCAATCTCTTGCAAGCCTCATGTTGTTTCTTAGACAATGAGGAAATACAAGGGGTATGTTTCCCAAATCACTTGAAATCCAGGAAAACGCACACTGCATCAGTCTTCTTCAAACACGCTCTATCTCCTAATGTGTTGTGAACTTTCAACAAACCAGAAACGAAGGGCATTTTGCAGTGAAATTCAGACGGGTATGTACAAGAGTTCATTCCTATTGGTTGCAGAGTGCAAAAGCATGATTGACTTCATGTTCTCCATGAAACCCTTACATTTCCAAGTGAAAAGAGGTATGACTTTCACCAAAGGATGTGTTTGCGTGTCTGTGGTGAAAGGAGCTCTAAGTTGTGTATTCAGTGCTGGAGAGTGACACACTCTACACAGGTTACTTAGGGTTTTAAGAGCACCAACATGCTTCAAACTGCAACTGCCACAAGGTGTGTGTAGCATGCGGAAAGAAGGTTTGTCATTTCAAAGAAAGAAGAGAAAACCAAAATCCAGGTACTGAAACGAGCACACCAGTATGGGAGATGTGCATGTGGACAGTTTCAAGCAGCAGCTCTTTGTGGACACTTGGAAACAGGGCTGTGAAAAATTTCGTACGAAGCGGATTTGGACAAAGCTGAAAGACCTTCCAAAACCAGCCCTAAAGAACTTAGCCAAACAATGAATGTTGCAATAAGCTCCTGCAGGAAAGGTGCTTCTATGACACAACCCCCGAGCAGGTAGCTACATTCTGCACAGTACAAATGCTTATTAATTCCAGCATGAATATTCACTCCAGAAGGATGAAATGTGTGTGTTTCTTTTGGAAAGAACCCTCAGCCATTGGCTTTTGCTTGCTCCTTCAAAGCCTGTGTAGAAACGTGTGCTTTCACGGCTGGAGTACGTTTTGGGATGCATTTTTTCAATCTCTTGCAAGCCTCATGTTTCTTACACAATGTGGAAAAATAAGGAGTATGTTTCCCAAGTCACTTGAAATCTAGGCCAACGCACACTGCATCACTCTTGCTCAAACACGCTCTTTCTCCTAATGTGTTGAGAACATTCAAGAAACCAGAAAACAAGGGCAATTTGCAGTGAAACTCAGTCGGGCATGTACAAGAGGTCATTTCTATTGGTAGTAGAGTGCAACAGCATGATTGACTTCATGTTCTCCATGAAACCCTTACATTTCCAAGGGACCTGAAGTAGGACTTTAACCAAAGGATGTGTTTGCGTGTCTGTGGTGAAAGGAGCTCTAAGTTGTGTATTCAGTGCTGGAGAGTGACACACTCTACACGGGTTACTCAAGGTTTTGAGAGCACCAACATGCTTCAAACTGCAACTGCCACAAGGTGTGTGTAGCATGCGGAAAGAAGGTTTGTCATTTCAAAGAAAGAAGAGAAAACCAAAATCCAGGTACTGAAACGAGCACACCAGTATGGGAGATGTGCATGTGGACAGTTTCAAGCAGCAGCTCTTTGTGGACACTTGGAAACAGGGCTGTGAAAAAGTTTCCTAGGAAGCGGGATTGGGCCAAAGTTGAAAGACCTTCCAAAACCAACCCAAAGAACTTAGCCAAGCAATGAATGTTGCAATAAGCTCCTGCAGGAAAGGTGCTTCTATGACACAACCCCCGAGCAGGTAGCTACATTCTGCACAGTACAAAATGCATATGAATTCCAGCATGAAAACTCACTCCAGAAGGATGAATTGCATGTTTCTCTCTGAAAGAACACTCAGCCACTATTCTTTTGCTTGCTCCTTCCAAATCTTTGTAGAAACGTGTGTTTTACTGCTGGAATACGTTTTAGGATGCATTGTTTCAATCTCTTGCAAGCCTCATGTTGTTTCTTAGACAATGTGGAAATACAAGGGGTATGTTTCCCAAATCACTTGAAATCCAGGAAAACGCACACTGCATCAGTCTTCTTCAAACACGCTCTATCTCCTAATGTGTTGTGAACTTTCAACAAACCAGAAACGAAGGGCATTTTGCAGTGAAATTCAGACGGGTATGTACAAGAGTTCATTCCTATTGGTTGCAGAGTGCAAAAGCATGATTGACTTCATGTTCTCCATGAAACCCTTACATTTCCAAGTGAAAAGAGGTAGGACTTTCACCAAAGGATGTGTTTGCGTGTCTGTGGTGAAAGGAGCTCTAAGTTGTGTATTCAGTGCTGGAGAGTGACACACTCTACACGGATTACTCACGGTTTTGAGAGCACCAACATGCTTCAAACTGCAACTGCCACAAGGAGTGTGTAGCATGCGGAAAGAAGGTTTGTCATTTCAAAGAAAGAAGAGGAAACCAAAATCCAGGTACTGAAACGAGCACCCCAGTATGGGAGATGTGCATGTGGACAGTTTCAAGCAGCAGCTCTTTGTGGACACTTGGAAACAGGGCTGTGAAAAATTTCGTACGAAGCGGATTTGGACAAAGCTGAAAGCCCTTCCAAAACCAGCCCTAAAGAACTTAGCCAAACAATGAATGTTGCAATAAGCTCCTGCAGGAAAGGTGCTTCTATGACACAACCCCCGAGCAGGTAGCTACATTCTGCACAGTACAAATGCTTATTAATTCCAGCATGAAAATTCACTCCAGAAGGATGAAATGTGTGTGTTTCTTTTGGAAAGAACCCTCAGCCATTGGCTTTTGCTTGCTCCTTCAAAGCCTGTGTAGAAACGTGTGCTTTGACGGCTGGAGTACGTTTTGGGATGCATTTTTTCAATCTCTTGCAAGCCTCATGTTTCTTACACAATGTGGAAAAATAAGGAGTATGTTTCCCAAGTCACTTGAAATCTAGGCCAACGCACACTGCATCACTCTTGCTCAAACACGCTCTTTCTCCTAATGTGTTGAGAACATTCAAGAAACCAGAAAACAAGGGCAATTTGCAGTGAAACTCAGTCGGGCATGTACAAGAGGTCATTTCTATTGGTAGTAGAGTGCAACAGCATGATTGACTTCATGTTCTCCATGAAACCCTTAGATTTCCAAGGGACCTGAAGTAGGACTTTAACCAAAGGATGTGTTTGCGTGTCTGTGGTGAAAGGAGCTCTAAGTTGTGTATTCAGTGCTGGAGAGTGACACACTCTACACGGGTTACTCAAGGTTTTGAGAGCACCAACATGCTTCAAACTGCAACTGCCACAAGGTGTGTGTAGCATGCGGAAAGAAGGTTTGTCATTTCAAAGAAAGAAGAGAAAACCAAAATCCAGGTACTGAAACGAGCACACCAGTATGGGAGATGTGCATGTGGACAGTTTCAAGCAGCAGCTCTTTGTGGACACTTGGAAACAGGGCTGTGAAAAAGTTTCCTAGGAAGCGGGATTGGGCCAAAGTTGAAAGACCTTCCAAAACCAACCCAAAGAACTTAGCCAAGCAATGAATGTTGCAATAAGCTCCTGCAGGAAAGGTGCTTCTATGACACAACCCCCGAGCAGGTAGCTACATTCTGCACAGTACAAAATGCATATGAATTCCAGCATGAAAACTCACTCCAGAAGGATGAAATGCATGTTTCTCTCTGAAAGAACACTCAGCCACTATTCTTTTGCTTGCTCCTTCCAAATCTTTGTAGAAACGTGTGTTTTACTGCTGGAATACGTTTTAGGATGCATTGTTTCAATCTCTTGCAAGCCTCATGTTGTTTCTTAGACAATGTGGAAATACAAGGGGTATGTTTCCCAAATCACTTGAAATCCAGGAAAACGCACACTGCATCAGTCTTCTTCAAACACGCTGTATCTCCTAATGTGTTGTGAACTTTCAACAAACCAGAAACGAAGGGCATTTTGCAGTGAAATTCAGACGGGTATGTACAAGAGTTCATTCCTATTGGTTGCAGAGTGCAAAAGCATGATTGACTTCATGTTCTCCATGAAACCCTTACATTTCCAAGTGAAAAGAGGTAGGACTTTCACCAAAGGATGTGTTTGCGTGTCTGTGGTGAAAGGAGCTCTAAGTTGTGTATTCAGTGCTGGAGAGTGACACACTCTACACGGATTACTCACGGTTTTGAGAGCACCAACATGCTTCAAACTGCAACTGCCACAAGGTGTGTGTAGCATGCGGAAAGAAGGTTTGTCATTTCAAAGAAAGAAGAGAAAACCAAAATCCAGGTACTGAAACGAGCACCCCAGTATGGGAGATGTGCATGTGGACAGTTTCAAGCAGCAGCTCTTTGTGGACACTTGGAAACAGGGCTGTGAAAAATTTCGTACGAAGCGGATTTGGACAAAGCTGAAAGCCCTTCCAAAACCAGCCCTAAAGAACTTAGCCAAACAATGAATGTTGCAATAAGCTCCTGCAGGAACGGTGCTTCTAAGACACAACCCCCGAGCAGGTAGCTACATTCTGCACAGTACAAATGCTTATTAATTCCAGCATGAAAATTCACTCCAGAAGGATGAAATGTGTGTGTTTCTTTTGGAAAGAACCCTCAGCCATTGGCTTTTGCTTGCTCCTTCAAAGCCTTTGTAGAAACGTGTGCTTTAACAGCTGGAGTACGTTTTGGGATGCATTTTTTCAATCTCTTGCAAGCCTCATGTTTCTTACACAATGTGGAAAAATAAGGAGTATGTTTCCCAAATCACTTGAAATCTAGGCAAACGCACACTGCATCACTCTTGCTCAAACACGCTCTTTCTCCTAATGTGTTGAGAACATTCAAGAAACCAGAAAACAAGGGCAATTTGCAGTGAAACTCAGTCGGGCATGTACAAGAGGTCATTTCTATTGGTAGTAGAGTGCAACAGCATGATTGACTTCATATTCTCCATGAAACCCTTACATTTCCAAGGGACCTGAAGTAGGACTTTAACCAAAGGATGTGTTTGCATGTCTGTGGTGAAAGGAGCTCTAAGTTGTGTATTCAGTGCTGGAGAGTGACACACTCTACACGGATTACTCACGGTTTTGAGAGCACCAACATGCTTCAAACTGCAACTGCCACAAGGTGTGTGTAGCATGCGGAAAGAAGGTTTGTCATTTCAAAGAAAGAAGAGAAAACCAAAATCCAGGTACTGAAACGAGCACACCAGTATGGGAGATGTGCAAGTGGACAGTTTCAAGCAGCAGCTCTTTGTGGACACTTGGAAACAGGGCTGTGAAAAATTTCGTACGAAGCGGATTTGGACAAAGCTGAAAGACCTTCCAAAACCAGCCCTAAAGAACTTAGCCAAACAATGAATGTTGCAATAAGCTCCTGCAGGAAAGGTGCTTCTATGACACAACCCCCGAGCAGGTAGCTACATTCTGCACAGTACAAATGCTTATTAATTCCAGCATGAAAATTCACTCCAGAAGGATGAAATGTGTGTGTTTCTTTTGGAAAGAACCCTCAGCCATTGGCTTTTGCTTGCTCCTTCAAAGCCTGTGTAGAAACGTGTGCTTTGACGGCTGGTGTACGTTTTGGGATGCATTTTTTCAATCTCTTGCAAGCCTCATGTTTCTTACACAATGTGGATAAATAAGGAGTATGTTTCCCAAGTCACTTGAAATCTAGGCCAACGCACACTGCATCACTCTTGCTCAAACACGCTCTTTCTCCTAATGTGTTGAGAACATTCAAGAAACCAGAAAACAAGGGCAATTTGCAGTGAAACTCAGTCGGGCATGTACAAGAGGTCATTTCTATTGGTAGTAGAGTGCAACAGCATGATTGACTTCATGTTCTCCATGAAACCCTTACATTTCCAAGGGACCTGAAGTAGGACTTTAACGAAAGGATGTGTTTGCTTGTCTGTGGTGAAAGGAGCTCTAAGTTGTGTATTCAGTGCTGGAGAGTGACACACTCTACACGGATTACTCACGGTTTTGAGAGCACCAACATGCTTCAAACTGCAACTGCCACAAGGTGTGTGTAGCATGCGGAAAGAAGGTTTGTCATTTCAAAGAAAGAAGAGAAAACCAAAATCCAGGTACTGAAACGAGCACACCAGTATGGGAGATGTGCATGTGGACAGTTTCAAGCAGCAGCTCTTTGTGGACACTTGGAAACAGGGCTGTGAAAAATTTCGTACGAAGTGGATTTGAACAAAGCTGAAAGACCTTCCAAAACCAGCCCTAAAGAACTTAGCCAAACAATGAATGTTGCAATAAGCTCCTGCAGGAAAGGTGCTTCTATGACACAACCCCCGAGCAGGTAGCTACATTCTGCACAGTACAAATGCTTATTAATTCCAGCATGAAAACTCACTCCAGAAGGATGAAATGCATGTTTCTCTCTGAAATAACACTCAGCCACTATTCTTTTGCTTGCTCCTTCCAAATCTTTGTAGAAACGTGTGTTTTACTGCTGGAATATGTTTTAGGATGCATTGTTTCAATCTCTTGCAAGCCTCATGTTGTTTCTTAGACAATGTGGAAAAACAAGGAGTATGTTTCCCAAATCACTTGAAATCCAGGAAAACGCACACTGCATCAGTCTTCTTCAAACACGCTCTATCTCCTAATGTGTTGTGAACTTTCAACAAACCAGAAAAGAAGGGCATTTTGCAGTGAAATTCAGACGGGTATGTACAAGAGTTCATTCCTATTGGTTGCAGAGTGCAAAAGCATGATTGACTTCATGTTCTCCATGAAACCCTTACATTTCCAAGTGAAAACAGGTAGGACTTTCACCAAAGGATGTGTTTGCGTGTCTGTGGTGAAAGGAGCTCTAAGTTGTGTATTCAGTGCTGGAGAGTGACACACTCTACACGGATTACTCACGGTTTGAGAGCACCAACATGCTTCAAACTGCAACTGCCACAAGGTGTGTGTAGCATGCGGAAAGAAGGTTTGTCATTTCAAAGAAAGAAGAGAAAACCAAAATCCAGGTAGTGAAACGAGCACCCCAGTATGGGAGATGTGCATGTGGACAGTTTCAAGCAGCAGCTCTTTGTGGACACTTGGAAACAGGGCTGTGAAAAATTTCGTACGAAGCGGATTTGGACAAAGCTGAAAGACCTTCCAAAACCAGCCCTAAAGAACTTAGCCAAACAATGAATGTTGCAATAAGCTCCTGCAGGAAAGGTGCTTCTATGACACAACCCCCGAGCAGGTAGCTACATTCTGCACAGTACAAATGCTTATTAATTTCAGCATGAAAATTCACTCCAGAAGGATGAAATGTGTGTGTTTCTCTTGGAAAGAACCCTCAGCCATTGGCTTTTGCTTGCTCCTTCAAAGCCTTTGTAGAAACGTGTGCTTTCATGGCTGGAGTACGTTTTGGGATGCATTTTTTCAATCTCTTGCAAGCCTCATGTTTCTTACACAATGTGGATAAATAAGGAGTATGTTTCCAAAGTCACTTGAAATCTAGGCCAACGCACACTGCATCACTCTTGCTCAAACACGCTCTTTCTCCTAATGTGTTGAGAACATTCAAGAAACCAGAAAACAAGGGCAATTTGCAGTGAAACTCAGTCGGGCATGTACAAGAGGTCATTTCTATTGGTAGTAGAGTGCAACAGCATGATTGACTTCATGTTCTCCATGAAACCCTTACATTTCCAAGGGACCTGAAGTAGGACTTTAACCAAAGGATGTGTTTGCGTGTCTGTGGTGAAAGGAGCTCTAAGTTGTGTATTCAGTGCTGGAGAGTGACACACTCTACACGGGTTACTCAAGGTTTTGAGAGCACCAACATGCTTCAAACTGCAACTGCCACAAGGTGTGTGTAGCATGCGGAAAGAAGGTTTGTCATTTCAAAGAAAGAAGAGAAAACCAAAATCCAGGTACTGAAACGAGCACACCAGTATGGGAGATGTGCATGTGGACAGTTTCAAGCAGCAGCTCTTTGTGGACACTTGGAAACAGGGCTGTGAAAAAGTTTCCTAGGAAGCGGGATTGGGCCAAAGTTGAAAGACCTTCCAAAACCAACCCAAAGAACTTAGCCAAGCAATGAATGTTGCAATAAGCTCCTGCAGGAAAGGTGCTTCTATGACACAACCCCCGAGCAGGTAGCTACATTCTGCACAGTACAAAATGCATATGAATTCCAGCATGAAAACTCACTCCAGAAGGATGAAATGCATGTTTCTCTCTGAAAGAACACTCAGCCACTATTCTTTTGCTTGCTCCTTCCAAATCTTTGTAGAAACGTGTGTTTTACTGCTGGAATACGTTTTAGGATGCATTGTTTCAATCTCTTGCAAGCCTCATGTTGTTTCTTAGACAATGAGGAAATACAAGGGGTATGTTTCCCAAATCACTTGAAATCCAGGAAAACGCACACTGCATCAGTCTTCTTCAAACACGCTCTATCTCCTAATGTGTTGTGAACTTTCAACAAACCAGAAACGAAGGGCATTTTGCAGTGAAATTCAGACGGGTATGTACAAGAGTTCATTCCTATTGGTTGCAGAGTGCAAAAGCATGATTGACTTCATGTTCTCCATGAAACCCTTACATTTCCAAGTGAAAAGAGGTATGACTTTCACCAAAGGATGTGTTTGCGTGTCTGTGGTGAAAGGAGCTCTAAGTTGTGTATTCAGTGCTGGAGAGTGACACACTCTACACAGGTTACTTAGGGTTTTAAGAGCACCAACATGCTTCAAACTGCAACTGCCACAAGGTGTGTGTAGCATGCGGAAAGAAGGTTTGTCATTTCAAAGAAAGAAGAGAAAACCAAAATCCAGGTACTGAAACGAGCACACCAGTATGGGAGATGTGCATGTGGACAGTTTCAAGCAGCAGCTCTTTGTGGACACTTGGAAACAGGGCTGTGAAAAATTTCGTACGAAGCGGATTTGGACAAAGCTGAAAGACCTTCCAAAACCAGCCCTAAAGAACTTAGCCAAACAATGAATGTTGCAATAAGCTCCTGCAGGAAAGGTGCTTCTATGACACAACCCCCGAGCAGGTAGCTACATTCTGCACAGTACAAATGCTTATTAATTCCAGCATGAATATTCACTCCAGAAGGATGAAATGTGTGTGTTTCTTTTGGAAAGAACCCTCAGCCATTGGCTTTTGCTTGCTCCTTCAAAGCCTTTGTAGAAACGTGTGCTTTGACGGCTGGAGTACGTTTTGGGATGCATTTTTTCAATCTCTTGCAAGCCTCATGTTTCTTACACAATGTGGAAAAATAAGGAGTATGTTTCCCAAGTCACTTGAAATCTAGGCCAACGCACACTGCATCACTCTTGCTCAAACACGCTCTTTCTCCTAATGTGTTGAGAACATTCAAGAAACCAGAAAACAAGGGCAATTTGCAGTGAAACTCAGTCGGGCATGTACAAGAGGTCATTTCTATTGGTAGTAGAGTGCAACAGCATGATTGACTTAATGTTCTCCATGAAACCCTTACATTTCCAAGGGACCTGAAGTAGGACTTTAACCAAAGGATGTGTTTGCGTGTCTGTGGTGAAAGGAGCTCTAAGTTGTGTATTCAGTGCTGGAGAGTGACACACTCTACACGGGTTACTCAAGGTTTTGAGAGCACCAACATGCTTCAAACTGCAACTGCCACAAGGTGTGTGTAGCATGCGGAAAGAAGGTTTGTCATTTCAAAGAAAGAAGAGAAAACCAAAATCCAGGTACTGAAACGAGCACACCAGTATGGGAGATGTGCATGTGGACAGTTTCAAGCAGCAGCTCTTTGTGGACACTTGGAAACAGGGCTGTGAAAAAGTTTCCTAGGAAGCGGGATTGGGCCAAAGTTGAAAGACCTTCCAAAACCAACCCAAAGAACTTAGCCAAGCAATGAATGTTGCAATAAGCTCCTGCAGGAAAGGTGCTTCTATGACACAACCCCCGAGCAGGTAGCTACATTCTGCACAGTACAAAATGCATATGAATTCCAGCATGAAAACTCACTCCAGAAGGATGAAATGCATGTTTCTCTCTGAAAGAACACTCAGCCACTATTCTTTTGCTTGCTCCTTCCAAATCTTTGTAGAAACGTGTGTTTTACTGCTGGAATACGTTTTAGGATGCATTGTTTCAATCTCTTGCAAGCCTCATGTTGTTTCTTAGACAATGAGGAAATACAAGGGGTATGTTTCCCAAATCACTTGAAATCCAGGAAAACGCACACTGCATCAGTCTTCTTCAAACACGCTCTATCTCCTAATGTGTTGTGAACTTTCAACAAACCAGAAACGAAGGGCATTTTGCAGTGAAATTCAGACGGGTATGTACAAGAGTTCATTCCTATTGGTTGCAGAGTGCAAAAGCATGATTGACTTCATGTTCTCCATGAAACCCTTACATTTCCAAGTGAAAAGAGGTATGACTTTCACCAAAGGATGTGTTTGCGTGTCTGTGGTGAAAGGAGCTCTAAGTTGTGTATTCAGTGCTGGAGAGTGACACACTCTACACAGGTTACTTAGGGTTTTAAGAGCACCAACATGCTTCAAACTGCAACTGCCACAAGGTGTGTGTAGCATGCGGAAAGAAGGTTTGTCATTTCAAAGAAAGAAGAGAAAACCAAAATCCAGGTACTGAAACGAGCACACCAGTATGGGAGATGTGCATGTGGACAGTTTCAAGCAGCAGCTCTTTGTGGACACTTGGAAACAGGGCTGTGAAAAATTTCGTACGAAGCGGATTTGGACAAAGCTGAAAGACCTTCCAAAACCAGCCCTAAAGAACTTAGCCAAACAATGAATGTTGCAATAAGCTCCTGCAGGAAAGGTGCTTCTATGACACAACCCCCGAGCAGGTAGCTACATTCTGCACAGTACAAATGCTTATTAATTCCAGCATGAATATTCACTCCAGAAGGATGAAATGTGTGTGTTTCTTTTGGAAAGAACCCTCAGCCATTGGCTTTTGCTTGCTCCTTCAAAGCCTGTGTAGAAACGTGTGCTTTCACGGCTGGAGTACGTTTTGGGATGCATTTTTTCAATCTCTTGCAAGCCTCATGTTTCTTACACAATGTGGAAAAATAAGGAGTATGTTTCCCAAGTCACTTGAAATCTAGGCCAACGCACACTGCATCACTCTTGCTCAAACACGCTCTTTCTCCTAATGTGTTGAGAACATTCAAGAAACCAGAAAACAAGGGCAATTTGCAGTGAAACTCAGTCGGGCATGTACAAGAGGTCATTTCTATTGGTAGTAGAGTGCAACAGCATGATTGACTTCATGTTCTCCATGAAACCCTTACATTTCCAAGGGACCTGAAGTAGGACTTTAACCAAAGGATGTGTTTGCGTGTCTGTGGTGAAAGGAGCTCTAAGTTGTGTATTCAGTGCTGGAGAGTGACACACTCTACACGGGTTACTCAAGGTTTTGAGAGCACCAACATGCTTCAAACTGCAACTGCCACAAGGTGTGTGTAGCATGCGGAAAGAAGGTTTGTCATTTCAAAGAAAGAAGAGAAAACCAAAATCCAGGTACTGAAACGAGCACACCAGTATGGGAGATGTGCATGTGGACAGTTTCAAGCAGCAGCTCTTTGTGGACACTTGGAAACAGGGCTGTGAAAAAGTTTCCTAGGAAGCGGGATTGGGCCAAAGTTGAAAGACCTTCCAAAACCAACCCAAAGAACTTAGCCAAGCAATGAATGTTGCAATAAGCTCCTGCAGGAAAGGTGCTTCTATGACACAACCCCCGAGCAGGTAGCTACATTCTGCACAGTACAAAATGCATATGAATTCCAGCATGAAAACTCACTCCAGAAGGATGAATTGCATGTTTCTCTCTGAAAGAACACTCAGCCACTATTCTTTTGCTTGCTCCTTCCAAATCTTTGTAGAAACGTGTGTTTTACTGCTGGAATACGTTTTAGGATGCATTGTTTCAATCTCTTGCAAGCCTCATGTTGTTTCTTAGACAATGTGGAAATACAAGGGGTATGTTTCCCAAATCACTTGAAATCCAGGAAAACGCACACTGCATCAGTCTTCTTCAAACACGCTCTATCTCCTAATGTGTTGTGAACTTTCAACAAACCAGAAACGAAGGGCATTTTGCAGTGAAATTCAGACGGGTATGTACAAGAGTTCATTCCTATTGGTTGCAGAGTGCAAAAGCATGATTGACTTCATGTTCTCCATGAAACCCTTACATTTCCAAGTGAAAAGAGGTAGGACTTTCACCAAAGGATGTGTTTGCGTGTCTGTGGTGAAAGGAGCTCTAAGTTGTGTATTCAGTGCTGGAGAGTGACACACTCTACACGGATTACTCACGGTTTTGAGAGCACCAACATGCTTCAAACTGCAACTGCCACAAGGAGTGTGTAGCATGCGGAAAGAAGGTTTGTCATTTCAAAGAAAGAAGAGGAAACCAAAATCCAGGTACTGAAACGAGCACCCCAGTATGGGAGATGTGCATGTGGACAGTTTCAAGCAGCAGCTCTTTGTGGACACTTGGAAACAGGGCTGTGAAAAATTTCGTACGAAGCGGATTTGGACAAAGCTGAAAGCCCTTCCAAAACCAGCCCTAAAGAACTTAGCCAAACAATGAATGTTGCAATAAGCTCCTGCAGGAAAGGTGCTTCTATGACACAACCCCCGAGCAGGTAGCTACATTCTGCACAGTACAAATGCTTATTAATTCCAGCATGAAAATTCACTCCAGAAGGATGAAATGTGTGTGTTTCTTTTGGAAAGAACCCTCAGCCATTGGCTTTTGCTTGCTCCTTCAAAGCCTGTGTAGAAACGTGTGCTTTGACGGCTGGAGTACGTTTTGGGATGCATTTTTTCAATCTCTTGCAAGCCTCATGTTTCTTACACAATGTGGAAAAATAAGGAGTATGTTTCCCAAGTCACTTGAAATCTAGGCCAACGCACACTGCATCACTCTTGCTCAAACACGCTCTTTCTCCTAATGTGTTGAGAACATTCAAGAAACCAGAAAACAAGGGCAATTTGCAGTGAAACTCAGTCGGGCATGTACAAGAGGTCATTTCTATTGGTAGTAGAGTGCAACAGCATGATTGACTTCATGTTCTCCATGAAACCCTTAGATTTCCAAGGGACCTGAAGTAGGACTTTAACCAAAGGATGTGTTTGCGTGTCTGTGGTGAAAGGAGCTCTAAGTTGTGTATTCAGTGCTGGAGAGTGACACACTCTACACGGGTTACTCAAGGTTTTGAGAGCACCAACATGCTTCAAACTGCAACTGCCACAAGGTGTGTGTAGCATGCGGAAAGAAGGTTTGTCATTTCAAAGAAAGAAGAGAAAACCAAAATCCAGGTACTGAAACGAGCACACCAGTATGGGAGATGTGCATGTGGACAGTTTCAAGCAGCAGCTCTTTGTGGACACTTGGAAACAGGGCTGTGAAAAAGTTTCCTAGGAAGCGGGATTGGGCCAAAGTTGAAAGACCTTCCAAAACCAACCCAAAGAACTTAGCCAAGCAATGAATGTTGCAATAAGCTCCTGCAGGAAAGGTGCTTCTATGACACAACCCCCGAGCAGGTAGCTACATTCTGCACAGTACAAAATGCATATGAATTCCAGCATGAAAACTCACTCCAGAAGGATGAAATGCATGTTTCTCTCTGAAAGAACACTCAGCCACTATTCTTTTGCTTGCTCCTTCCAAATCTTTGTAGAAACGTGTGTTTTACTGCTGGAATACGTTTTAGGATGCATTGTTTCAATCTCTTGCAAGCCTCATGTTGTTTCTTAGACAATGTGGAAATACAAGGGGTATGTTTCCCAAATCACTTGAAATCCAGGAAAACGCACACTGCATCAGTCTTCTTCAAACACGCTGTATCTCCTAATGTGTTGTGAACTTTCAACAAACCAGAAACGAAGGGCATTTTGCAGTGAAATTCAGACGGGTATGTACAAGAGTTCATTCCTATTGGTTGCAGAGTGCAAAAGCATGATTGACTTCATGTTCTCCATGAAACCCTTACATTTCCAAGTGAAAAGAGGTAGGACTTTCACCAAAGGATGTGTTTGCGTGTCTGTGGTGAAAGGAGCTCTAAGTTGTGTATTCAGTGCTGGAGAGTGACACACTCTACACGGATTACTCACGGTTTTGAGAGCACCAACATGCTTCAAACTGCAACTGCCACAAGGTGTGTGTAGCATGCGGAAAGAAGGTTTGTCATTTCAAAGAAAGAAGAGAAAACCAAAATCCAGGTACTGAAACGAGCACCCCAGTATGGGAGATGTGCATGTGGACAGTTTCAAGCAGCAGCTCTTTGTGGACACTTGGAAACAGGGCTGTGAAAAATTTCGTACGAAGCGGATTTGGACAAAGCTGAAAGCCCTTCCAAAACCAGCCCTAAAGAACTTAGCCAAACAATGAATGTTGCAATAAGCTCCTGCAGGAACGGTGCTTCTAAGACACAACCCCCGAGCAGGTAGCTACATTCTGCACAGTACAAATGCTTATTAATTCCAGCATGAAAATTCACTCCAGAAGGATGAAATGTGTGTGTTTCTTTTGGAAAGAACCCTCAGCCATTGGCTTTTGCTTGCTCCTTCAAAGCCTTTGTAGAAACGTGTGCTTTAACAGCTGGAGTACGTTTTGGGATGCATTTTTTCAATCTCTTGCAAGCCTCATGTTTCTTACACAATGTGGAAAAATAAGGAGTATGTTTCCCAAATCACTTGAAATCTAGGCAAACGCACACTGCATCACTCTTGCTCAAACACGCTCTTTCTCCTAATGTGTTGAGAACATTCAAGAAACCAGAAAACAAGGGCAATTTGCAGTGAAACTCAGTCGGGCATGTACAAGAGGTCATTTCTATTGGTAGTAGAGTGCAACAGCATGATTGACTTCATATTCTCCATGAAACCCTTACATTTCCAAGGGACCTGAAGTAGGACTTTAACCAAAGGATGTGTTTGCATGTCTGTGGTGAAAGGAGCTCTAAGTTGTGTATTCAGTGCTGGAGAGTGACACACTCTACACGGATTACTCACGGTTTTGAGAGCACCAACATGCTTCAAACTGCAACTGCCACAAGGTGTGTGTAGCATGCGGAAAGAAGGTTTGTCATTTCAAAGAAAGAAGAGAAAACCAAAATCCAGGTACTGAAACGAGCACACCAGTATGGGAGATGTGCAAGTGGACAGTTTCAAGCAGCAGCTCTTTGTGGACACTTGGAAACAGGGCTGTGAAAAATTTCGTACGAAGCGGATTTGGACAAAGCTGAAAGACCTTCCAAAACCAGCCCTAAAGAACTTAGCCAAACAATGAATGTTGCAATAAGCTCCTGCAGGAAAGGTGCTTCTATGACACAACCCCCGAGCAGGTAGCTACATTCTGCACAGTACAAATGCTTATTAATTCCAGCATGAAAATTCACTCCAGAAGGATGAAATGTGTGTGTTTCTTTTGGAAAGAACCCTCAGCCATTGGCTTTTGCTTGCTCCTTCAAAGCCTGTGTAGAAACGTGTGCTTTGACGGCTGGTGTACGTTTTGGGATGCATTTTTTCAATCTCTTGCAAGCCTCATGTTTCTTACACAATGTGGATAAATAAGGAGTATGTTTCCCAAGTCACTTGAAATCTAGGCCAACGCACACTGCATCACTCTTGCTCAAACACGCTCTTTCTCCTAATGTGTTGAGAACATTCAAGAAACCAGAAAACAAGGGCAATTTGCAGTGAAACTCAGTCGGGCATGTACAAGAGGTCATTTCTATTGGTAGTAGAGTGCAACAGCATGATTGACTTCATGTTCTCCATGAAACCCTTACATTTCCAAGGGACCTGAAGTAGGACTTTAACGAAAGGATGTGTTTGCTTGTCTGTGGTGAAAGGAGCTCTAAGTTGTGTATTCAGTGCTGGAGAGTGACACACTCTACACGGATTACTCACGGTTTTGAGAGCACCAACATGCTTCAAACTGCAACTGCCACAAGGTGTGTGTAGCATGCGGAAAGAAGGTTTGTCATTTCAAAGAAAGAAGAGAAAACCAAAATCCAGGTACTGAAACGAGCACACCAGTATGGGAGATGTGCATGTGGACAGTTTCAAGCAGCAGCTCTTTGTGGACACTTGGAAACAGGGCTGTGAAAAATTTCGTACGAAGTGGATTTGAACAAAGCTGAAAGACCTTCCAAAACCAGCCCTAAAGAACTTAGCCAAACAATGAATGTTGCAATAAGCTCCTGCAGGAAAGGTGCTTCTATGACACAACCCCCGAGCAGGTAGCTACATTCTGCACAGTACAAAATGCATATGAATTCCAGCATGAAAACTCACTCCAGAAGGATGAAATGCATGTTTCTCTCTGAAAGAACACTCAGCCACTATTCTTTTGCTTGCTCCTTCCAAATCTTTGTAGAAACGTGTGTTTTACTGCTGGAATACGTTTTAGGATGCATTGTTTCAATCTCTTGCAAGCCTCATGTTGTTTCTTAGACAATGTGGAAATACAAGGGGTATGTTTCCCAAATCACTTGAAATCCAGGAAAACGCACACTGCATCAGTCTTCTTCAAACACGCTCTATCTCCTAATGTGTTGTGAACTTTCAACAAACCAGAAACGAAGGGCATTTTGCAGTTTAATTCAGACGGGTATGTACAAGAGTTCATTCCTATTGGTTGCAGAGTGCAAAAGCATGATTGACTTCATGTTCTCCATGAAACCCTTACATTTCCAAGTGAAAAGAGGTAGGACTTTCACCAAAGGATGTGTTTGCGTGTCTGTGGTGAAAGGAGCTCTAAGTTGTGTATTCAGTGCTGGAGAGTGACACACTCTACACGGATTACTCACGGTTTTGAGAGCACCAACATGCTTCAAACTGCAACTGCCACAAGGTGTGTGTAGCATGCGGAAAGAAGGTTTGTCATTTCAAAGAAAGAAGAGGAAACCAAAATCCAGGTACTGAAACGAGCACCCCAGTATGGGAGATGTGCATGTGGACAGTTTCAAGCAGCAGCTCTTTGTGGACACTTGGAAACAGGGCTGTGAAAAATTTCGTACGAAGCGGATTTGGACAAAGCTGAAAGCCCTTCCAAAACCAGCCCTAAAGATCTTAGCCAAACAATGAATGTTGCAATAAACTCCTGCAGGAAAGGTGCTTCTATGACACAACCCCCGAGCAGGTAGCTACATTCTGCACAGTACAAATGCTTATTAATTCCAGCATGAAAATTCACTCCAGAAGGATGAAATGTGTGTGTTTCTTTTGGAAAGAACCCTCAGCCATTGGCTTTTGCTTGCTCCTTCAAAGCCTTTGTAGAAACGTGTGCTTTGACGGCTGGAGTACGTTTTGGGATGCATTTTTTCAATCTCTTGCAAGCCTCATGTTTCTTACACAATGTGGAAAAATAAGGAGTATGTTTCCCAAGTCACTTGAAATCTAGGCCAACGCACACTGCATCACTCTTGCTCAAACACGCTCTTTCTCCTAATGTGTTGAGAACATTCAAGAAACCAGAAAACAAGGGCAATTTGCAGTGAAACTCAGTCGGGCATGTACAAGAGGTCATTTCTATTGGTAGTAGAGTGCAACAGCATGATTGACTTCATGTTCTCCATGAAACCCTTACATTTCCAAGGGACCTGAAGTAGGACTTTAACCAAAGGATGTGTTTGCGTGTCTGTGGTGAAAGGAGCTCTAAGTTGTGTATTCAGTGCTGGAGAGTGACACACTCTACACGGGTTACTCAAGGTTTTGAGAGCACCAACATGCTTCAAACTGCAACTGCCACAAGGTGTGTGTAGCATGCGGAAAGAAGGTTTGTCATTTCAAAGAAAGAAGAGAAAACCAAAATCCAGGTACTGAAACGAGCACACCAGTATGGGAGATGTGCATGTGGACAGTTTCAAGCAGCAGCTCTTTGTGGACACTTGGAAACAGGGCTGTGAAAAATTTCGTACGAAGCGGATTGGGACAAAGCTGAAAGCCCTTCCAAAACCAGCCCTAAAGAACTTAGCCAAACAATGAATGTTGCAATAAGCTCCTGCAGGAAAGGTGCTTCTATGACACAACCCCCGAGCAGGTAGCTACATTCTGCACAGTACAAAATGCATATGAATTCCAGCATGAAAACTCACTCCAGAAGGATGAAATGCATGTTTCTCTCTGAAAGAACACTCAGCCACTATTCTTTTGCTTGCTCCTTCCAAATCTTTGTAGAAACGTGTGTTTTACTGCTGGAATACGTTTTAGGATGCATTGTTTCAATCTCTTGCAAGCCTCATGTTGTTTCTTAGACAATGTGGAAATACAAGGGGTATGTTTCCCAAATCACTTGAAATCCAGGAAAACGCACACTGCATCAGTCTTCTTCAAACACGCTCTATCTCCTAATGTGTTGTGAACTTTCAACAAACCAGAAACGAAGGGCATTTTGCAGTGAAATTCAGACGGGTATGTACAAGAGTTCATTCCTATTGGTTGCAGAGTGCAAAAGCATGATTGACTTCATGTTCTCCATGAAACCCTTACATTTCCAAGTGAAAAGAGGTAGGACTTTCACCAAAGGATGTGTTTGCGTGTCTGTGGTGAAAGGAGCTCTAAGTTGTGTATTCAGTGCTGGAGAGTGACACACTCTACACAGGTTACTCAGGGTTTTAAGAGCTCCAACATGCTGCAAACTGAAACTGCTACAAGGTGTGTGTAGCATGCAGAAAGAAGGCTTGTCATTTCAAAGAAAGAAGAGGAAACCAAAATCCAGGTAGTGAAACGAGCACCCCAGTATGGGAGATGTGCATGTGGACAGTTTCAAGCAGCAGCTCTTTGTGGACACTTGGAAACAGGGCTGTGAAAAATTTCGTACGAAGCAGATTTGGACAAAGCTGAAAGACCTTCCAAAACCAGCCCTAAAGAACTTAGCCAAACAATGAATGTTGCAATAAGCTCCTGCAGGAAAGGTGCTTCTATGACACAACCCCCGAGCAGGTAGCTACATTCTGCACAGTACAAATGCTTATTAATTCCAGCATGAATATTCACTCCAGAAGGATGAAATGTGTGTGTTTCTTTTGGAAAGAACCCTCAGCCATTGGCTTTTGCTTGCTCCTTCAAAGCCTGTGTAGAAACGTGTGCTTTGACGGCTGGAGTACGTTTTGGGATGCATTTTTTCAATCTCTTGCAAGCCTCATGTTTCTTACACAATGTGGAAAAATAAGGAGTATGTTTCCCAAGTCACTTGAAATCTAGGCCAACGCACACTGCATCACTCTTGCTCAAACACGCTCTTTCTCCTAATGTGTTGAGAACATTCAAGAAACCAGAAAACAAGGGCAATTTGCAGTGAAACTCAGTCGGGCATGTACAAGAGGTCATTTCTATTGGTAGTAGAGTGCAACAGCATGATTGACTTCATGTTCTCCATGAAACCCTTACATTTCCAAGGGACCTGAAGTAGGACTTTAACCAAAGGATGTGTTTGCGTGTCTGTGGTGAAAGGAGCTCTAAGTTGTGTATTCAGTGCTGGAGAGTGACACACTCTACACGGGTTACTCAAGGTTTTGAGAGCACCAACATGCTTCAAACTGCAACTGCCACAAGGTGTGTGTAGCATGCGGAAAGAAGGTTTGTCATTTCAAAGAAAGAAGAGAAAACCAAAATCCAGGTACTGAAACGAGCACACCAGTATGGGAGATGTGCATGTGGACAGTTTCAAGCAGCAGCTCTTTGTGGACACTTGGAAACAGGGCTGTGAAGAAGTTTCCTAGGAAGCGGGATTGGGCCAAAGTTGAAAGACCTTCCAAAACCAACCCAAAGAACTTAGCCAAGCAATGAATGTTGCAATAAGCTCCTGCAGGAAAGGTGCTTCTATGACACAACCCCCGAGCAGGTAGCTACATTCTGCACAGTACAAAATGCATATGAATTCCAGCATGAAAACTCACTCCAGAAGGATGAAATGCATGTTTCTCTCTGAAAGAACACTCAGCCACTATTCTTTTGCTTGCTCCTTCCAAATCTTTGTAGAAACGTGTGTTTTACTGCTGGAATACGTTTTAGGATGCATTGTTTCAATCTCTTGCAAGCCTCATGTTGTTTCTTAGACAATGAGGAAATACAAGGAGTATGTTTCCCAAATCACTTGAAATCCAGGAAAACGCACACTGCATCAGTCTTCTTCAAACACGCTCTATCTCCTAATGTGTTGTGAACTTTCAACAAACCAGAAACGAAGGGCATTTTGCAGTGAAATTCAGACGGGTATGTACAAGAGTTCATTCCTATTGGTTGCAGAGTGCAAAAGCATGATTGACTTCATGTTCTCCATGAAACCCTTACATTTCCAAGTGAAAAGAGGTAGGACTTTCACCAAAGGATGTGTTTGCGTGTCTGTGGTGAAAGGAGCTCTAAGTTGTGTATTCAGTGCTGGAGAGTGACACACTCTACACAGGTTACTCAGGGTTTTAAGAGCTCCAACATGCTGCAAACTGAAACTGCTACAAGGTGTGTGTAGCATGCAGAAAGAAGGCTTGTCATTTCAAAGAAAGAAGAGGAAACCAAAATCCAGGTAGTGAAACGAGCACCCCAGTATGGGAGATGTGCATGTGGACAGTTTCAAGCAGCAGCTCTTTGTGGACACTTGGAAACAGGGCTGTGAATAATTTCGTACGAAGCAGATTTGGACAAAGCTGAAAGACCTTCCAAAACCAGCCCTAAAGAACTTAGCCAAACAATGAATGTTGCAATAAGCTCTTGCAGGAAAGGTGCTTCTATGACACAACCCCCGAGCAGGTAGCTACATTCTGCACAGTACAAATGCTTATTAATTCCAGCATGAAAATTCACTCCAGAAGGATGAAATGTGTGTGTTTCTTTTGGAAAGAACCCTCAGCCATTGGCTTTTGCTTGCTCCTTCAAAGCCTGTGTAGAAACGTGTGCTTTGACGGCTGGAGTACGTTTTGGGATGCATTTTTTCAATCTCTTGCAAGCCTCATGTTTCTTACACAATGTGGATAAATAAGGAGTATGTTTCCCAAGTCACTTGAAATCTAGGCCAACGCACACTGCATCACTCTTGCTCAAACACGCTCTTTCTCCTAATGTGTTGAGAACATTCAAGAAACCAGAAAACAAGGGCAATTTGCAGTGAAACTCAGTCGGGCATGTACAAGAGGTCATTTCTATTGGTAGTAGAGTGCAACAGCATGATTGACTTCATGTTCTCCATGAAACCCTTACATTTCCAAGGGACCTGAAGTAGGACTTTAACCAAAGGATGTGTTTGCGTGTCTGTGGTGAAAGGAGCTCTAAGTTGTGTATTCAGTGCTGGAGAGTGACACACTCTACACGGGTTACTCAAGGTTTTGAGAGCACCAACATGCTTCAAACTGCAACTGCCACAAGGTGTGTGTAGCATGCGGAAAGAAGGTTTGTCATTTCAAAGAAAGAAGAGAAAACCAAAATCCAGATACTGAAACGAGCACACCAGTATGGGAGATGTGCATGTGGACAGTTTCAAGCAGCAGCTCTTTGTGGACACTTGGAAACAGGGCTGTGAAAAAGTTTCCTAGGAAGCGGGATTGGGCCAAAGTTGAAAGACCTTCCAAAACCAACCCAAAGAACTTAGCCAAGCAATGAATGTTGCAATAAGCTCCTGCAGGAAAGGTGCTTCTATGACACAACCCCCGAGCAGGTAGCTACATTCTGCACAGTACAAAATGCATATGAATTCCAGCATGAAAACTCACTCCAGAAGGATGAAATGCATGTTTCTCTCTGAAAGAACACTCAGCCACTATTCTTTTGCTTGCTCCTTCCAAATCTTTGTAGAAACGTGTGTTTTACTGCTGGAATACGTTTTAGGATGCATTGTTTCAATCTCTTGAAAGCCTCATGTTGTTTCTTAGACAATGAGGAAATACAAGGTGTATGTTTCCCAAATCACTTGAAATCCAGGAAAACGCACACTGCATCAGTCTTCTTCAAACACGCTCTATCTCCTAATGTGTTGTGAACTTTCATCAAAACAGAAAAGAAGGGCATTTTGCAGTGAAATTCAGACGGGTATGTACAAGAGTTCATTCCTATTGGTTGCAGAGTGCAAAAGCATGATTGACTTCATGTTCTCCATGAAACCCTTACATTTCCAAGTGAAAAGAGGTAGGACTTTCACCAAAGGACGTGTTTGCGTGTCTGTGGTGAAAGGAGCTCTAAGTTGTGTATTCAGTGCTGGAGAGTGACACACTCTACACAGGTTACTCAGGGTTTTAAGAGCACCAACATGCTGCAAACTGAAACTGCTACAAGGTGTGTGTAGCATGCAGAAAGAAGGCTTGTCATTTCAAAGAAAGAAGAGGAAACCAAAATCCAGGTAGTGAAACGAGCACCCCAGTATGGGAGATGTGCATGTGGACAGTTTCAAGCAGCAGCTCTTTGTGGACACTTGGAAACAGGGCTGTGAAAAATTTCGTACGAAGCAGATTTGGACAAAGCTGAAAGACCTTCCAAAACCAGCCCTAAAGAACTTAGCCAAACAATGAATGTTGCAATAAGCTCCTGCAGGAAAGGTGCTTCTATGAAACAACCCCCGAGCAGGTAGCTACATCCTGCACAGTACAAATGCTTATTAATTCCAGCATGAAAATTCACTCCAGAAGGATGAAATGTGTGTGTTTCTTTTGGAAAGAACCCTCAGCCATTGGCTTTTGCTTGCTCCTTCAAAGCCTTTGTAGAAACGTGTGCTTTCACGGCTGGAGTACGTTTTGGGATGCATTTTTTCAATCTCTTGCAAGCCTCATGTTTCTTACACAATGTGGAAAAATAAGGAGTATGTTTCCCAAATCACTTGAAATCTAGGCAAACGCACACTGCATCACTCTTGCTCAAACACGCTCTTTCTCCTAATGTGTTGAGAACATTCAAGAAACCAGAAAACAAGGGCAATTTGCAGTGAAACTCAGTCGGGCATGTACAAGAGGTCATTTCTATTGGTAGTAGAGTGCAACAGCATGATGGACTTCATGTTCTCCATGTAACCCTTACATTTCCAACGGACCTGAAGTAGGACTTTCACCAAAGGATGTGTTTGCGTGTCTGTGGTGAAAGGAGCTCTAAGTTGTGTATTCAGTGCTGGAGAGTAACACACTCTACACAGGTTACTCAGGGTTTTAAGAGCACCAACATGCTGCAAACTGAAACTGCTACAAGGTGTGTGTAGCATGCAGAAAGAAGGCTTGTCATTTCAAAGAAAGAAGAGGAAACCAAAATCCAGGTAGTGAAACGAGCACCCCAGTATGGGAGATGTGCATGTGGACAGTTTCAAGCAGCAGCTCTTTGTGGACACTTGGAAACAGGGCTGTGAAAAATTTCGTACGAAGCGGATTTGGACAAAGCTGAAAGACCTTCCAAAACCAGCCCTAAAGAACTTAGCCAAACAATGAATGTTGCAATAAGCTCCTGCAGGAAAGGTGCTTCTATGACACAACCCCCGAGCAGGTAGTACATTCTGCACAGTACAAATGCTTATTAATTCCAGCATGAAAACTCACTCCAGAAGGATGAAATGCATGTTTCTCTCTGAAATAACACTCAGCCACTATTCTTTTGCTTGCTCCTTCCAAATCTTTGTAGAAACGTGTGTTTTACTGCTGGAATATGTTTTAGGATGCATTGTTTCAATCTCTTGCAAGCCTCATGTTGTTTCTTAGACAATGTGGAAAAACAAGGAGTATGTTTCCCAAATCACTTGAAATCCAGGAAAACGCACACTGCATCAGTCTTCTTCAAACACGCTCTATCTCCTAATGTGTTGTGAACTTTCAACAAACCAGAAAAGAAGGGCATTTTGCAGTGAAATTCAGACGGGTATGTACAAGAGTTCATTCCTATTGGTTGCAGAGTGCAAAAGCATGATTGACTTCATGTTCTCCATGAAACCCTTACATTTCCAAGTGAAAACAGGTAGGACTTTCACCAAAGGATGTGTTTGCGTGTCTGTGGTGAAAGGAGCTCTAAGTTGTGTATTCAGTGCTGGAGAGTGACACACTCTACACGGATTACTCACGGTTTGAGAGCACCAACATGCTTCAAACTGCAACTGCCACAAGGTGTGTGTAGCATGCGGAAAGAAGGTTTGTCATTTCAAAGAAAGAAGAGAAAACCAAAATCCAGGTAGTGAAACGAGCACCCCAGTATGGGAGATGTGCATGTGGACAGTTTCAAGCAGCAGCTCTTTGTGGACACTTGGAAACAGGGCTGTGAAAAATTTCGTACGAAGCGGATTTGGACAAAGCTGAAAGACCTTCCAAAACCAGCCCTAAAGAACTTAGCCAAACAATGAATGTTGCAATAAGCTCCTGCAGGAAAGGTGCTTCTATGACACAACCCCCGAGCAGGTAGCTACATTCTGCACAGTACAAATGCTTATTAATTTCAGCATGAAAATTCACTCCAGAAGGATGAAATGTGTGTGTTTCTCTTGGAAAGAACCCTCAGCCATTGGCTTTTGCTTGCTCCTTCAAAGCCTTTGTAGAAACGTGTGCTTTCATGGCTGGAGTACGTTTTGGGATGCATTTTTTCAATCTCTTGCAAGCCTCATGTTTCTTACACAATGTGGATAAATAAGGAGTATGTTTCCAAAGTCACTTGAAATCTAGGCCAACGCACACTGCATCACTCTTGCTCAAACACGCTCTTTCTCCTAATGTGTTGAGAACATTCAAGAAACCAGAAAACAAGGGCAATTTGCAGTGAAACTCAGTCGGGCATGTACAAGAGGTCATTTCTATTGGTAGTAGAGTGCAACAGCATGATTGACTTCATGTTCTCCATGAAACCCTTAGATTTCCAAGGGACCTGAAGTAGGACTTTAACCAAAGGATGTGTTTGCGTGTCTGTGGTGAAAGGAGCTCTAAGTTGTGTATTCAGTGCTGGAGAGTGACACACTCTACACGGGTTACTCAAGGTTTTGAGAGCACCAACATGCTTCAAACTGCAACTGCCACAAGGTGTGTGTAGCATGCGGAAAGAAGGTTTGTCATTTCAAAGAAAGAAGAGAAAACCAAAATCCAGGTACTGAAACGAGCACACCAGTATGGGAGATGTGCATGTGGACAGTTTCAAGCAGCAGCTCTTTGTGGACACTTGGAAACAGGGCTGTGAAAAAGTTTCCTAGGAAGCGGGATTGGGCCAAAGTTGAAAGACCTTCCAAAACCAACCCAAAGAACTTAGCCAAGCAATGAATGTTGCAATAAGCTCCTGCAGGAAAGGTGCTTCTATGACACAACCCCCGAGCAGGTAGCTACATTCTGCACAGTACAAAATGCATATGAATTCCAGCATGAAAACTCACTCCAGAAGGATGAAATGCATGTTTCTCTCTGAAAGAACACTCAGCCACTATTCTTTTGCTTACTCCTTCCAAATCTTTGTAGAAACGTGTGTTTTACTGCTGGAATACGTTTTAGGATGCATTGTTTCAATCTCTTGCAAGCCTCATGTTGTTTCTTAGACAATGAGGAAATACAAGGGGTATGTTTCCCAAATCACTTGAAATCCAGGAAAACGCACACTGCATCAGTCTTCTTCAAACACGCTCTATCTCCTAATGTGTTGTGAACTTTCAACAAACCAGAAACGAAGGGCATTTTGCAGTGAAATTCAGACGGGTATGTACAAGAGTTCATTCCTATTGGTTGCAGAGTGCAAAAGCATGATTGACTTCATGTTCTCCATGAAACCCTTACATTTCCAAGTGAAAAGAGGTATGACTTTCACCAAAGGATGTGTTTGCGTGTCTGTGGTGAAAGGAGCTCTAAGTTGTGTATTCAGTGCTGGAGAGTGACACACTCTACACAGGTTACTTAGGGTTTTAAGAGCACCAACATGCTTCAAACTGCAACTGCCACAAGGTGTGTGTAGCATGCGGAAAGAAGGTTTGTCATTTCAAAGAAAGAAGAGAAAACCAAAATCCAGGTACTGAAACGAGCACACCAGTATGGGAGATGTGCATGTGGACAGTTTCAAGCAGCAGCTCTTTGTGGACACTTGGAAACAGGGCTGTGAAAAATTTCGTACGAAGCGGATTTGGACAAAGCTGAAAGACCTTCCAAAACCAGCCCTAAAGAACTTAGCCAAACAATGAATGTTGCAATAAGCTCCTGCAGGAAAGGTGCTTCTATGACACAACCCCCGAGCAGGTAGCTACATTCTGCACAGTACAAATGCTTATTAATTCCAGCATGAATATTCACTCCAGAAGGATGAAATGTGTGTGTTTCTTTTGGAAAGAACCCTCAGCCATTGGCTTTTGCTTGCTCCTTCAAAGCCTTTGTAGAAACGTGTGCTTTCACGGCTGGAGTACGTTTTGGGATGCATTTTTTCAATCTCTTGCAAGCCTCATGTTTCTTACACAATGTGGAAAAATAAGGAGTATGTTTCCCAAGTCACTTGAAATCTAGGCCAACGCACACTGCATCACTCTTGCTCAAACACGCTCTTTCTCCTAATGTGTTGAGAACATTCAAGAAACCAGAAAACAAGGGCAATTTGCAGTGAAACTCAGTCGGGCATGTACAAGAGGTCATTTCTATTGGTAGTAGAGTGCAACAGCATGATTGACTTCATGTTCTCCATGAAACCCTTACATTTCCAAGGGACCTGAAGTAGGACTTTAACCAAAGGATGTGTTTGCGTGTCTGTGGTGAAAGGAGCTCTAAGTTGTGTATTCAGTGCTGGAGAGTGACACACTCTACACGGGTTACTCAAGGTTTTGAGAGCACCAACATGCTTCAAACTGCAACTGCCACAAGGTGTGTGTAGCATGCGGAAAGAAGGTTTGTCATTTCAAAGAAAGAAGAGAAAACCAAAATCCAGGTACTGAAACGAGCACACCAGTATGGGAGATGTGCATGTGGACAGTTTCAAGCAGCAGCTCTTTGTGGACACTTGGAAACAGGGCTGTGAAAAAGTTTCCTAGGAAGCGGGATTGGGCCAAAGTTGAAAGACCTTCCAAAACCAACCCAAAGAACTTAGCCAAGCAATGAATGTTGCAATAAGCTCCTGCAGGAAAGGTGCTTCTATGACACAACCCCCGAGCAGGTAGCTACATTCTGCACAGTACAAAATGCATATGAATTCCAGCATGAAAACTCACTCCAGAAGGATGAAATGCATGTTTCTCTCTGAAAGAACACTCAGCCACTATTCTTTTGCTTGCTCCTTCCAAATCTTTGTAGAAACGTGTGTTTTACTGCTGGAATACGTTTTAGGATGCATTGTTTCAATCTCTTGCAAGCCTCATGTTGTTTCTTAGACAATGAGGAAATACAAGGGGTATGTTTCCCAAATCACTTGAAATCCAGGAAAACGCACACTGCATCAGTCTTCTTCAAACACGCTCTATCTCCTAATGTGTTGTGAACTTTCAACAAACCAGAAACGAAGGGCATTTTGCAGTGAAATTCAGACGGGTATGTACAAGAGTTCATTCCTATTGGTTGCAGAGTGCAAAAGCATGATTGACTTCATGTTCTCCATGAAACCCTTACATTTCCAAGTGAAAAGAGGAATGACTTTCACCAAAGGATGTGTTTGCGTGTCTGTGGTGAAAGGAGCTCTAAGTTGTGTATTCAGTGCTGGAGAGTGACACACTCTACACAGGTTACTTAGGGTTTTAAGAGCACCAACATGCTTCAAACTGCAACTGCCACAAGGTGTGTGTAGCATGCGGAAAGAAGGTTTGTCATTTCAAAGAAAGAAGAGAAAACCAAAATCCAGGTACTGAAACGAGCACACCAGTATGGGAGATGTGCATGTGGACAGTTTCAAGCAGCAGCTCTTTGTGGACACTTGGAAACAGGGCTGTGAAAAATTTCGTACGAAGCGGATTTGGACAAAGCTGAAAGACCTTCCAAAACCAGCCCTAAAGAACTTAGCCAAACAATGAATGTTGCAATAAGCTCCTGCAGGAAAGGTGCTTCTATGACACAACCCCCGAGCAGGTAGCTACATTCTGCACAGTACAAATGCTTATTAATTCCAGCATGAATATTCACTCCAGAAGGATGAAATGTGTGTGTTTCTTTTGGAAAGAACCCTCAGCCATTGGCTTTTGCTTGCTCCTTCAAAGCCTGTGTAGAAACGTGTGCTTTGACGGCTGGAGTACGTTTTGGGATGCATTTTTTCAATCTCTTGCAAGCCTCATGTTTCTTACACAATGTGGAAAAATAAGGAGTATGTTTCCCAAGTCACTTGAAATCTAGGCCAACGCACACTGCATCACTCTTGCTCAAACACGCTCTTTCTCCTAATGTGTTGAGAACATTCAAGAAACCAGAAAACAAGGGCAATTTGCAGTGAAACTCAGTCGGGCATGTACAAGAGGTCATTTCTATTGGTAGTAGAGTGCAACAGCATGATTGGCTTCATGTTCTCCATGAAACCCTTAGATTTCCAAGGGACCTGAAGTAGGACTTTAACCAAAGGATGTGTTTGCGTGTCTGTGGTGAAAGGAGCTCTAAGTTGTGTATTCAGTGCTGGAGAGTGACACACTCTACACGGGTTACTCAAGGTTTTGAGAGCACCAACATGCTTCAAACTGCAACTGCCACAAGGTGTGTGTAGCATGCGGAAAGAAGGTTTGTCATTTCAAAGAAAGAAGAGAAAACCAAAATCCAGGTACTGAAACGAGCACACCAGTATGGGAGATGTGCATGTGGACAGTTTCAAGCAGCAGCTCTTTGTGGACACTTGGAAACAGGGCTGTGAAAAAGTTTCCTAGGAAGCGGGATTGGGCCAAAGTTGAAAGACCTTCCAAAACCAACCCAAAGAACTTAGCCAAGCAATGAATGTTGCAATAAGCTCCTGCAGGAAAGGTGCTTCTATGACACAACCCCCGAGCAGGTAGCTACATTCTGCACAGTACAAAATGCATATGAATTCCAGCATGAAAACTCACTCCAGAAGGATGAATTGCATGTTTCTCTCTGAAAGAACACTCAGCCACTATTCTTTTGCTTGCTCCTTCCAAATCTTTGTAGAAACGTGTGTTTTACTGCTGGAATACGTTTTAGGATGCATTGTTTCAATCTCTTGCAAGCCTCATGTTGTTTCTTAGACAATGTGGAAATACAAGGGGTATGTTTCCCAAATCACTTGAAATCCAGGAAAACGCACACTGCATCAGTCTTCTTCAAACACGCTCTATCTCCTAATGTGTTGTGAACTTTCAACAAACCAGAAACGAAGGGCATTTTGCAGTGAAATTCAGACGGGTATGTACAAGAGTTCATTCCTATTGGTTGCAGAGTGCAAAAGCATGATTGACTTCATGTTCTCCATGAAACCCTTACATTTCCAAGTGAAAAGAGGTAGGACTTTCACCAAAGGATGTGTTTGCGTGTCTGTGGTGAAAGGAGCTCTAAGTTGTGTATTCAGTGCTGGAGAGTGACACACTCTACACGGATTACTCACGGTTTTGAGAGCACCAACATGCTTCAAACTGCAACTGCCACAAGGTGTGTGTAGCATGCGGAAAGAAGGTTTGTCATTTCAAAGAAAGAAGAGAAAACCAAAATCCAGGTACTGAAACGAGCACCCCAGTATGGGAGATGTGCATGTGGACAGTTTCAAGCAGCAGCTCTTTGTGGACACTTGGAAACAGGGCTGTGAAAAATTTCGTACGAAGCGGATTTGGACAAAGCTGAAAGCCCTTCCAAAACCAGCCCTAAAGAACTTAGCCAAACAATGAATGTTGCAATAAGCTCCTGCAGGAAAGGTGCTTCTAAGACACAACCCCCGAGCAGGTAGCTACATTCTGCACAGTACAAATGCTTATTAATTCCAGCATGAAAATTCACTCCAGAAGGATGAAATGTGTGTGTTTCTTTTGGAAAGAACCCTCAGCCATTGGCTTTTGCTTGCTCCTTCAAAGCCTTTGTAGAAACGTGTGCTTTAACAGCTGGAGTACGTTTTGGGATGCATTTTTTCAATCTCTTGCAAGCCTCATGTTTCTTACACAATGTGGAAAAATAAGGAGTATGTTTCCCAAATCACTTGAAATCTAGGCAAACGCACACTGCATCACTCTTGCTCAAACACGCTCTTTCTCCTAATGTGTTGAGAACATTCAAGAAACCAGAAAACAAGGGCAATTTGCAGTGAAACTCAGTCGGGCATGTACAAGAGGTCATTTCTATTGGTAGTAGAGTGCAACAGCATGATTGACTTCATATTCTCCATGAAACCCTTACATTTCCAAGGGACCTGAAGTAGGACTTTAACCAAAGGATGTGTTTGCATGTCTGTGGTGAAAGGAGCTCTAAGTTGTGTATTCAGTGCTGGAGAGTGACACACTCTACACGGATTACTCACGGTTTTGAGAGCACCAACATGCTTCAAACTGCAACTGCCACAAGGTGTGTGTAGCATGCGGAAAGAAGGTTTGTCATTTCAAAGAAAGAAGAGAAAACCAAAATCCAGGTACTGAAACGAGCACACCAGTATGGGAGATGTGCAAGTGGACAGTTTCAAGCAGCAGCTCTTTGTGGACACTTGGAAACAGGGCTGTGAAAAATTTCGTACGAAGCGGATTTGGACAAAGCTGAAAGACCTTCCAAAACCAGCCCTAAAGAACTTAGCCAAACAATGAATGTTGCAATAAGCTCCTGCAGGAAAGGTGCTTCTATGACACAACCCCCGAGCAGGTAGCTACATTCTGCACAGTACAAATGCTTATTAATTCCAGCATGAAAATTCACTCCAGAAGGATGAAATGTGTGTGTTTCTTTTGGAAAGAACCCTCAGCCATTGGCTTTTGCTTGCTCCTTCAAAGCCTGTGTAGAAACGTGTGCTTTGACGGCTGGCGTACGTTTTGGGATGCATTTTTTCAATCTCTTGCAAGCCTCATGTTTCTTACACAATGTGGATAAATAAGGAGTATGTTTCCCAAGTCACTTGAAATCTAGGCCAACGCACACTGCATCACTCTTGCTCAAACACGCTCTTTCTCCTAATGTGTTGAGAACATTCAAGAAACCAGAAAACAAGGGCAATTTGCAGTGAAACTCAGTCGGGCATGTACAAGAGGTCATTTCTATTGGTAGTAGAGTGCAACAGCATGATTGACTTCATGTTCTCCATGAAACCCTTACATTTCCAAGGGACCTGAAGTAGGACTTTAACGAAAGGATGTGTTTGCTTGTCTGTGGTGAAAGGAGCTCTAAGTTGTGTATTCAGTGCTGGAGAGTGACACACTCTACACGGATTACTCACGGTTTTGAGAGCACCAACATGCTTCAAACTGCAACTGCCACAAGGTGTGTGTAGCATGCGGAAAGAAGGTTTGTCATTTCAAAGAAAGAAGAGAAAACCAAAATCCAGGTACTGAAACGAGCACACCAGTATGGGAGATGTGCATGTGGACAGTTTCAAGCAGCAGCTCTTTGTGGACACTTGGAAACAGGGCTGTGAAAAATTTCGTACGAAGTGGATTTGAACAAAGCTGAAAGACCTTCCAAAACCAGCCCTAAAGAACTTAGCCAAACAATGAATGTTGCAATAAGCTCCTGCAGGAAAGGTGCTTCTATGACACAACCCCCGAGCAGGTAGCTACATTCTGCACAGTACAAAATGCATATGAATTCCAGCATGAAAACTCACTCCAGAAGGATGAAATGCATGTTTCTCTCTGAAAGAACACTCAGCCACTATTCTTTTGCTTGCTCCTTCCAAATCTTTGTAGAAACGTGTGTTTTACTGCTGGAATACGTTTTAGGATGCATTGTTTCAATCTCTTGCAAGCCTCATGTTGTTTCTTAGACAATGTGGAAATACAAGGGGTATGTTTCCCAAATCACTTGAAATCCAGGAAAACGCACACTGCATCAGTCTTCTTCAAACACGCTCTATCTCCTAATGTGTTGTGAACTTTCAACAAACCAGAAACGAAGGGCATTTTGCAGTTTAATTCAGACGGGTATGTACAAGAGTTCATTCCTATTGGTTGCAGAGTGCAAAAGCATGATTGACTTCATGTTCTCCATGAAACCCTTACATTTCCAAGTGAAAAGAGGTAGGACTTTCACCAAAGGATGTGTTTGCGTGTCTGTGGTGAAAGGAGCTCTAAGTTGTGTATTCAGTGCTGGAGAGTGACACACTCTACACGGATTACTCACGGTTTTGAGAGCACCAACATGCTTCAAACTGCAACTGCCACAAGGTGTGTGTAGCATGCGGAAAGAAGGTTTGTCATTTCAAAGAAAGAAGAGGAAACCAAAATCCAGGTACTGAAACGAGCACCCCAGTATGGGAGATGTGCATGTGGACAGTTTCAAGCAGCAGCTCTTTGTGGACACTTGGAAACAGGGCTGTGAAAAATTTCGTACGAAGCGGATTTGGACAAAGCTGAAAGCCCTTCCAAAACCAGCCCTAAAGAACTTAGCCAAACAATGAATGTTGCAATAAACTCCTGCAGGAAAGGTGCTTCTATGACACAACCCCCGAGCAGGTAGCTACATTCTGCACAGTACAAATGCTTATTAATTCCAGCATGAAAATTCACTCCAGAAGGATGAAATGTGTGTGTTTCTTTTGGAAAGAACCCTCAGCCATTGGCTTTTGCTTGCTCCTTCAAAGCCTGTGTAGAAACGTGTGCTTTGACGGCTGGAGTACGTTTTGGGATGCATTTTTTCAATCTCTTGCAAGCCTCATGTTTCTTACACAATGTGGAAAAATAAGGAGTATGTTTCCCAAGTCACTTGAAATCTAGGCCAACGCACACTGCATCACTCTTGCTCAAACACGCTCTTTCTCCTAATGTGTTGAGAACATTCAAGAAACCAGAAAACAAGGGCAATTTGCAGTGAAACTCAGTCGGGCATGTACAAGAGGTCATTTCTATTGGTAGTAGAGTGCAACAGCATGATTGACTTCATGTTCTCCATGAAACCCTTACATTTCCAAGGGACCTGAAGTAGGACTTTAACCAAAGGATGTGTTTGCGTGTCTGTGGTGAAAGGAGCTCTAAGTTGTGTATTCAGTGCTGGAGAGTGACACACTCTACACGGGTTACTCAAGGTTTTGAGAGCACCAACATGCTTCAAACTGCAACTGCCACAAGGTGTGTGTAGCATGCGGAAAGAAGGTTTGTCATTTCAAAGAAAGAAGAGAAAACCAAAATCCAGGTACTGAAACGAGCACACCAGTATGGGAGATGTGCATGTGGACAGTTTCAAGCAGCAGCTCTTTGTGGACACTTGGAAACAGGGCTGTGAAAAATTTCGTACGAAGCGGATTGGGACAAAGCTGAAAGCCCTTCCAAAACCAGCCCTAAAGAACTTAGCCAAACAATGAATGTTGCAATAAGCTCCTGCAGGAAAGGTGCTTCTATGACACAACCCCCGAGCAGGTAGCTACATTCTGCACAGTACAAAATGCATATGAATTCCAGCATGAAAACTCACTCCAGAAGGATGAAATGCATGTTTCTCTCTGAAAGAACACTCAGCCACTATTCTTTTGCTTGCTCCTTCCAAATCTTTGTAGAAACGTGTGTTTTACTGCTGGAATACGTTTTAGGATGCATTGTTTCAATCTCTTGCAAGCCTCATGTTGTTTCTTAGACAATGTGGAAATACAAGGGGTATGTTTCCCAAATCACTTGAAATCCAGGAAAACGCACACTGCATCAGTCTTCTTCAAACACGCTCTATCTCCTAATGTGTTGTGAACTTTCAACAAACCAGAAACGAAGGGCATTTTGCAGTGAAATTCAGACGGGTATGTACAAGAGTTCATTCCTATTGGTTGCAGAGTGCAAAAGCATGATTGACTTCATGTTCTCCATGAAACCCTTACATTTCCAAGTGAAAAGAGGTAGGACTTTCACCAAAGGATGTGTTTGCGTGTCTGTGGTGAAAGGAGCTCTAAGTTGTGTATTCAGTGCTGGAGAGTGACACACTCTACACGGATTACTCACGGTTTTGAGAGCACCAACATGCTTCAAACTGCAACTGCCACAAGGTGTGTGTAGCATGCGGAAAGAAGGTTTGTCATTTCAAAGAAAGAAGAGGAAACCAAAATCCAGGTACTGAAACGAGCACCCCAGTATGGGAGATGTGCATGTGGACAGTTTCAAGCAGCAGCTCTTTGTGGACACTTGGAAACAGGGCTGTGAAAAATTTCGTACGAAGCGGATTTGGACAAAGCTGAAAGCCCTTCCAAAACCAGCCCTAAAGAACTTAGCCAAACAATGAATGTTGCAATAAGCTCCTGCAGGAAAGGTGCTTCTATGACACAACCCCCGAGCAGGTAGCTACATTCTGCACAGTACAAATGCTTATTAATTCCAGCATGAAAATTCACTCCAGAAGGATGAAATGTGTGTGTTTCTTTTGGAAAGAACCCTCAGCCATTGGCTTTTGCTTGCTCCTTCAAAGCCTGTGTAGAAACGTGTGCTTTGACGGCTGGAGTACGTTTTGGGATGCATTTTTTCAATCTCTTGCAAGCCTCATGTTTCTTACACAATGTGGAAAAATAAGGAGTATGTTTCCCAAGTCACTTGAAATCTAGGCCAACGCACACTGCATCACTCTTGCTCAAACACGCTCTTTCTCCTAATGTGTTGAGAACATTCAAGAAACCAGAAAACAAGGGCAATTTGCAGTGAAACTCAGTCGGGCATGTACAAGAGGTCATTTCTATTGGTAGTAGAGTGCAACAGCATGATTGACTTCATGTTCTCCATGAAACCCTTAGATTTCCAAGGGACCTGAAGTAGGACTTTAACCAAAGGATGTGTTTGCGTGTCTGTGGTGAAAGGAGCTCTAAGTTGTGTATTCAGTGCTGGAGAGTGACACACTCTACACGGGTTACTCAAGGTTTTGAGAGCACCAACATGCTTCAAACTGCAACTGCCACAAGGTGTGTGTAGCATGCGGAAAGAAGGTTTGTCATTTCAAAGAAAGAAGAGAAAACCAAAATCCAGGTACTGAAACGAGCACACCAGTATGGGAGATGTGCATGTGGACAGTTTCAAGCAGCAGCTCTTTGTGGACACTTGGAAACAGGGCTGTGAAAAAGTTTCCTAGGAAGCGGGATTGGGCCAAAGTTGAAAGACCTTCCAAAACCAACCCAAAGAACTTAGCCAAGCAATGAATGTTGCAATAAGCTCCTGCAGGAAAGGTGCTTCTATGACACAACCCCCGAGCAGGTAGCTACATTCTGCACAGTACAAAATGCATATGAATTCCAGCATGAAAACTCACTCCAGAAGGATGAAATGCATGTTTCTCTCTGAAAGAACACTCAGCCACTATTCTTTTGCTTGCTCCTTCCAAATCTTTGTAGAAACGTGTGTTTTACTGCTGGAATACGTTTTAGGATGCATTGTTTCAATCTCTTGCAAGCCTCATGTTGTTTCTTAGACAATGTGGAAATACAAGGGGTATGTTTCCCAAATCACTTGAAATCCAGGAAAACGCACACTGCATCAGTCTTCTTCAAACACGCTCTATCTCCTAATGTGTTGTGAACTTTCAACAAACCAGAAACGAAGGGCATTTTGCAGTGAAATTCAGACGGGTATGTACAAGAGTTCATTCCTATTGGTTGCAGAGTGCAAAAGCATGATTGACTTCATGTTCTCCATGAAACCCTTACATTTCCAAGTGAAAAGAGGTAGGACTTTCACCAAAGGATGTGTTTGCGTGTCTGTGGTGAAAGGAGCTCTAAGTTGTGTATTCAGTGCTGGAGAGTGACACACTCTACACGGATTACTCACGGTTTTGAGAGCACCAACATGCTTCAAACTGCAACTGCCACAAGGTGTGTGTAGCATGCGGAAAGAAGGTTTGTCATTTCAAAGAAAGAAGAGGAAACCAAAATCCAGGTACTGAAACGAGCACCCCAGTATGGGAGATGTGCATGTGGACAGTTTCAAGCAGCAGCTCTTTGTGGACACTTGGAAACAGGGCTGTGAAAAATTTCGTACGAAGCGGATTTGGACAAAGCTGAAAGCCCTTCCAAAACCAGCCCTAAAGAACTTAGCCAAACAATGAATGTTGCAATAAGCTCCTGCAGGAAAGGTGCTTCTATGACACAACCCCCGAGCAGGTAGCTACATTCTGCACAGTACAAATGCTTATTAATTCCAGCATGAAAATTCACTCCAGAAGGATGAAATGTGTGTGTTTCTTTTGGAAAGAACCCTCAGCCATTGGCTTTTGCTTGCTCCTTCAAAGCCTGTGTAGAAACGTGTGCTTTGACGGCTGGAGTACGTTTTGGGATGCATTTTTTCAATCTCTTGCAAGCCTCATGTTTCTTACACAATGTGGAAAAATAAGGAGTATGTTTCCCAAGTCACTTGAAATCTAGGCCAACGCACACTGCATCACACTTGCTCAAACACGCTCTTTCTCCTAATGTGTTGAGAACATTCAAGAAACCAGAAAACAAGGGCAATTTGCAGTGAAACTCAGTCGGGCATGTACAAGAGGTCATTTCTATTGGTAGTAGAGTGCAACAGCATGATTGACTTCATGTTCTCCATGAAACCCTTAGATTTCCAAGGGACCTGAAGTAGGACTTTAACCAAAGGATGTGTTTGCGTGTCTGTGGTGAAAGGAGCTCTAAGTTGTGTATTCAGTGCTGGAGAGTGACACACTCTACACGGGTTACTCAAGGTTTTGAGAGCACCAACATGCTTCAAACTGCAACTGCCACAAGGTGTGTGTAGCATGCGGAAAGAAGGTTTGTCATTTCAAAGAAAGAAGAGAAAACCAAAATCCAGGTACTGAAACGAGCACACCAGTATGGGAGATGTGCATGTGGACAGTTTCAAGCAGCAGCTCTTTGTGGACACTTGGAAACAGGGCTGTGAAAAAGTTTCCTAGGAAGCGGGATTGGGCCAAAGTTGAAAGACCTTCCAAAACCAACCCAAAGAACTTAGCCAAGCAATGAATGTTGCAATAAGCTCCTGCAGGAAAGGTGCTTCTATGACACAACCCCCGAGCAGGTAGCTACATTCTGCACAGTACAAAATGCATATGAATTCCAGCATGAAAACTCACTCCAGAAGGATGAAATGCATGTTTCTCTCTGAAAGAACACTCAGCCACTATTCTTTTGCTTGCTCCTTCCAAATCTTTGTAGAAACGTGTGTTTTACTGCTGGAATACGTTTTAGGATGCATTGTTTCAATCTCTTGCAAGCCTCATGTTGTTTCTTAGACAATGTGGAAATACAAGGGGTATGTTTCCCAAATCACTTGAAATCCAGGAAAACGCACACTGCATCAGTCTTCTTCAAACACGCTCTATCTCCTAATGTGTTGTGAACTTTCAACAAACCAGAAACGAAGGGCATTTTGCAGTGAAATTCAGACGGGTATGTACAAGAGTTCATTCCTATTGGTTGCAGAGTGCAAAAGCATGATTGACTTCATGTTCTCCATGAAACCCTTACATTTCCAAGTGAAAAGAGGTAGGACTTTCACCAAAGGATGTGTTTGCGTGTCTGTGGTGAAAGGAGCTCTAAGTTGTGTATTCAGTGCTGGAGAGTGACACACTCTACACGGATTACTCACGGTTTTGAGAGCACCAACATGCTTCAAACTGCAACTGCCACAAGGTGTGTGTAGCATGCGGAAAGAAGGTTTGTCATTTCAAAGAAAGAAGAGGAAACCAAAATCCAGGTACTGAAACGAGCACCCCAGTATGGGAGATGTGCATGTGGACAGTTTCAAGCAGCAGCTCTTTGTGGACACTTGGAAACAGGGCTGTGAAAAATTTCGTACGAAGCGGATTTGGACAAAGCTGAAAGCCCTTCCAAAACCAGCCCTAAAGAACTTAGCCAAACAATGAATGTTGCAATAAGCTCCTGCAGGAAAGGTGCTTCTATGACACAACCCCCGAGCAGGTAGCTACATTCTGCACAGTACAAATGCTTATTAATTCCAGCATGAAAATTCACTCCAGAAGGATGAAATGTGTGTGTTTCTTTTGGAAAGAACCCTCAGCCATTGGCTTTTGCTTGCTCCTTCAAAGCCTGTGTAGAAACGTGTGCTTTGACGGCTGGAGTACGTTTTGGGATGCATTTTTTCAATCTCTTGCAAGCCTCATGTTTCTTACACAATGTGGAAAAATAAGGAGTATGTTTCCCAAGTCACTTGAAATCTAGGCCAACGCACACTGCATCACTCTTGCTCAAACACGCTCTTTCTCCTAATGTGTTGAGAACATTCAAGAAACCAGAAAACAAGGGCAATTTGCAGTGAAACTCAGTCGGGCATGTACAAGAGGTCATTTCTATTGGTAGTAGAGTGCAACAGCATGATTGACTTCATGTTCTCCATGAAACCCTTAGATTTCCAAGGGACCTGAAGTAGGACTTTAACCAAAGGATGTGTTTGCGTGTCTGTGGTGAAAGGAGCTCTAAGTTGTGTATTCAGTGCTGGAGAGTGACACACTCTACACGGGTTACTCAAGGTTTTGAGAGCACCAACATGCTTCAAACTGCAACTGCCACAAGGTGTGTGTAGCATGCGGAAAGAAGGTTTGTCATTTCAAAGAAAGAAGAGAAAACCAAAATCCAGGTACTGAAACGAGCACACCAGTATGGGAGATGTGCATGTGGACAGTTTCAAGCAGCAGCTCTTTGTGGACACTTGGAAACAGGGCTGTGAAAAAGTTTCCTAGGAAGCGGGATTGGGCCAAAGTTGAAAGACCTTCCAAAACCAACCCAAAGAACTTAGCCAAGCAATGAATGTTGCAATAAGCTCCTGCAGGAAAGGTGCTTCTATGACACAACCCCCGAGCAGGTAGCTACATTCTGCACAGTACAAAATGCATATGAATTCCAGCATGAAAACTCACTCCAGAAGGATGAAATGCATGTTTCTCTCTGAAAGAACACTCAGCCACTATTCTTTTGCTTGCTCCTTCCAAATCTTTGTAGAAACGTGTGTTTTACTGCTGGAATACGTTTTAGGATGCATTGTTTCAATCTCTTGCAAGCCTCATGTTGTTTCTTAGACAATGTGGAAATACAAGGGGTATGTTTCCCAAATCACTTGAAATCCAGGAAAACGCACACTGCATCAGTCTTCTTCAAACACGCTCTATCTCCTAATGTGTTGTGAACTTTCAACAAACCAGAAACGAAGGGCATTTTGCAGTGAAATTCAGACGGGTATGTACAAGAGTTCATTCCTATTGGTTGCAGAGTGCAAAAGCATGATTGACTTCATGTTCTCCATGAAACCCTTACATTTCCAAGTGAAAAGAGGTAGGACTTTCACCAAAGGATGTGTTTGCGTGTCTGTGGTGAAAGGAGCTCTAAGTTGTGTATTCAGTGCTGGAGAGTGACACACTCTACACGGATTACTCACGGTTTTGAGAGCACCAACATGCTTCAAACTGCAACTGCCACAAGGTGTGTGTAGCATGCGGAAAGAAGGTTTGTCATTTCAAAGAAAGAAGAGGAAACCAAAATCCAGGTACTGAAACGAGCACCCCAGTATGGGAGATGTGCATGTGGACAGTTTCAAGCAGCAGCTCTTTGTGGACACTTGGAAACAGGGCTGTGAAAAATTTCGTACGAAGCGGATTTGGACAAAGCTGAAAGCCCTTCCAAAACCAGCCCTAAAGAACTTAGCCAAACAATGAATGTTGCAATAAGCTCCTGCAGGAAAGGTGCTTCTATGACACAACCCCCGAGCAGGTAGCTACATTCTGCACAGTACAAATGCTTATTAATTCCAGCATGAAAATTCACTCCAGAAGGATGAAATGTGTGTGTTTCTTTTGGAAAGAACCCTCAGCCATTGGCTTTTGCTTGCTCCTTCAAAGCCTGTGTAGAAACGTGTGCTTTGACGGCTGGAGTACGTTTTGGGATGCATTTTTTCAATCTCTTGCAAGCCTCATGTTTCTTACACAATGTGGAAAAATAAGGAGTATGTTTCCCAAGTCACTTGAAATCTAGGCCAACGCACACTGCATCACTCTTGCTCAAACACGCTCTTTCTCCTAATGTGTTGAGAACATTCAAGAAACCAGAAAACAAGGGCAATTTGCAGTGAAACTCAGTCGGGCATGTACAAGAGGTCATTTCTATTGGTAGTAGAGTGCAACAGCATGATTGACTTCATGTTCTCCATGAAACCCTTACATTTCCAAGGGACCTGAAGTAGGACTTTAACCAAAGGATGTGTTTGCGTGTCTGTGGTGAAAGGAGCTCTAAGTTGTGTATTCAGTGCTGGAGAGTGACACACTCTACACGGGTTACTCAAGGTTTTGAGAGCACCAACATGCTTCAAACTGCAACTGCCACAAGGTGTGTGTAGCATGCGGAAAGAAGGTTTGTCATTTCAAAGAAAGAAGAGGAAACCAAAATCCAGGTACTGAAACGAGCACACCAGTATGGGAGATGTGCATGTGGACAGTTTCAAGCAGCAGCTCTTTGTGGACACTTGGAAACAGGGCTGTGAAAAAGTTTCCTAGGAAGCGGGATTGGGCCAAAGTTGAAAGACCTTCCAAAACCAACCCAAAGAACTTAGCCAAGCAATGAATGTTGCAATAAGCTCCTGCAGGAAAGGTGCTTCTATGACACAACCCCCGAGCAGGTAGCTACATTCTGCACAGTACAAAATGCATATGAATTCCAGCATGAAAACTCACTCCAGAAGGATGAAATGCATGTTTCTCTCTGAAAGAACACTCAGCCACTATTCTTTTGCTTGCTCCTTCCAAATCTTTGTAGAAACGTGTGTTTTACTGCTGGAATACGTTTTAGGATGCATTGTTTCAATCTCTTGCAAGCCTCATGTTGTTTCTTAGACAATGTGGAAATACAAGGGGTATGTTTCCCAAATCACTTGAAATCCAGGAAAACGCACACTGCATCAGTCTTCTTCAAACACGCTCTATCTCCTAATGTGTTGTGAACTTTCAACAAACCAGAAACGAAGGGCATTTTGCAGTGAAATTCAGACGGGTATGTACAAGAGTTCATTCCTATTGGTTGCAGAGTGCAAAAGCATGATTGACTTCATGTTCTCCATGAAACCCTTACATTTCCAAGTGAAAAGAGGTAGGACTTTCACCAAAGGATGTGTTTGCGTGTCTGTGGTGAAAGGAGCTCTAAGTTGTGTATTCAGTGCTGGAGAGTGACACACTCTACACGGATTACTCACGGTTTTGAGAGCACCAACATGCTTCAAACTGCAACTGCCACAAGGTGTGTGTAGCATGCGGAAAGAAGGTTTGTCATTTCAAAGAAAGAAGAGAAAACCAAAATCCAGGTACTGAAACGAGCACCCCAGTATGGGAGATGTGCATGTGGACAGTTTCAAGCAGCAGCTCTTTGTGGACACTTGGAAACAGGGCTGTGAAAAATTTCGTACGAAGCGGATTTGGAAAAAGCTGAAAGCCCTTCCAAAACCAGCCCTAAAGAACTTAGCCAAACAATGAATGTTGCAATAAGCTCCTGCAGGAAAGGTGCTTCTATGACACAACCCCCGAGCAGGTAGCTACATTCTGCACAGTACAAATGCTTATTAATTCCAGCATGAAAATTCACTCCAGAAGGATGAAATGTGTGTGTTTCTTTTGGAAAGAACCCTCAGCCATTGGCTTTTGCTTGCTCCTTCAAAGCCTTTGTAGAAACGTGTGCTTTAACAGCTGCAGTACGTTTTGGGATGCATTTTTTCAATCTCTTGCAAGCCTCATGTTTCTTACACAATGTGGAAAAATAAGGAGTATGTTTCCCAAATCACTTGAAATCTAGGCAATCGCACACTGCATCACTCTTGCTCAAACACGCTCTTTCTCCTAATGTGTTGAGAACATTCAAGAAACCAGAAAACAAGGGCAATTTGCAGTGAAACTCAGTCGGGCATGTACAAGAGGTCATTTCTATTGGTAGTAGAGTGCAACAGCATGATTGACTTCATGTTCTCCATGAAACCCTTACATTTCCAAGGGACCTGAAGTAGGACTTTAACCAAAGGATGTGTTTGCATGTCTGTGGTGAAAGGAGCTCTAAGTTGTGTATTCAGTGCTGGAGAGTGACACACTCTACACGGATTACTCACGGTTTTGAGAGCACCAACATGCTTCAAACTGCAACTGCCACAAGGTGTGTGTAGCATGCGGAAAGAAGGTTTGTCATTTCAAAGAAAGAAGAGAAAACCAAAATCCAGGTACTGAAACGAGCACACCAGTATGGGAGATGTGCAAGTGGACAGTTTCAAGCAGCAGCTCTTTGTGGACACTTGGAAACAGGGCTGTGAAAAATTTCGTACGAAGCGGATTTGGACAAAGCTGAAAGACCTTCCAAAACCAGCCCTAAAGAACTTAGCCAAACAATGAATGTTGCAATAAGCTCCTGCAGGAAAGGTGCTTCTATGACACATCCCCCGAGCAGGTAGCTACATTCTGCACAGTACAAATGCTTATTAATTCCAGCATGAAAATTCACTCCAGAAGGATGAAATGTGTGTGTTTCTTTTGGAAAGAACCCTCAGCCATTGGCTTTTGCTTGCTCCTTCAAAGCCTGTGTAGAAACGTGTGCTTTGACGGCTGGAGTACGTTTTGGGATGCATTTTTTCAATCTCTTGCAAGCCTCATGTTTCTTACACAATGTGGAAAAATAAGGAGTATGTTTCCCAAGTCACTTGAAATCTAGGCCAACGCACACTGCATCACTCTTGCTCAAACACGCTCTTTCTCCTAATGTGTTGAGAACATTCAAGAAACCAGAAAACAAGGGCAATTTGCAGTGAAACTCAGTCGGGCATGTACAAGAGGTCATTTCTATTGGTAGTAGAGTGCAACAGCATGATTGACTTCATGTTCTCCATGAAACCCTTACATTTCCAAGGGACCTGAAGTAGGACTTTAACCAAAGGATGTGTTTGCGTGTCTGTGGTGAAAGGAGCTCTAAGTTGTGTATTCAGTGCTGGAGAGTGACACACTCTACACGGGTTACTCAAGGTTTTGAGAGCACCAACATGCTTCAAACTGCAACTGCCACAAGGTGTGTGTAGCATGCGGAAAGAAGGTTTGTCATTTCAAAGAAAGAAGAGAAAACCAAAATCCAGGTACTGAAACGAGCACACCAGTATGGGAGATGTGCATGTGGACAGTTTCAAGCAGCAGCTCTTTGTGGACACTTGGAAACAGGGCTGTGAAAAAGTTTCCTAGGAAGCGGGATTGGGCCAAAGTTGAAAGACCTTCCAAAACCAACCCAAAGAACTTAGCCAAGCAATGAATGTTGCAATAAGCTCCTGCAGGAAAGGTGCTTCTATGACACAACCCCCGAGCAGGTAGCTACATTCTGCACAGTACAAAATGCATATGAATTCCAGCATGAAAACTCACTCCAGAAGGATGAAATGCATGTTTCTCTCTGAAAGAACACTCAGCCACTATTCTTTTGCTTGCTCCTTCCAAATCTTTGTAGAAACGTGTGTTTTACTGCTGGAATACGTTTTAGGATGCATTGTTTCAATCTCTTGCAAGCCTCATGTTGTTTCTTAGACAATGTGGAAATACAAGGGGTATGTTTCCCAAATCACTTGAAATCCAGGAAAACGCACACTGCATCAGTCTTCTTCAAACACGCTCTATCTCCTAATGTGTTGTGAACTTTCAACAAACCAGAAACGAAGGGCATTTTGCAGTGAAATTCAGACGGGTATGTACAAGAGTTCATTCCTATTGGTTGCAGAGTGCAAAAGCATGATTGACTTCATGTTCTCCATGAAACCCTTACATTTCCAAGTGAAAAGAGGTAGGACTTTCACCAAAGGATGTGTTTGCGTGTCTGTGGTGAAAGGAGCTCTAAGTTGTGTATTCAGTGCTGGAGAGTGACACACTCTACACGGATTACTCACGGTTTTGAGAGCACCAACATGCTTCAAACTGCAACTGCCACAAGGTGTGTGTAGCATGCGGAAAGAAGGTTTGTCATTTCAAAGAAAGAAGAGGAAACCAAAATCCAGGTACTGAAACGAGCACCCCAGTATGGGAGATGTGCATGTGGACAGTTTCAAGCAGCAGCTCTTTGTGGACACTTGGAAACAGGGCTGTGAAAAATTTCGTACGAAGCGGATTTGGACAAAGCTGAAAGCCCTTCCAAAACCAGCCCTAAAGAACTTAGCCAAACAATGAATGTTGCAATAAGCTCCTGCAGGAAAGGTGCTTCTATGACACAACCCCCGAGCAGGTAGCTACATTCTGCACAGTACAAATGCTTATTAATTCCAGCATGAAAATTCACTCCAGAAGGATGAAATGTGTGTGTTTCTTTTGGAAAGAACCCTCAGCCATTGGCTTTTGCTTGCTCCTTCAAAGCCTTTGTAGAAACGTGTGCTTTAACGGCTGGAGTACGTTTTGGGATGCATTTTTTCAATCTCTTGCAAGCCTCATGTTTCTTACACAATGTGGAAAAATAAGGAGTATGTTTCCCAAATCACTTGAAATCTAGGCCAACGCACACTGCATCACTCTTGCTCAAACACGCTCTTTCTCCTAATGTGTTGAGAACATTCAAGAAACCAGAAAACAAGGGCAATTTGCAGTGAAACTCAGTCGGGCATGTACAAGAGGTCATTTCTATTGGTAGTAGAGTGCAACAGCATGATTGACTTCATGTTCTCCATGAAACCCTTACATTTCCAAGGGACCTGAAGTAGGACTTTAACCAAAGGATGTGTTTGCGTGTCTGTGGTGAAAGGAGCTCTAAGTTGTGTATTCAGTGCTGGAGAGTGACACACTCTACACGGATTACTCACGGTTTTGAGAGCACCAACATGCTTCAAACTGCAACTGCCACAAGGTGTGTGTAGCATGCGGAAAGAAGGTTTGTCATTTCAAAGAAAGAAGAGAAAACCAAAATCCAGGTACTGAAACGAGCACACCAGTATGGGAGATGTGCATGTGGACAGTTTCAAGCAGCAGCTCTTTGTGGACACTTGGAAACAGGGCTGTGAAAAATTTCATAGGAAGCGGATTTGGACAAAGCTGAAAGACCTTCCAAAACCAACCCAAAGAACTTAGCCAAGCAATGAATGTTGCAATAAGCTCCTGCAGGAAAGGTGCTTCTATGACACAACCCCCGAGCAGGTAGCTACATTCTGCACAGTACAAAATGCATATGAATTCCAGCATGAAAACTCACTCCAGAAGGATGAAATGCATGTTTCTCTCTGAAAGAACACTCAGCCACTATTCTTTTGCTTGCTCCTTCCAAATCTTTGTAGAAACGTGTGTTTTACTGCTGGAATACGTTTTAGGATGCATTGTTTCAATCTCTTGCAAGCCTCATGTTGTTTCTTAGACAATGTGGAAATACAAGGGGTATGTTTCCCAAATCACTTGAAATCCAGGAAAACGCACACTGCATCAGTCTTCTTCAAACACGCTCTATCTCCTAATGTGTTGTGAACTTTCAACAAACCAGAAACGAAGGGCATTTTGCAGTGAAATTCAGACGGGTATGTACAAGAGTTCATTCCTATTGGTTGCAGAGTGCAAAAGCATGATTGACTTCATGTTCTCCATGAAACCCTTACATTTCCAAGTGAAAAGAGGTAGGACTTTCACCAAAGGATGTGTTTGCGTGTCTGTGGTGAAAGGAGCTCTAAGTTGTGTATTCAGTGCTGGAGAGTGACACACTCTACACGGATTACTCACGGTTTTGAGAGCACCAACATGCTTCAAACTGCAACTGCCACAAGGTGTGTGTAGCATGCGGAAAGAAGGTTTGTCATTTCAAAGAAAGAAGAGGAAACCAAAATCCAGGTACTGAAACGAGCACCCCAGTATGGGAGATGTGCATGTGGACAGTTTCAAGCAGCAGCTCTTTGTGGACACTTGGAAACAGGGCTGTGAAAAATTTCGTACGAAGCGGATTTGGACAAAGCTGAAAGCCCTTCCAAAACCAGCCCTAAAGAACTTAGCCAAACAATGAATGTTGCAATAAGCTCCTGCAGGAAAGGTGCTTCTATGACACAACCCCCGAGCAGGTAGCTACATTCTGCACAGTACAAATGCTTATTAATTCCAGCATGAAAATTCACTCCAGAAGGATGAAATGTGTGTGTTTCTTTTGGAAAGAACCCTCAGCCATTGGCTTTTGCTTGCTCCTTCAAAGCCTTTGTAGAAACGTGTGCTTTAACGGCTGGAGTACGTTTTGGGATGCATTTTTTCAATCTCTTGCAAGCCTCATGTTTCTTACACAATGTGGAAAAATAAGGAGTATGTTTCCCAAATCACTTGAAATCTAGGCCAACGCACACTGCATCACTCTTGCTCAAACACGCTCTTTCTCCTAATGTGTTGAGAACATTCAAGAAACCAGAAAACAAGGGCAATTTGCAGTGAAACTCAGTCGGGCATGTACAAGAGGTCATTTCTATTGGTAGTAGAGTGCAACAGCATGATTGACTTCATGTTCTCCATGAAACCCTTACATTTCCAAGGGACCTGAAGTAGGACTTTAACCAAAGGATGTGTTTGCGTGTCTGTGGTGAAAGGAGCTCTAAGTTGTGTATTCAGTGCTGGAGAGTGACACACTCTACACGGATTACTCACGGTTTTGAGAGCACCAACATGCTTCAAACTGCAACTGCCACAAGGTGTGTGTAGCATGCGGAAAGAAGGTTTGTCATTTCAAAGAAAGAAGAGAAAACCAAAATCCAGGTACTGAAACGAGCACACCAGTATGGGAGATGTGCATGTGGACAGTTTCAAGCAGCAGCTCTTTGTGGACACTTGGAAACAGGGCTGTGAAAAATTTCGTAGGAAGCGGATTTGGACAAAGCTGAAAGACCTTCCAAAACCAACCCAAAGAACTTAGCCAAGCAATGAATGTTGCAATAAGCTCCTGCAGGAAAGGTGCTTCTATGACACAACCCCCGAGCAGGTAGCTACATTCTGCACAGTACAAAATGCATATGAATTCCAGCATGAAAACTCACTCCAGAAGGATGAAATGCATGTTTCTCTCTGAAAGAACACTCAGCCACTATTCTTTTGCTTGCTCCTTCCAAATCTTTGTAGAAACGTGTGTTTTACTGCTGGAATACGTTTTAGGATGCATTGTTTCAATCTCTTGCAAGCCTCATGTTGTTTCTTAGACAATGTGGAAATACAAGGGGTATGTTTCCCAAATCACTTGAAATCCAGGAAAACGCACACTGCATCAGTCTTCTTCAAACACGCTCTATCTCCTAATGTGTTGTGAACTTTCAACAAACCAGAAACGAAGGGCATTTTGCAGTGAAATTCAGACGGGTATGTACAAGAGTTCATTCCTATTGGTTGCAGAGTGCAAAAGCATGATTGACTTCATGTTCTCCATGAAACCCTTACATTTCCAAGTGAAAAGAGGTAGGACTTTCACCAAAGGATGTGTTTGCGTGTCTGTGGTGAAAGGAGCTCTAAGTTGTGTATTCAGTGCTGGAGAGTGACACACTCTACACGGATTACTCACGGTTTTGAGAGCACCAACATGCTTCAAACTGCAACTGCCACAAGGTGTGTGTAGCATGCGGAAAGAAGGTTTGTCATTTCAAAGAAAGAAGAGGAAACCAAAATCCAGGTACTGAAACGAGCACCCCAGTATGGGAGATGTGCATGTGGACAGTTTCAAGCAGCAGCTCTTTGTGGACACTTGGAAACAGGGCTGTGAAAAATTTCGTAGGAAGCGGATTTGGACAAAGCTGAAAGCCCTTCCAAAACCAGCCCTAAAGAACTTAGCCAAACAATGAATGTTGCAATAAGCTCCTGCAGGAAAGGTGCTTCTATGACACAACCCCCGAGCAGGTAGCTACATTCTGCACAGTACAAATGCTTATTAATTCCAGCATGAAAATTCACTCCAGAAGGATGAAATGTGTGTGTTTCTTTTGGAAAGAACCCTCAGCCATTGGCTTTTGCTTGCTCCTTCAAAGCCTTTGTAGAAACGTGTGCTTTAACAGCTGGAGTACGTTTTGGGATGCATTTTTTCAATCTCTTGCAAGCCTCATGTTTCTTACACAATGTGGAAAAATAAGGAGTATGTTTCCCAAATCACTTGAAATCTAGGCAAACGCACACTGCATCACTCTTGCTCAAACACGCTCTTTCTCCTAATGTGTTGAGAACATTCAAGAAACCAGAAAACAAGGGCAATTTGCAGTGAAACTCAGTCGGGCATGTACAAGAGGTCATTTCTATTGGTAGTAGAGTGCAACAGCATGATTGACTTCATGTTCTCCATGAAACCCTTACATTTCCAAGGGACCTGAAGTAGGACTTTAACCAAAGGATGTGTTTGCATGTCTGTGGTGAAAGGAGCTCTAAGTTGTGTATTCAGTGCTGGAGAGTGACACACTCTACACGGATTACTCACGGTTTTGAGAGCACCAACATGCTTCAAACTGCAACTGCCACAAGGTGTGTGTAGCATGCGGAAAGAAGGTTTGTCATTTCAAAGAAAGAAGAGAAAACCAAAATCCAGGTACTGAAACGAGCACACCAGTATGGGAGATGTGCAAGTGGACAGTTTCAAGCAGCAGCTCTTTGTGGACACTTGGAAACAGGGCTGTGAAAAATTTCGTACGAAGCGGATTTGGACAAAGCTGAAAGACCTTCCAAAACCAGCCCTAAAGAACTTAGCCAAACAATGAATGTTGCAATAAGCTCCTGCAGGAAAGGTGCTTCTATGACACAACCCCCGAGCAGGTAGCTACATTCTGCACAGTACAAATGCTTATTAATTCCAGCATGAAAATTCACTCCAGAAGGATGAAATGTGTGTGTTTCTTTTGGAAAGAACCCTCAGCCATTGGCTTTTGCTTGCTCCTTCAAAGCCTGTGTAGAAACGTGTGCTTTGACGGCTGGAGTACGTTTTGGGATGCATTTTTTCAATCTCTTGCAAGCCTCATGTTTCTTACACAATGTGGAAAAATAAGGAGTATGTTTCCCAAGTCACTTGAAATCTAGGCCAACGCACACTGCATCACTCTTGCTCAAACACGCTCTTTCTCCTAATGTGTTGAGAACATTCAAGAAACCAGAAAACAAGGGCAATTTGCAGTGAAACTCAGTCGGGCATGTACAAGAGGTCATTTCTATTGGTAGTAGAGTGCAACAGCATGATTGACTTCATGTTCTCCATGAAACCCTTACATTTCCAAGGGACCTGAAGTAGGACTTTAACCAAAGGATGTGTTTGCGTGTCTGTGGTGAAAGGAGCTCTAAGTTGTGTATTCAGTGCTGGAGAGTGACACACTCTACACGGGTTACTCAAGGTTTTGAGAGCACCAACATGCTTCAAACTGCAACTGCCACAAGGTGTGTGTAGCATGCGGAAAGAAGGTTTGTCATTTCAAAGAAAGAAGAGAAAACCAAAATCCAGGTACTGAAACGAGCACACCAGTATGGGAGATGTGCATGTGGACAGTTTCAAGCAGCAGCTCTTTGTGGACACTTGGAAACAGGGCTGTGAAAAAGTTTCCTAGGAAGCGGGATTGGGCCAAAGTTGAAAGACCTTCCAAAACCAACCCAAAGAACTTAGCCAAGCAATGAATGTTGCAATAAGCTCCTGCAGGAAAGGTGCTTCTATGACACAACCCCCGAGCAGGTAGCTACATTCTGCACAGTACAAAATGCATATGAATTCCAGCATGAAAACTCACTCCAGAAGGATGAAATGCATGTTTCTCTCTGAAAGAACACTCAGCCACTATTCTTTTGCTTGCTCCTTCCAAATCTTTGTAGAAACGTGTGTTTTACTGCTGGAATACGTTTTAGGATGCATTGTTTCAATCTCTTGCAAGCCTCATGTTGTTTCTTAGACAATGTGGAAATACAAGGGGTATGTTTCCCAAATCACTTGAAATCCAGGAAAACGCACACTGCATCAGTCTTCTTCAAACACGCTCTATCTCCTAATGTGTTGTGAACTTTCAACAAACCAGAAACGAAGGGCATTTTGCAGTGAAATTCAGACGGGTATGTACAAGAGTTCATTCCTATTGGTTGCAGAGTGCAAAAGCATGATTGACTTCATGTTCTCCATGAAACCCTTACATTTCCAAGTGAAAAGAGGTAGGACTTTCACCAAAGGATGTGTTTGCGTGTCTGTGGTGAAAGGAGCTCTAAGTTGTGTATTCAGTGCTGGAGAGTGACACACTCTACACGGATTACTCACGGTTTTGAGAGCACCAACATGCTTCAAACTGCAACTGCCACAAGGTGTGTGTAGCATGCGGAAAGAAGGTTTGTCATTTCAAAGAAAGAAGAGGAAACCAAAATCCAGGTACTGAAACGAGCACCCCAGTATGGGAGATGTGCATGTGGACAGTTTCAAGCAGCAGCTCTTTGTGGACACTTGGAAACAGGGCTGTGAAAAATTTCGTACGAAGCGGATTTGGACAAAGCTGAAAGCCCTTCCAAAACCAGCCCTAAAGAACTTAGCCAAACAATGAATGTTGCAATAAGCTCCTGCAGGAAAGGTGCTTCTATGACACAACCCCCGAGCAGGTAGCTACATTCTGCACAGTACAAATGCTTATTAATTCCAGCATGAAAATTCACTCCAGAAGGATGAAATGTGTGTGTTTCTTTTGGAAAGAACCCTCAGCCATTGGCTTTTGCTTGCTCCTTCAAAGCCTGTGTAGAAACGTGTGCTTTGACGGCTGGAGTACGTTTTGGGATGCATTTTTTCAATCTCTTGCAAGCCTCATGTTTCTTACACAATGTGGAAAAATAAGGAGTATGTTTCCCAAGTCACTTGAAATCTAGGCCAACGCACACTGCATCACTCTTGCTCAAACACGCTCTTTCTCCTAATGTGTTGAGAACATTCAAGAAACCAGAAAACAAGGGCAATTTGCAGTGAAACTCAGTCGGGCATGTACAAGAGGTCATTTCTATTGGTAGTAGAGTGCAACAGCATGATTGACTTCATGTTCTCCATGAAACCCTTACATTTCCAAGGGACCTGAAGTAGGACTTTAACCAAAGGATGTGTTTGCGTGTCTGTGGTGAAAGGAGCTCTAAGTTGTGTATTCAGTGCTGGAGAGTGACACACTCTACACGGGTTACTCAAGGTTTTGAGAGCACCAACATGCTTCAAACTGCAACTGCCACAAGGTGTGTGTAGCATGCGGAAAGAAGGTTTGTCATTTCAAAGAAAGAAGAGAAAACCAAAATCCAGGTACTGAAACGAGCACACCAGTATGGGAGATGTGCATGTGGACAGTTTCAAGCAGCAGCTCTTTGTGGACACTTGGAAACAGGGCTGTGAAAAAGTTTCCTAGGAAGCGGGATTGGGCCAAAGGTGAAAGACCTTCCAAAACCAACCCAAAGAACTTAGCCAAGCAATGAATGTTGCAATAAGCTCCTGCAGGAAAGGTGCTTCTATGACACAACCCCCGAGCAGGTAGCTACATTCTGCACAGTACAAAATGCATATGAATTCCAGCATGAAAACTCACTCCAGAAGGATGAAATGCATGTTTCTCTCTGAAAGAACACTCAGCCACTATTCTTTTGCTTGCTCCTTCCAAATCTTTGTAGAAACGTGTGTTTTACTGCTGGAATACGTTTTAGGATGCATTCTTTCAATCTCTTGCAAGCCTCATGTTGTTTCTTAGACAATGTGGAAATACAGGGGGTATGTTTCCCAAATCACTTGAAATCCAGGAAAACGCACACTGCATCAGTCTTCTTCAAACACGCTCTATCTCCTAATGTGTTGTGAACTTTCAACAAACCAGAAACGAAGGGCATTTTGCAGTGAAATTCACACGGATATGTACAAGAGTTCATTCCTATTGGTTGCAGAGTGCAAAAGCATGATTGACTTCATGTTCTCCATGAAACCCTTACATTTCCAAGTGAAAAGAGGTAGGACTTTCACCGAAGGATGTGTTTGCGTGTCTGTGGTGAAAGGAGCTCTAAGTTGTGTATTCAGTGCTGGAGAGTGACACACTCTACACGGATTACTCACGGTTTTGAGAGCACCAACATGCTTCAAACTGCAACTGCCACAAGGTGTGTGTAGCATGCGGAAAGAAGGTTTGTCATTTCAAAGAAAGAAGAGGAAACCAAAATCCAGGTACTGAAACGAGCACCCCAGTATGGGAGATGTGCATGTGGACAGTTTCAAGCAGCAGCTCTTTGTGGACACTTGGAAACAGGGCTGTGAAAAATTTCGTACGAAGCGGATTTGGACAAAGCTGAAAGCCCTTCCAAAACCAGCCCTAAAGAACTTAGCCAAACAATGAATGTTGCAATAAGCTCCTGCAGGAAAGGTGCTTCTATGACACAACCCCCGAGCAGGTAGCTACATTCTGCACAGTACAAATGCTTATTAATTCCAGCATGAAAATTCACTCCAGAAGGATGAAATGTGTGTGTTTCTTTTGGAAAGAACCCTCAGCCATTGGCTTTTGCTTGCTCCTTCAAAGCCTTTGTAGAAACGTGTGCTTTAACGGCTGGAGTACGTTTTGGGATGCATTTTTTCAATCTCTTGCAAGCCTCATGTTTCTTACACAATGTGGAAAAATAAGGAGTATGTTTCCCAAATCACTTGAAATCTAGGCCAACGCACACTGCATCACTCTTGCTCAAACACGCTCTTTCTCCTAATGTGTTGAGAACATTCAAGAAACCAGAAAACAAGGGCAATTTGCAGTGAAACTCAGTCGGGCATGTACAAGAGGTCATTTCTATTGGTAGTAGAGTGCAACAGCATGATTGACTTCATGTTCTCCATGAAACCCTTACATTTCCAAGGGACCTGAAGTAGGACTTTAACCAAAGGATGTGTTTGCGTGTCTGTGGTGAAAGGAGCTCTAAGTTGTGTATTCAGTGCTGGAGAGTGACACACTCTACACGGATTACTCACGGTTTTGAGAGCACCAACATGCTTCAAACTGCAACTGCCACAAGGTGTGTGTAGCATGCGGAAAGAAGGTTTGTCATTTCAAAGAAAGAAGAGAAAACCAAAATCCAGGTACTGAAACGAGCACACCAGTATGGGAGATGTGCATGTGGACAGTTTCAAGCAGCAGCTCTTTGTGGACACTTGGAAACAGGGCTGTGAAAAATTTCGTAGGAAGCGGATTTGGACAAAGCTGAAAGACCTTCCAAAACCAACCCAAAGAACTTAGCCAAGCAATGAATGTTGCAATAAGCTCCTGCAGGAAAGGTGCTTCTATGACACAACCCCCGAGCAGGTAGCTACATTCTGCACAGTACAAAATGCATATGAATTCCAGCATGAAAACTCACTCCAGAAGGATGAAATGCATGTTTCTCTCTGAAAGAACACTCAGCCACTATTCTTTTGCTTGCTCCTTCCAAATCTTTGTAGAAACGTGTGTTTTACTGCTGGAATACGTTTTAGGATGCATTGTTTCAATCTCTTGCAAGCCTCATGTTGTTTCTTAGACAATGTGGAAATACAAGGGGTATGTTTCCCAAATCACTTGAAATCCAGGAAAACGCACACTGCATCAGTCTTCTTCAAACACGCTCTATCTCCTAATGTGTTGTGAACTTTCAACAAACCAGAAACGAAGGGCATTTTGCAGTGAAATTCAGACGGGTATGTACAAGAGTTCATTCCTATTGGTTGCAGAGTGCAAAAGCATGATTGACTTCATGTTCTCCATGAAACCCTTACATTTCCAAGTGAAAAGAGGTAGGACTTTCACCAAAGGATGTGTTTGCGTGTCTGTGGTGAAAGGAGCTCTAAGTTGTGTATTCAGTGCTGGAGAGTGACACACTCTACACGGATTACTCACGGTTTTGAGAGCACCAACATGCTTCAAACTGCAACTGCCACAAGGTGTGTGTAGCATGCGGAAAGAAGGTTTGTCATTTCAAAGAAAGAAGAGGAAACCAAAATCCAGGTACTGAAACGAGCACCCCAGTATGGGAGATGTGCATGTGGACAGTTTCAAGCAGCAGCTCTTTTTGGACACTTGGAAACAGGGCTGTGAAAAATTTCGTACGAAGCGGATTTGGACAAAGCTGAAAGCCCTTCCAAAACCAGCCCTAAAGAACTTAGCCAAACAATGAATGTTGCAATAAGCTCCTGCAGGAAAGGTGCTTCTATGACACAACCCCCGAGCAGGTAGCTACATTCTGCACAGTACAAATGCTTATTAATTCCAGCATGAAAATTCACTCCAGAAGGATGAAATGTGTGTGTTTCTTTTGGAAAGAACCCTCAGCCATTGGCTTTTGCTTGCTCCTTCAAAGCCTTTGTAGAAACGTGTGCTTTAACGGCTGGAGTACGTTTTGGGATGCATTTTTTCAATCTCTTGCAAGCCTCATGTTTCTTACACAATGTGGAAAAATAAGGAGTATGTTTCCCAAATCACTTGAAATCTAGGCCAACGCACACTGCATCACTCTTGCTCAAACACGCTCTTTCTCCTAATGTGTTGAGAACATTCAAGAAACCAGAAAACAAGGGCAATTTGCAGTGAAACTCAGTCGGGCATGTACAAGAGGTCATTTCTATTGGTAGTAGAGTGCAACAGCATGATTGACTTCATGTTCTCCATGAAACCCTTACATTTCCAAGGGACCTGAAGTAGGACTTTAACCAAAGGATGTGTTTGCGTGTCTGTGGTGAAAGGAGCTCTAAGTTGTGTATTCAGTGCTGGAGAGTGACACACTCTACACGGATTACTCACGGTTTTGAGAGCACCAACATGCTTCAAACTGCAACTGCCACAAGGTGTGTGTAGCATGCGGAAAGAAGGTTTGTCATTTCAAAGAAAGAAGAGAAAACCAAAATCCAGGTACTGAAACGAGCACACCAGTATGGGAGATGTGCATGTGGACAGTTTCAAGCAGCAGCTCTTTGTGGACACTTGGAAACAGGGCTGTGAAAAATTTCGTAGGAAGCGGATTTGGACAAAGCTGAAAGACCTTCCAAAACCAACCCAAAGAACTTAGCCAAGCAATGAATGTTGCAATAAGCTCCTGCAGGAAAGGTGCTTCTATGACACAACCCCCGAGCAGGTAGCTACATTCTGCACAGTACAAAATGCATATGAATTCCAGCATGAAAACTCACTCCAGAAGGATGAAATGCATGTTTCTCTCTGAAAGAACACTCAGCCACTATTCTTTTGCTTGCTCCTTCCAAATCTTTGTAGAAACGTGTGTTTTACTGCTGGAATACGTTTTAGGATGCATTGTTTCAATCTCTTGCAAGCCTCATGTTGTTTCTTAGACAATGTGGAAATACAAGGGGTATGTTTCCCAAATCACTTGAAATCCAGGAAAACGCACACTGCATCAGTCTTCTTCAAACACGCTCTATCTCCTAATGTGTTGTGAACTTTCAACAAACCAGAAACGAAGGGCATTTTGCAGTGAAATTCAGACGGGTATGTACAAGAGTTCATTCCTATTGGTTGCAGAGTGCAAAAGCATGATTGACTTCATGTTCTCCATGAAACCCTTACATTTCCAAGTGAAAAGAGGTAGGACTTTCACCAAAGGATGTGTTTGCGTGTCTGTGGTGAAAGGAGCTCTAAGTTGTGTATTCAGTGCTGGAGAGTGACACACTCTACACGGATTACTCACGGTTTTGAGAGCACCAACATGCTTCAAACTGCAACTGCCACAAGGTGTGTGTAGCATGCGGAAAGAAGGCTTGTCATTTCAAAGAAAGAAGAGGAAACCAAAATCCAGGTACTGAAACGAGCACCCCAGTATGGGAGATGTGCAAGTGGACAGTTTCAAGCAGCAGCTCTTTGTGGACACTTGGAAACAGGGCTGTGAAAAATTTCGTACGAAGCGGATTTGGACAAAGCTGAAAGCCCTTCCAAAACCAGCCCTAAAGAACTTAGCCAAACAATGAATGTTGCAATAAGCTCCTGCAGGAAAGGTGCTTCTATGACACAACCCCCGAGCAGGTAGCTACATTCTGCACAGTACAAATGCTTATTAATTCCAGCATGAAAATTCACTCCAGAAGGATGAAATGTGTGTGTTTCTTTTGGAAAGAACCCTCAGCCATTGGCTTTTGCTTGCTCCTTCAAAGCCTTTGTAGAAACGTGTGCTTTCACGGCTGGAGTACGTTTTGGGATGCATTTTTTCAATCTCTTGCAAGCCTCATGTTTCTTACACAATGTGGAAAAATAAGGAGTATGTTTCCCAAATCACTTGAAATCTAGGCAAACGCACACTGCATCACTCTTGCTCAAACACGCTCTTTCTCCTAATGTGTTGAGAACATTCAAGAAACCAGAAAACAAGGGCAATTTGCAGTGAAACTCAGTCGGGCATGTACAAGAGGTCATTTCTATTGGTAGTAGAGTGCAACAGCATGATTGACTTCATGTTCTCCATGAAACCCTTACATTTCCAAGGGACCTGAAGTAGGACTTTAACCAAAGGATGTGTTTGCATGTCTGTGGTGAAAGGAGCTCTAAGTTGTGTATTCAGTGCTGGAGAGTGACACACTCTACACGGATTACTCACGGTTTTGAGAGCACCAACATGCTTCAAACTGCAACTGCCACAAGGTGTGTGTAGCATGCGGAAAGAAGGTTTGTCATTTCAAAGAAAGAAGAGAAAACCAAAATCCAGGTACTGAAACGAGCACACCAGTATGGGAGATGTGCATGTGGACAGTTTCAAGCAGCAGCTCTTTGTGGACACTTGGAAACAGGGCTGTGAAAAATTTCGTACGAAGCGGATTTGGACAAAGCTGAAAGACCTTCCAAAACCAACCCAAAGAACTTAGCCAAGCAATGAATGTTGCAATAAGCTCCTGCAGGAAAGGTGCTTCTATGACACAACCCCCGAGCAGGTAGCTACATTCTGCACAGTACAAAATGCATATGAATTCCAGCATGAAAACTCACTCCAGAAGGATGAAATGCATGTTTCTCTCTGAAAGAACACTCAGCCACTATTCTTTTGCTTGCTCCTTCCAAATCTTTGTAGAAACGTGTGTTTTACTGCTGGAATACGTTTTAGGATGCATTGTTTCAATCTCTTGCAAGCCTCATGTTGTTTCTTAGACAATGTGGAAATACAAGGGGTATGTTTCCCAAATCACTTGAAATCCAGGAAAACGCACACTGCATCAGTCTTCTTCAAACACGCTCTATCTCCTAATGTGTTGTGAACTTTCAACAAACCAGAAACGAAGGGCATTTTGCAGTGAAATTCAGACGGGTATGTACAAGAGTTCATTCCTATTGGTTGCAGAGTGCAAAAGCATGATTGACTTCATGTTCTCCATGAAACCCTTACATTTCCAAGTGAAAAGAGGTAGGACTTTCACCAAAGGATGTGTTTGCGTGTCTGTGGTGAAAGGAGCTCTAAGTTGTGTATTCAGTGCTGGAGAGTGACACACTCTACACGGATTACTCACGGTTTTGAGAGCACCAACATGCTTCAAACTGCAACTGCCACAAGGTGTGTGTAGCATGCGGAAAGAAGGTTTGTCATTTCAAAGAAAGAAGAGGAAACCAAAATCCAGGTACTGAAACGAGCACCCCAGTATGGGAGATGTGCATGTGGACAGTTTCAAGCAGCAGCTCTTTGTGGACACTTGGAAACAGGGCTGTGAAAAATTTCGTACGAAGCGGATTTGGACAAAGCTGAAAGACCTTCCAAAACCAGCCCTAAAGAACTTAGCCAAACAATGAATGTTGCAATAAGCTCCTGCAGGAAAGGTGCTTCTATGACACAACCCCCGAGCAGGTAGCTACATTCTGCACAGTACAAATGCTTATTAATTCCAGCATGAAAATTCACTCCAGAAGGATGAAATGTGTGTGTTTCTTTTGGAAAGAACCCTCAGCCATTGGCTTTTGCTTGCTCCTTCAAAGCCTGTGTAGAAACGTGTGCTTTGACGGCTGGAGTACTTTTTGGGATGCATTTTTTCAATCTCTTGCAAGCCTCATGTTTCTTACACAATGTGGAAAAATAAGGAGTATGTTTCCCAAGTCACTTGAAATCTAGGCCAACGCACACTGCATCACTCTTGCTCAAACACGCTCTTTCTCCTAATGTGTTGAGAACATTCAAGAAACCAGAAAACAAGGGCAATTTGCAGTGAAACTCAGTCGGGCATGTACAAGAGGTCATTTCTATTGGTAGTAGAGTTCAACAGCATGATTGACTTCATGTTCTCCATGAAACCCTTACATTTCCAAGGGACCTGAAGTAGGACTTTAACCAAAGGATGTGTTTGCGTGTCTGTGGTGAAAGGAGCTCTAAGTTGTGTATTCAGTGCTGGAGAGTGACACACTCTACACGGATTACTCACGGTTTTGAGAGCACCAACATGCTTCAAACTGCAACTGCCACAAGGTGTGTGTAGCATGCGGAAAGAAGGTTTGTCATTTCAAAGAAAGAAGAGGAAACCAAAATCCAGGTAGTGAAACGAGCACCCCAGTATGGGAGATGTGCATGTGGACAGTTTCAAGCAGCAGCTCTTTGTGGACACTTGGAAACAGGGCTGTGAAAAATTTCGTACGAAGCGGATTTGGACAAAGCTGAAAGACCTTCCAAAACCAGCCCTAAAGAACTTAGCCAAACAATGAATGTTGCAATAAGCTCCTGCAGGAAAGGTGCTTCTATGACACAACCCCCGAGCAGGTAGCTACATTCTGCACAGTACAAATGCTTATTAATTCCAGCATGAAAATTCACTCCAGAAGGATGAAATGTGTGTGTTTCTTTTGGAAAGAACCCTCAGCCATTGGCTTTTGCTTGCTCCTTCAAAGCCTGTGTAGAAACGTGTGCTTTGACGGCTGGAGTACGTTTTGGGATGCATTTTTTCAATCTCTTGCAAGCCTCATGTTTCTTACACAATGTGGAAAAATAAGGAGTATGTTTCCCAAGTCACTTGAAATCTAGGCCAACGCACACTGCATCACTCTTGCTCAAACACGCTCTTTCTCCTAATGTGTTGAGAACATTCAAGAAACCAGAAAACAAGGGCAATTTGCAGTGAAACTCAGTCGGGCATGTACAAGAGGTCATTTCTATTGGTAGTAGAGTGCAACAGCATGATTGACTTCATGTTCTCCATGAAACCCTTACATTTCCAAGGGACCTGAAGTAGGACTTTAACCAAAGGATGTGTTTGCGTGTCTGTGGTGAAAGGAGCTCTAAGTTGTGTATTCAGTGCTGGAGAGTGACACACTCTACACGGGTTACTCAAGGTTTTGAGAGCACCAACATGCTTCAAACTGCAACTGCCACAAGGTGTGTGTAGCATGCGGAAAGAAGGTTTGTCATTTCAAAGAAAGAAGAGAAAACCAAAATCCAGGTACTGAAACGAGCACACCAGTATGGGAGATGTGCATGTGGACAGTTTCAAGCAGCAGCTCTTTGTGGACACTTGGAAACAGGGCTGTGAAAAAGTTTCCTAGGAAGCGGGATTGGGCCAAAGTTGAAAGACCTTCCAAAACCAACCCAAAGAACTTAGCCAAGCAATGAATGTTGCAATAAGCTCCTGCAGGAAAGGTGCTTCTATGACACAACCCCCGAGCAGGTAGCTACATTCTGCACAGTACAAAATGCATATGAATTCCAGCATGAAAACTCACTCCAGAAGGATGAAATGCATGTTTCTCTCTGAAAGAACACTCAGCCACTATTCTTTTGCTTGCTCCTTCCAAATCTTTGTAGAAACGTGTGTTTTACTGCTGGAATACGTTTTAGGATGCATTGTTTCAATCTCTTGCAAGCCTCATGTTGTTTCTTAGACAATGAGGAAATACAAGGAGTATGTTTCCCAAATCACTTGAAATCCAGGAAAACGCACACTGCATCAGTCTTCTTCAAACACGCTCTATCTCCTAATGTGTTGTGAACTTTCAACAAACCAGAAACGAAGGGCATTTTGCAGTGAAATTCAGACGGGTATGTACAAGAGTTCATTCCTATTGGTTGCAGAGTGCAAAAGCATGATTGACTTCATGTTCTCCATGAAACCCTTACATTTCCAAGTGAAAAGAGGTAGGATTTCACCAAAGGATGTGTTTGCGTGTCTGTGGTGAAAGGAGCTCTAAGTTGTGTATTCAGTGCTGGAGAGTGACACACTCTACACGGATTACTCACGGTTTTGAGAGCACCAACATGCTTCAAACTGCAACTGCCACAAGGTGTGTGTAGCATGCGGAAAGAAGGTTTGTCATTTCAAAGAAAGAAGAGGAAACCAAAATCCAGGTACTGAAACGAGCACCCCAGTATGGGAGATGTGCATGTGGACAGTTTCAAGCAGCAGCTCTTTGTGGACACTTGGAAACAGGGCTGTGAAAAATTTCGTACGAAGCGGATTTGGACAAAGCTGAAAGACCTTCCAAAACCAGCCCTAAAGAACTTAGCCAAACAATGAATGTTGCAATAAGCTCCTGCAGGAAAGGTGCTTCTATGACACAACCCCCGAGCAGGTAGCTACATTCTGCACAGTACAAATGCTTATTAATTCCAGCATGAAAATTCACTCCAGAAGGATGAAATGTGTGTGTTTCTTTTGGAAAGAACCCTCAGCCATTGGCTTTTGCTTGCTCCTTCAAAGCCTGTGTAGAAACGTGTGCTTTGACGGCTGGAGTACTTTTTGGGATGCATTTTTTCAATCTCTTGCAAGCCTCATGTTTCTTACACAATGTGGAAAAATAAGGAGTATGTTTCCCAAGTCACTTGAAATCTAGGCCAACGCACACTGCATCACTCTTGCTCAAACACGCTCTTTCTCCTAATGTGTTGAGAACATTCAAGAAACCAGAAAACAAGGGCAATTTGCAGTGAAACTCAGTCGGGCATGTACAAGAGGTCATTTCTATTGGTAGTAGAGTTCAACAGCATGATTGACTTCATGTTCTCCATGAAACCCTTACATTTCCAAGGGACCTGAAGTAGGACTTTAACCAAAGGATGTGTTTGCGTGTCTGTGGTGAAAGGAGCTCTAAGTTGTGTATTCAGTGCTGGAGAGTGACACACTCTACACGGATTACTCACGGTTTTGAGAGCACCAACATGCTTCAAACTGCAACTGCCACAAGGTGTGTGTAGCATGCGGAAAGAAGGTTTGTCATTTCAAAGAAAGAAGAGGAAACCAAAATCCAGGTAGTGAAACGAGCACCCCAGTATGGGAGATGTGCATGTGGACAGTTTCAAGCAGCAGCTCTTTGTGGACACTTGGAAACAGGGCTGTGAAAAATTTCGTACGAAGCGGATTTGGACAAAGCTGAAAGACCTTCCAAAACCAGCCCTAAAGAACTTAGCCAAACAATGAATGTTGCAATAAGCTCCTGCAGGAAAGGTGCTTCTATGACACAACCCCCGAGCAGGTAGCTACATTCTGCACAGTACAAATGCTTATTAATTCCAGCATGAAAATTCACTCCAGAAGGATGAAATGTGTGTGTTTCTTTTGGAAAGAACCCTCAGCCATTGGCTTTTGCTTGCTCCTTCAAAGCCTGTGTAGAAACGTGTGCTTTGACGGCTGGAGTACGTTTTGGGATGCATTTTTTCAATCTCTTGCAAGCCTCATGTTTCTTACACAATGTGGAAAAATAAGGAGTATGTTTCCCAAGTCACTTGAAATCTAGGCCAACGCACACTGCATCACTCTTGCTCAAACACGCTCTTTCTCCTAATGTGTTGAGAACATTCAAGAAACCAGAAAACAAGGGCAATTTGCAGTGAAACTCAGTCGGGCATGTACAAGAGGTCATTTCTATTGGTAGTAGAGTGCAACAGCATGATTGACTTCATGTTCTCCATGAAACCCTTACATTTCCAAGGGACCTGAAGTAGGACTTTAACCAAAGGATGTGTTTGCGTGTCTGTGGTGAAAGGAGCTCTAAGTTGTGTATTCAGTGCTGGAGAGTGACACACTCTACACGGGTTACTCAAGGTTTTGAGAGCACCAACATGCTTCAAACTGCAACTGCCACAAGGTGTGTGTAGCATGCGGAAAGAAGGTTTGTCATTTCAAAGAAAGAAGAGAAAACCAAAATCCAGGTACTGAAACGAGCACACCAGTATGGGAGATGTGCATGTGGACAGTTTCAAGCAGCAGCTCTTTGTGGACACTTGGAAACAGGGCTGTGAAAAAGTTTCCTAGGAAGCGGGATTGGGCCAAAGTTGAAAGACCTTCCAAAACCAACCCAAAGAACTTAGCCAAGCAATGAATGTTGCAATAAGCTCCTGCAGGAAAGGTGCTTCTATGACACAACCCCCGAGCAGGTAGCTACATTCTGCACAGTACAAAATGCATATGAATTCCAGCATGAAAACTCACTCCAGAAGGATGAAATGCATGTTTCTCTCTGAAAGAACACTCAGCCACTATTCTTTTGCTTGCTCCTTCCAAATCTTTGTAGAAACGTGTGTTTTACTGCTGGAATACGTTTTAGGATGCATTGTTTCAATCTCTTGCAAGCCTCATGTTGTTTCTTAGACAATGAGGAAATACAAGGAGTATGTTTCCCAAATCACTTGAAATCCAGGAAAACGCACACTGCATCAGTCTTCTTCAAACACGCTCTATCTCCTAATGTGTTGTGAACTTTCAACAAACCAGAAACGAAGGGCATTTTGCAGTGAAATTCAGACGGGTATGTACAAGAGTTCATTCCTATTGGTTGCAGAGTGCAAAAGCATGATTGACTTCATGTTCTCCATGAAACCCTTACATTTCCAAGTGAAAAGAGGTAGGATTTCACCAAAGGATGTGTTTGCGTGTCTGTGGTGAAAGGAGCTCTAAGTTGTGTATTCAGTGCTGGAGAGTGACACACTCTACACGGATTACTCACGGTTTTGAGAGCACCAACATGCTTCAAACTGCAACTGCCACAAGGTGTGTGTAGCATGCGGAAAGAAGGTTTGTCATTTCAAAGAAAGAAGAGGAAACCAAAATCCAGGTACTGAAACGAGCACCCCAGTATGGGAGATGTGCATGTGGACAGTTTCAAGCAGCAGCTCTTTGTGGACACTTGGAAACAGGGCTGTGAAAAATTTCGTACGAAGCGGATTTGGACAAAGCTGAAAGACCTTCCAAAACCAGCCCTAAAGAACTTAGCCAAACAATGAATGTTGCAATAAGCTCCTGCAGGAAAGGTGCTTCTATGACACAACCCCCGAGCAGGTAGCTACATTCTGCACAGTACAAATGCTTATTAATTCCAGCATGAAAATTCACTCCAGAAGGATGAAATGTGTGTGTTTCTTTTGGAAAGAACCCTCAGCCATTGGCTTTTGCTTGCTCCTTCAAAGCCTGTGTAGAAACGTGTGCTTTGACGGCTGGAGTACTTTTTGGGATGCATTTTTTCAATCTCTTGCAAGCCTCATGTTTCTTACACAATGTGGAAAAATAAGGAGTATGTTTCCCAAGTCACTTGAAATCTAGGCCAACGCACACTGCATCACTCTTGCTCAAACACGCTCTTTCTCCTAATGTGTTGAGAACATTCAAGAAACCAGAAAACAAGGGCAATTTGCAGTGAAACTCAGTCGGGCATGTACAAGAGGTCATTTCTATTGGTAGTAGAGTTCAACAGCATGATTGACTTCATGTTCTCCATGAAACCCTTACATTTCCAAGGGACCTGAAGTAGGACTTTAACCAAAGGATGTGTTTGCGTGTCTGTGGTGAAAGGAGCTCTAAGTTGTGTATTCAGTGCTGGAGAGTGACACACTCTACACGGATTACTCACGGTTTTGAGAGCACCAACATGCTTCAAACTGCAACTGCCACAAGGTGTGTGTAGCATGCGGAAAGAAGGTTTGTCATTTCAAAGAAAGAAGAGGAAACCAAAATCCAGGTAGTGAAACGAGCACCCCAGTATGGGAGATGTGCATGTGGACAGTTTCAAGCAGCAGCTCTTTGTGGACACTTGGAAACAGGGCTGTGAAAAATTTCGTACGAAGCGGATTTGGACAAAGCTGAAAGACCTTCCAAAACCAGCCCTAAAGAACTTAGCCAAACAATGAATGTTGCAATAAGCTCCTGCAGGAAAGGTGCTTCTATGACACAACCCCCGAGCAGGTAGCTACATTCTGCACAGTACAAATGCTTATTAATTCCAGCATGAAAATTCACTCCAGAAGGATGAAATGTGTGTGTTTCTTTTGGAAAGAACCCTCAGCCATTGGCTTTTGCTTGCTCCTTCAAAGCCTGTGTAGAAACGTGTGCTTTGACGGCTGGAGTACGTTTTGGGATGCATTTTTTCAATCTCTTGCAAGCCTCATGTTTCTTACACAATGTGGAAAAATAAGGAGTATGTTTCCCAAGTCACTTGAAATCTAGGCCAACGCACACTGCATCACTCTTGCTCAAACACGCTCTTTCTCCTAATGTGTTGAGAACATTCAAGAAACCAGAAAACAAGGGCAATTTGCAGTGAAACTCAGTCGGGCATGTACAAGAGGTCATTTCTATTGGTAGTAGAGTGCAACAGCATGATTGACTTCATGTTCTCCATGAAACCCTTACATTTCCAAGGGACCTGAAGTAGGACTTTAACCAAAGGATGTGTTTGCGTGTCTGTGGTGAAAGGAGCTCTAAGTTGTGTATTCAGTGCTGGAGAGTGACACACTCTACACGGGTTACTCAAGGTTTTGAGAGCACCAACATGCTTCAAACTGCAACTGCCACAAGGTGTGTGTAGCATGCGGAAAGAAGGTTTGTCATTTCAAAGAAAGAAGAGAAAACCAAAATCCAGGTACTGAAACGAGCACACCAGTATGGGAGATGTGCATGTGGACAGTTTCAAGCAGCAGCTCTTTGTGGACACTTGGAAACAGGGCTGTGAAAAAGTTTCCTAGGAAGCGGGATTGGGCCAAAGTTGAAAGACCTTCCAAAACCAACCCAAAGAACTTAGCCAAGCAATGAATGTTGCAATAAGCTCCTGCAGGAAAGGTGCTTCTATGACACAACCCCCGAGCAGGTAGCTACATTCTGCACAGTACAAAATGCATATGAATTCCAGCATGAAAACTCACTCCAGAAGGATGAAATGCATGTTTCTCTCTGAAAGAACACTCAGCCACTATTCTTTTGCTTGCTCCTTCCAAATCTTTGTAGAAACGTGTGTTTTACTGCTGGAATACGTTTTAGGATGCATTGTTTCAATCTCTTGCAAGCCTCATGTTGTTTCTTAGACAATGAGGAAATACAAGGAGTATGTTTCCCAAATCACTTGAAATCCAGGAAAACGCACACTGCATCAGTCTTCTTCAAACACGCTCTATCTCCTAATGTGTTGTGAACTTTCAACAAACCAGAAACGAAGGGCATTTTGCAGTGAAATTCAGACGGGTATGTACAAGAGTTCATTCCTATTGGTTGCAGAGTGCAAAAGCATGATTGACTTCATGTTCTCCATGAAACCCTTACATTTCCAAGTGAAAAGAGGTAGGATTTCACCAAAGGATGTGTTTGCGTGTCTGTGGTGAAAGGAGCTCTAAGTTGTGTATTCAGTGCTGGAGAGTGACACACTCTACACGGATTACTCACGGTTTTGAGAGCACCAACATGCTTCAAACTGCAACTGCCACAAGGTGTGTGTAGCATGCGGAAAGAAGGTTTGTCATTTCAAAGAAAGAAGAGGAAACCAAAATCCAGGTACTGAAACGAGCACCCCAGTATGGGAGATGTGCATGTGGACAGTTTCAAGCAGCAGCTCTTTGTGGACACTTGGAAACAGGGCTGTGAAAAATTTCGTACGAAGCGGATTTGGACAAAGCTGAAAGACCTTCCAAAACCAGCCCTAAAGAACTTAGCCAAACAATGAATGTTGCAATAAGCTCCTGCAGGAAAGGTGCTTCTATGACACAACCCCCGAGCAGGTAGCTACATTCTGCACAGTACAAATGCTTATTAATTCCAGCATGAAAATTCACTCCAGAAGGATGAAATGTGTGTGTTTCTTTTGGAAAGAACCCTCAGCCATTGGCTTTTGCTTGCTCCTTCAAAGCCTGTGTAGAAACGTGTGCTTTGACGGCTGGAGTACTTTTTGGGATGCATTTTTTCAATCTCTTGCAAGCCTCATGTTTCTTACACAATGTGGAAAAATAAGGAGTATGTTTCCCAAGTCACTTGAAATCTAGGCCAACGCACACTGCATCACTCTTGCTCAAACACGCTCTTTCTCCTAATGTGTTGAGAACATTCAAGAAACCAGAAAACAAGGGCAATTTGCAGTGAAACTCAGTCGGGCATGTACAAGAGGTCATTTCTATTGGTAGTAGAGTTCAACAGCATGATTGACTTCATGTTCTCCATGAAACCCTTACATTTCCAAGGGACCTGAAGTAGGACTTTAACCAAAGGATGTGTTTGCGTGTCTGTGGTGAAAGGAGCTCTAAGTTGTGTATTCAGTGCTGGAGAGTGACACACTCTACACGGATTACTCACGGTTTTGAGAGCACCAACATGCTTCAAACTGCAACTGCCACAAGGTGTGTGTAGCATGCGGAAAGAAGGTTTGTCATTTCAAAGAAAGAAGAGGAAACCAAAATCCAGGTAGTGAAACGAGCACCCCAGTATGGGAGATGTGCATGTGGACAGTTTCAAGCAGCAGCTCTTTGTGGACACTTGGAAACAGGGCTGTGAAAAATTTCGTACGAAGCGGATTTGGACAAAGCTGAAAGACCTTCCAAAACCAGCCCTAAAGAACTTAGCCAAACAATGAATGTTGCAATAAGCTCCTGCAGGAAAGGTGCTTCTATGACACAACCCCCGAGCAGGTAGCTACATTCTGCACAGTACAAATGCTTATTAATTCCAGCATGAAAATTCACTCCAGAAGGATGAAATGTGTGTGTTTCTTTTGGAAAGAACCCTCAGCCATTGGCTTTTGCTTGCTCCTTCAAAGCCTGTGTAGAAACGTGTGCTTTGACGGCTGGAGTACGTTTTGGGATGCATTTTTTCAATCTCTTGCAAGCCTCATGTTTCTTACACAATGTGGAAAAATAAGGAGTATGTTTCCCAAGTCACTTGAAATCTAGGCCAACGCACACTGCATCACTCTTGCTCAAACACGCTCTTTCTCCTAATGTGTTGAGAACATTCAAGAAACCAGAAAACAAGGGCAATTTGCAGTGAAACTCAGTCGGGCATGTACAAGAGGTCATTTCTATTGGTAGTAGAGTGCAACAGCATGATTGACTTCATGTTCTCCATGAAACCCTTACATTTCCAAGGGACCTGAAGTAGGACTTTAACCAAAGGATGTGTTTGCGTGTCTGTGGTGAAAGGAGCTCTAAGTTGTGTATTCAGTGCTGGAGAGTGACACACTCTACACGGGTTACTCAAGGTTTTGAGAGCACCAACATGCTTCAAACTGCAACTGCCACAAGGTGTGTGTAGCATGCGGAAAGAAGGTTTGTCATTTCAAAGAAAGAAGAGAAAACCAAAATCCAGGTACTGAAACGAGCACACCAGTATGGGAGATGTGCATGTGGACAGTTTCAAGCAGCAGCTCTTTGTGGACACTTGGAAACAGGGCTGTGAAAAAGTTTCCTAGGAAGCGGGATTGGGCCAAAGTTGAAAGACCTTCCAAAACCAACCCAAAGAACTTAGCCAAGCAATGAATGTTGCAATAAGCTCCTGCAGGAAAGGTGCTTCTATGACACAACCCCCGAGCAGGTAGCTACATTCTGCACAGTACAAATGCTTATTAATTCCAGCATGAAAATTCACTCCAGAAGGATGAAATGTGTGTGTTTCTTTTGGAAAGAACCCTCAGCCATTGGCTTTTGCTTGCTCCTTCAAAGCCTGTGTAGAAACGTGTGCTTTGACGGCTGGAGTACGTTTTGGGATGCATTTTTTCAATCTCTTGCAAGCCTCATGTTTCTTACACAATGTGGAAAAATAAGGAGTATGTTTCCCAAGTCACTTGAAATCTAGGCCAACGCACACTGCATCACTCTTGCTCAAACACGCTCTTTCTCCTAATGTGTTGAGAACATTCAAGAAACCAGAAAACAAGGGCAATTTGCAGTGAAACTCAGTCGGGCATGTACAAGAGGTCATTTCTATTGGTAGTAGAGTGCAACAGCATGATTGACTTCATGTTCTCCATGAAACCCTTACATTTCCAAGGGACCTGAAGTAGGACTTTAACCAAAGGATGTGTTTGCGTGTCTGTGGTGAAAGGAGCTCTAAGTTGTGTATTCAGTGCTGGAGAGTGACACACTCTACACGGGTTACTCAAGGTTTTGAGAGCACCAACATGCTTCAAACTGCAACTGCCACAAGGTGTGTGTAGCATGCGGAAAGAAGGTTTGTCATTTCAAAGAAAGAAGAGAAAACCAAAATCCAGGTACTGAAACGAGCACACCAGTATGGGAGATGTGCATGTGGACAGTTTCAAGCAGCAGCTCTTTGTGGACACTTGGAAACAGGGCTGTGAAAAAGTTTCCTAGGAAGCGGGATTGGGCCAAAGTTGAAAGACCTTCCAAAACCAACCCAAAGAACTTAGCCAAGCAATGAATGTTGCAATAAGCTCCTGCAGGAAAGGTGCTTCTATGACACAACCCCCGAGCAGGTAGCTACATTCTGCACAGTACAAAATGCATATGAATTCCAGCATGAAAACTCACTCCAGAAGGATGAAATGCATGTTTCTCTCTGAAAGAACACTCAGCCACTATTCTTTTGCTTGCTCCTTCCAAATCTTTGTAGAAACGTGTGTTTTACTGCTGGAATACGTTTTAGGATGCATTGTTTCAATCTCTTGCAAGCCTCATGTTGTTTCTTAGACAATGAGGAAATACAAGGAGTATGTTTCCCAAATCACTTGAAATCCAGGAAAACGCACACTGCATCAGTCTTCTTCAAACACGCTCTATCTCCTAATGTGTTGTGAACTTTCAACAAACCAGAAACGAAGGGCATTTTGCAGTGAAATTCAGACGGGTATGTACAAGAGTTCATTCCTATTGGTTGCAGAGTGCAAAAGCATGATTGACTTCATGTTCTCCATGAAACCCTTACATTTCCAAGTGAAAAGAGGTAGGATTTCACCAAAGGATGTGTTTGCGTGTCTGTGGTGAAAGGAGCTCTAAGTTGTGTATTCAGTGCTGGAGAGTGACACACTCTACACGGATTACTCACGGTTTTGAGAGCACCAACATGCTTCAAACTGCAACTGCCACAAGGTGTGTGTAGCATGCGGAAAGAAGGTTTGTCATTTCAAAGAAAGAAGAGGAAACCAAAATCCAGGTACTGAAACGAGCACCCCAGTATGGGAGATGTGCATGTGGACAGTTTCAAGCAGCAGCTCTTTGTGGACACTTGGAAACAGGGCTGTGAAAAATTTCGTACGAAGCGGATTTGGACAAAGCTGAAAGACCTTCCAAAACCAGCCCTAAAGAACTTAGCCAAACAATGAATGTTGCAATAAGCTCCTGCAGGAAAGGTGCTTCTATGACACAACCCCCGAGCAGGTAGCTACATTCTGCACAGTACAAATGCTTATTAATTCCAGCATGAAAATTCACTCCAGAAGGATGAAATGTGTGTGTTTCTTTTGGAAAGAACCCTCAGCCATTGGCTTTTGCTTGCTCCTTCAAAGCCTTTGTAGAAACGTGTGCTTTCACGGCTGGAGTACGTTTTGGGATGCATTTTTTCAATCTCTTGCAAGCCTCATGTTTCTTACACAATGTAAAAAAATAAGGAGTATGTTTCCCAAATCACTTGAAATCTAGGCAAACGCACACTGCATCACTCTTGCTCAAACACGCTCTTTCTCCTAATGTGTTGAGAACATTCAAGAAACCAGAAAACAAGGGCAATTTGCAGTGAAACTCAGTCGGGCATGTACAAGAGGTCATTTCTATTGGTAGTAGAGTGCAACAGCATGATTGACTTCATGTTCTCCATGAAACCCTTACATTTCCAAGGGACCTGAAGTAGGACTTTAACCAAAGGATGTGTTTGCATGTCGGTGGTGAAAGGAGCTCTAAGTTGTGTATTCAGTGCTGGAGAGTGACACACTCTACACGGATTACTCAAGGTTTTGAGAGCACCAACATGCTTCAAACTGCAACTGCCACAAGGTGTGTGTAGCATGCGGAAAGAAGGTTTGTCATTTCAAAGAAAGAAGAGAAAACCAAAATCCAGGTACTGAAACGAGCACACCAGTATGGGAGATGTGCATGTGGACAGTTTCAAGCAGCAGCTCTTTGTGGACACTTGGAAATAGGGCTGTGAAAAATTTCGTACGAAGCGGATTTGGACAAAGCTGAAAGACCTTCCAAAACCAGCCCTAAAGAACTTAGCCAAACAATGAATGTTGCAATAAGCTCCTGCAGGAAAGGTGCTTCTATGACACAACCCCCGAGCAGGTAGCTACATTCTGCACAGTACAAATGCTTATTAATTCCAGCATGAAAATTCACTCCAGAAGGATGAAATGTGTGTGTTTCTTTTGGAAAGAACCCTCAGCCATTGGCTTTTGCTTGCTCCTTCAAAGCCTTTGTAGAAACGTGTGCTTTGACGGCTGGAGTACGTTTTGGGATGCATTTTTTCAATCTCTTGCAAGCCTCATGTTTCTTACACAATGTGGAAAAATAAGGAGTATGTTTCCCAAATCACTTGAAATCTAGGCCAACGCACACTGCATCACTCTTGCTCAAACACGCTCTTTCTCCTAATGTGTTGAGAACATTCAAGAAACCAGAAAACAAGGGCAATTTGCAGTGAAACTCAGTCGGGCATGTACAAGAAGTCATTTCTATTGGTAGTAGAGTGCAACAGCATGATTGACTTCATGTTCTCCATGAAACCCTTACATTTCCAAGGGACCTGAAGTAGGACTTTAACCAAAGGATGTGTTTGCGTGTCTGTGGTGAAAGGAGCTCTAAGTTGTGTATTCAGTGCTGGAGAGTGACACACTCTACACGGGTTACTCAAGGTTTTGAGAGCACCAACATGCTTCAAACTGCAACTGCCACAAGGTGTGTGTAGCATGCGGAAAGAAGGTTTGTCATTTCAAAGAAAGGAGAGAAAACCAAAATCCAGGTACTGAAACGAGCACACCAGTATGGGAGATGTGCATGTGGACAGTTTCAAGCAGCAGCTCTTTGTGGACACTTGGAAACAGGGCTGTGAAAAAGTTTCCTAGGAAGCGGGATTGGGCCAAAGTTGAAAGACCTTCCAAAACCAAACCAAAGAACTTAGCCAAGCAATGAATGTTGCAATAAGCTCCTGCAGGAAAAGTGCTTCTATGACACAACCCCCGAGCAGGTAGCTACATTCTGCACAGTACAAAATGCATATGAATTCCAGCATGAAAACTCACTCCAGAATGATGAAATGCATGTTTCTCTCTGAAAGAACACTCAGCCACTATTCTTTTGCTTGCTCCTTCCAAATCTTTGTAGAAACGTGTGTTTTACTGCTGGAATACGTTTTAGGATGCATTGTTTCAATCTCTTGCAAGCCTCATGTTGTTTCTTAGACAATGAGGAAATACAAGGAGTATGTTTCCCAAATCACTTGAAATCCAGGAAAACGCACACTGCATCAGTCTTCTTCAAACACGCTCTATCTCCTAATGTGTTGTGAACTTTCAACAAACCAGAAAAGAAGGGCATTTTGCAGTGAAATTCAGACGGGTATGTACAAGAGTTCATTCCTATTGGTTGCAGAGTGCAAAAGCATGATTGACTTCATGTTCTCCATGAAACCCTTACATTTCCAAGTGAAAAGAGGTAGGACTTTCACCAAAGGATGTGTTTGCGTGTCTGTGGTGAAAGGAGCTCTAAGTTGTGTATTCAGTGCTGGAGAGTGACACACTCTACACAGGTTACTCAGGGTTTTAAGAGCACCAACATGCTGCAAACTGAAACTGCTACAAGGTGTGTGTAGCATGCAGAAAGAAGGCTTGTCATTTCAAAGAAAGAAGAGGAAACCAAAATCCAGGTAGTGAAACGAGCACCCCAGTATGGGAGATGTGCATGTGGACAGTTTCAAGCAGCAGCTCTTTGTGGACACTTGGAAACAAGGCTGTGAAAAATTTCGTACGAAGCGGATTTGGACAAAGCTGAAAGACCTTGCAAAACCAGCCCTAAAGAACTTGGCCAAACAATGAACGTTGCAATAAGCTCCTGCAGGAAAGGTGCTTCTATGACACAACCCCCGAGCAGGTAGCTACATCCTGCACAGTACAAATGCTTATTAATTCCAGCATGAAAATTCACTCCAGAAGGATGAAATGTGTGTGTTTCTTTTGGAAAGAACCCTCAGCCATTGGCTTTTGCTTGCTCCTTCAAAGCCTTTGTAGAAACGTGTGCTTTCACGGCTGGAGTACGTTTTGGGATGCATTTTTTCAATCTCTTGCAAGCCTCATGTTTCTTACACAATGTGGAAAAATAAGGAGTATGTCTCCCAGGTCACTTGAAATCTAGGCCAACGCACACTGCATCACTCTTGCTCAAACACGCTCTTTCTCCTAATGTGTTGAGAACATTCAAGAAACCAGAAAACAAGGGCAATTTGCAGTGAAACTCAGCCGGGCATGTACAAGAGGTCATTTCTATTGGTAGTAGAGTGCAACAGCATGATTGACTTCATGTTCTCCATGAAACCCTTACATTTCCAAGGGACCTGAAGTAGGACTTTCATCAAAGGATGTGTTTGCGTGTCTGTGGTGAAAGGAGCTCTAAGTTGTGTATTCAGTGCTGGAGAGTGACACACTCTACATGGATTACTCAGGGTTTTGAGAGCACCAACATGCTTCAAACTGCAACTGCCACAAGGTGTGTGTAGCATGCGGAAAGAAGGCTTGTCATTTCAAAGAAAGAAGAGAAAACCAAAATCCAGGTACTGAAACGAGCACACCAGTATGGGAGATGTGCAAGTGGACAGTTTCAAGCAGCAGCTCTTTGTGGACACTTGGAAACAAGGCTGTGAAAAATTTCGTACGAAGCGGATTTGGACAAAGCTGAAAGACCTTCCAAAGCCAGCCCTAAAGAACTTAGCCAAACAATGAATGTTGCAATAAGCTCCTGCAGGAAAGGTGCTTCTATGACACAACCCCCGAGCAGGTAGCTACATTCTGCACAGTACAAATGCTTATTAATTCCAGCATGAAAACTCACTCCAGAAGGATGAAATGCATGTTTCTCTCTGAAAGAACACTCAGCCACTATTCTTTTGCTTGCTCCTTCCAAATCTTTGTAGAAACGTGTGTTTTACTGCTGGAATACGTTTTAGGATGCATTGTTTCAATCTCTTGCAAGCCTCATGTTGTTTCTTAGACAATGTGGAAAAACAAGGGGTATGTTTCCCAAATCACTTGAAATCCAGGAAAACGCACACTGCATCAGTCTTCTTCAAACACGCTCTATCTCCTAATGTGTTGTGAACTTTCAACAAACCAGAAAAGAAGGGCATTTTGCAGTGAAATTCAGACGGGTATGTACAAGAGTTCATTCCTATTGGTTGCAGAGTGCAAAAGCATGATTGACTTCATGTTCTCCATGAAACCCTTACATTTCCAAGTGAAAAGAGGTAGGACTTTCACCAAAGGATGTGTTTGCGTGTCTGTGGTGAAAGGAGCTCTAAGTTGTGTATTCAGTGCTGGAGAGTGACACACTCTACACAGGTTACTCAGGGTTTTAAGAGCACCAACATGCTGCAAACTGAAACTGCTACAAGGTGTGTGTAGCATGCAGAAAGAAGGCTTGTCATTTCAAAGAAAGAAGAGGAAACCAAAATCCAGGTAGTGAAACGAGCACCCCAGTATGGGAGATGTGCATGTGGACAGTTTCAAGCAGCAGCTCTTTGTGGACACTTGGAAACAAGGCTGTGAAAAATTTCGTACGAAGCGGATTTGGACAAAGCTGAAAGACCTTGCAAAACCAGCCCTAAAGAACTTGGCCAAACAATGAACGTTGCAATAAGCTCCTGCAGGAAAGGTGCTTCTATGACACAACCCCCGAGCAGGTAGCTACATCCTGCACAGTACAAATGCTTATTAATTCCAGCATGAAAATTCACTCCAGAAGGATGAAATGTGTGTGTTTCTTTTGGAAAGAACCCTCAGCCATTGGCTTTTGCTTGCTCCTTCAAAGCCTTTGTAGAAACGTGTGCTTTCACGGCTGGAGTACGTTTTGGGATGCATTTTTTCAATCTCTTGCAAGCCTCATGTTTCTTACACAATGTGGAAAAATAAGGAGTATGTCTCCCAGGTCACTTGAAATCTAGGCCAACGCACACTGCATCACTCTTGCTCAAACACGCTCTTTCTCCTAATGTGTTGAGAACATTCAAGAAACCAGAAAACAAGGGCAATTTGCAGTGAAACTCAGCCGGGCATGTACAAGAGGTCATTTCTATTGGTAGTAGAGTGCAACAGCATGATTGACTTCATGTTCTCCATGAAACCCTTACATTTCCAAGGGACCTGAAGTAGGACTTTCATCAAAGGATGTGTTTGCGTGTCTGTGGTGAAAGGAGCTCTAAGTTGTGTATTCAGTGCTGGAGAGTGACACACTCTACATGGATTACTCAGGGTTTTGAGAGCACCAACATGCTTCAAACTGCAACTGCCACAAGGTGTGTGTAGCATGCGGAAAGAAGGCTTGTCATTTCAAAGAAAGAAGAGAAAACCAAAATCCAGGTACTGAAACGAGCACACCAGTATGGGAGATGTGCAAGTGGACAGTTTCAAGCAGCAGCTCTTTGTGGACACTTGGAAACAAGGCTGTGAAAAATTTCGTACGAAGCGGATTTGGACAAAGCTGAAAGACCTTCCAAAGCCAGCCCTAAAGAACTTAGCCAAACAATGAATGTTGCAATAAGCTCCTGCAGGAAAGGTGCTTCTATGACACAACCCCCGAGCAGGTAGCTACATTCTGCACAGTACAAATGCTTATTAATTCCAGCATGAAAACTCACTCCAGAAGGATGAAATGCATGTTTCTCTCTGAAAGAACACTCAGCCACTATTCTTTTGCTTGCTCCTTCCAAATCTTTGTAGAAACGTGTGTTTTACTGCTGGAATACGTTTTAGGATGCATTGTTTCAATCTCTTGCAAGCCTCATGTTGTTTCTTAGACAATGTGGAAAAACAAGGGGTATGTTTCCCAAATCACTTGAAATCCAGGAAAACGCACACTGCATCAGTCTTCTTCAAACACGCTCTATCTCCTAATGTGTTGTGAACTTTCAACAAACCAGAAAAGAAGGGCATTTTGCAGTGAAATTCAGACGGGTATGTACAAGAGTTCATTCCTATTGGTTGCAGAGTGCAAAAGCATGATTGACTTCATGTTCTCCATGAAACCCTTACATTTCCAAGTGAAAAGAGGTAGGACTTTCACCAAAGGATGTGTTTGCGTGTCTGTGGTGAAAGGAGCTCTAAGTTGTGTATTCAGTGCTGGAGAGTGACACACTCTACACAGGTTACTCAGGGTTTTAAGAGCACCAACATGCTGCAAACTGAAACTGCTACAAGGTGTGTGTAGCATGCAGAAAGAAGGCTTGTCATTTCAAAGAAAGAAGAGGAAACCAAAATCCAGGTAGTGAAACGAGCACCCCAGTATGGGAGATGTGCATGTGGACAGTTTCAAGCAGCAGCTCTTTGTGGACACTTGGAAACAAGGCTGTGAAAAATTTCGTACGAAGCGGATTTGGACAAAGCTGAAAGACCTTGCAAAACCAGCCCTAAAGAACTTGGCCAAACAATGAACGTTGCAATAAGCTCCTGCAGGAAAGGTGCTTCTATGACACAACCCCCGAGCAGGTAGCTACATCCTGCACAGTACAAATGCTTATTAATTCCAGCATGAAAATTCACTCCAGAAGGATGAAATGTGTGTGTTTCTTTTGGAAAGAACCCTCAGCCATTGGCTTTTGCTTGCTCCTTCAAAGCCTTTGTAGAAACGTGTGCTTTCACGGCTGGAGTACGTTTTGGGATGCATTTTTTCAATCTCTTGCAAGCCTCATGTTTCTTACACAATGTGGAAAAATAAGGAGTATGTCTCCCAGGTCACTTGAAATCTAGGCCAACGCACACTGCATCACTCTTGCTCAAACACGCTCTTTCTCCTAATGTGTTGAGAACATTCACGAAACCAGAAAACAAGGGCAATTTGCAGTGAAACTCAGCCGGGCATGTACAAGAGGTCATTTCTATTGGTAGTAGAGTGCAACAGCATGATTGACTTCATGTTCTCCATGAAACCCTTACATTTCCAAGGGACCTGAAGTAGGACTTTCATCAAAGGATGTGTTTGCGTGTCTGTGGTGAAAGGAGCTCTAAGTTGTGTATTCAGTGCTGGAGAGTGACACACTCTACATGGATTACTCAGGGTTTTGAGAGCACCAACATGCTTCAAACTGCAACTGCCACAAGGTGTGTGTAGCATGCGGAAAGAAGGCTTGTCATTTCAAAGAAAGAAGAGAAAACCAAAATCCAGGTACTGAAACGAGCACACCAGTATGGGAGATGTGCAAGTGGACAGTTTCAAGCAGCAGCTCTTTGTGGACACTTGGAAACAAGGCTGTGAAAAATTTCGTACGAAGCGGATTTGGACAAAGCTGAAAGACCTTCCAAAGCCAGCCCTAAAGAACTTAGCCAAACAATGAATGTTGCAATAAGCTCCTGCAGGAAAGGTGCTTCTATGACACAACCCCCGAGCAGGTAGCTACATTCTGCACAGTACAAATGCTTATTAATTCCAGCATGAAAACTCACTCCAGAAGGATGAAATGCATGTTTCTCTCTGAAAGAACACTCAGCCACTATTCTTTTGCTTGCTCCTTCCAAATCTTTGTAGAAACGTGTGTTTTACTGCTGGAATACGTTTTAGGATGCATTGTTTCAATCTCTTGCAAGCCTCATGTTGTTTCTTAGACAATGTGGAAAAACAAGGGGTATGTTTCCCAAATCACTTGAAATCCAGGAAAACGCACACTGCATCAGTCTTCTTCAAACACGCTCTATCTCCTAATGTGTTGTGAACTTTCAACAAACCAGAAAAGAAGGGCATTTTGCAGTGAAATTCAGACGGGTATGTACAAGAGTTCATTCCTATTGGTTGCAGAGTGCAAAAGCATGATTGACTTCATGTTCTCCATGAAACCCTTACATTTCCAAGTGAAAAGAGGTAGGACTTTCACCAAAGGATGTGTTTGCGTGTCTGTGGTGAAAGGAGCTCTAAGTTGTGTATTCAGTGCTGGAGAGTGACACACTCTACACAGGTTACTCAGGGTTTTAAGAGCACCAACATGCTGCAAACTGAAACTGCTACAAGGTGTGTGTAGCATGCAGAAAGAAGGCTTGTCATTTCAAAGAAAGAAGAGGAAACCAAAATCCAGGTAGTGAAACGAGCACCCCAGTATGGGAGATGTGCATGTGGACAGTTTCAAGCAGCAGCTCTTTGTGGACACTTGGAAACAAGGCTGTGAAAAATTTCGTACGAAGCGGATTTGGACAAAGCTGAAAGACCTTGCAAAACCAGCCCTAAAGAACTTGGCCAAACAATGAACGTTGCAATAAGCTCCTGCAGGAAAGGTGCTTCTATGACACAACCCCCGAGCAGGTAGCTACATCCTGCACAGTACAAATGCTTATTAATTCCAGCATGAAAATTCACTCCAGAAGGATGAAATGTGTGTGTTTCTTTTGGAAAGAACCCTCAGCCATTGGCTTTTGCTTGCTCCTTCAAAGCCTTTGTAGAAACGTGTGCTTTCACGGCTGGAGTACGTTTTGGGATGCATTTTTTCAATCTCTTGCAAGCCTCATGTTTCTTACACAATGTGGAAAAATAAGGAGTATGTCTCCCAGGTCACTTGAAATCTAGGCCAACGCACACTGCATCACTCTTGCTCAAACACGCTCTTTCTCCTAATGTGTTGAGAACATTCACGAAACCAGAAAACAAGGGCAATTTGCAGTGAAACTCAGCCGGGCATGTACAAGAGGTCATTTCTATTGGTAGTAGAGTGCAACAGCATGATTGACTTCATGTTCTCCATGAAACCCTTACATTTCCAAGGGACCTGAAGTAGGACTTTCATCAAAGGATGTGTTTGCGTGTCTGTGGTGAAAGGAGCTCTAAGTTGTGTATTCAGTGCTGGAGAGTGACACACTCTACATGGATTACTCAGGGTTTTGAGAGCACCAACATGCTTCAAACTGCAACTGCCACAAGGTGTGTGTAGCATGCGGAAAGAAGGCTTGTCATTTCAAAGAAAGAAGAGAAAACCAAAATCCAGGTACTGAAACGAGCACACCAGTATGGGAGATGTGCAAGTGGACAGTTTCAAGCAGCAGCTCTTTGTGGACACTTGGAAACAAGGCTGTGAAAAATTTCGTACGAAGCGGATTTGGACAAAGCTGAAAGACCTTCCAAAGCCAGCCCTAAAGAACTTAGCCAAACAATGAATGTTGCAATAAGCTCCTGCAGGAAAGGTGCTTCTATGACACAACCCCCGAGCAGGTAGCTACATTCTGCACAGTACAAATGCTTATTAATTCCAGCATGAAAACTCACTCCAGAAGGATGAAATGCATGTTTCTCTCTGAAAGAACACTCAGCCACTATTCTTTTGCTTGCTCCTTCCAAATCTTTGTAGAAACGTGTGTTTTACTGCTGGAATACGTTTTAGGATGCATTGTTTCAATCTCTTGCAAGCCTCATGTTGTTTCTTAGACAATGTGGAAAAACAAGGGGTATGTTTCCCAAATCACTTGAAATCCAGGAAAACGCACACTGCATCAGTCTTCTTCAAACACGCTCTATCTCCTAATGTGTTGTGAACTTTCAACAAACCAGAAAAGAAGGGCATTTTGCAGTGAAATTCAGACGGGTATGTACAAGAGTTCATTCCTATTGGTTGCAGAGTGCAAAAGCATGATTGACTTCATGTTCTCCATGAAACCCTTACATTTCCAAGTGAAAAGAGGTAGGACTTTCACCAAAGGATGTGTTTGCGTGTCTGTGGTGAAAGGAGCTCTAAGTTGTGTATTCAGTGCTGGAGAGTGACACACTCTACACAGGTTACTCAGGGTTTTAAGAGCACCAACATGCTGCAAACTGAAACTGCTACAAGGTGTGTGTAGCATGCAGAAAGAAGGCTTGTCATTTCAAAGAAAGAAGAGGAAACCAAAATCCAGGTAGTGAAACGAGCACCCCAGTATGGGAGATGTGCATGTGGACAGTTTCAAGCAGCAGCTCTTTGTGGACACTTGGAAACAAGGCTGTGAAAAATTTCGTACGAAGCGGATTTGGACAAAGCTGAAAGACCTTGCAAAACCAGCCCTAAAGAACTTGGCCAAACAATGAACGTTGCAATAAGCTCCTGCAGGAAAGGTGCTTCTATGACACAACCCCCGAGCAGGTAGCTACATCCTGCACAGTACAAATGCTTATTAATTCCAGCATGAAAATTCACTCCAGAAGGATGAAATGTGTGTGTTTCTTTTGGAAAGAACCCTCAGCCATTGGCTTTTGCTTGCTCCTTCAAAGCCTTTGTAGAAACGTGTGCTTTCACGGCTGGAGTACGTTTTGGGATGCATTTTTTCAATCTCTTGCAAGCCTCATGTTTCTTACACAATGTGGAAAAATAAGGAGTATGTCTCCCAGGTCACTTGAAATCTAGGCCAACGCACACTGCATCACTCTTGCTCAAACACGCTCTTTCTCCTAATGTGTTGAGAACATTCAAGAAACCAGAAAACAAGGGCAATTTGCAGTGAAACTCAGCCGGGCATGTACAAGAGGTCATTTCTATTGGTAGTAGAGTGCAACAGCATGATTGACTTCATGTTCTCCATGAAACCCTTACATTTCCAAGGGACCTGAAGTAGGACTTTCATCAAAGGATGTGTTTGCGTGTCTGTGGTGAAAGGAGCTCTAAGTTGTGTATTCAGTGCTGGAGAGTGACACACTCTACATGGATTACTCAGGGTTTTGAGAGCACCAACATGCTTCAAACTGCAACTGCCACAAGGTGTGTGTAGCATGCGGAAAGAAGGCTTGTCATTTCAAAGAAAGAAGAGAAAACCAAAATCCAGGTACTGAAACGAGCACACCAGTATGGGAGATGTGCAAGTGGACAGTTTCAAGCAGCAGCTCTTTGTGGACACTTGGAAACAAGGCTGTGAAAAATTTCGTACGAAGCGGATTTGGACAAAGCTGAAAGACCTTCCAAAGCCAGCCCTAAAGAACTTAGCCAAACAATGAATGTTGCAATAAGCTCCTGCAGGAAAGGTGCTTCTATGACACAACCCCCGAGCAGGTAGCTACATTCTGCACAGTACAAATGCTTATTAATTCCAGCATGAAAACTCACTCCAGAAGGATGAAATGCATGTTTCTCTCTGAAAGAACACTCAGCCACTATTCTTTTGCTTGCTCCTTCCAAATCTTTGTAGAAACGTGTGTTTTACTGCTGGAATACGTTTTAGGATGCATTGTTTCAATCTCTTGCAAGCCTCATGTTGTTTCTTAGACAATGTGGAAAAACAAGGGGTATGTTTCCCAAATCACTTGAAATCCAGGAAAACGCACACTGCATCAGTCTTCTTCAAACACGCTCTATCTCCTAATGTGTTGTGAACTTTCAACAAACCAGAAAAGAAGGGCATTTTGCAGTGAAATTCAGACGGGTATGTACAAGAGTTCATTCCTATTGGTTGCAGAGTGCAAAAGCATGATTGACTTCATGTTCTCCATGAAACCCTTACATTTCCAAGTGAAAAGAGGTAGGACTTTCACCAAAGGATGTGTTTGCGTGTCTGTGGTGAAAGGAGCTCTAAGTTGTGTATTCAGTGCTGGAGAGTGACACACTCTACACAGGTTACTCAGGGTTTTAAGAGCACCAACATGCTGCAAACTGAAACTGCTACAAGGTGTGTGTAGCATGCAGAAAGAAGGCTTGTCATTTCAAAGAAAGAAGAGGAAACCAAAATCCAGGTAGTGAAACGAGCACCCCAGTATGGGAGATGTGCATGTGGACAGTTTCAAGCAGCAGCTCTTTGTGGACACTTGGAAACAAGGCTGTGAAAAATTTCGTACGAAGCGGATTTGGACAAAGCTGAAAGACCTTGCAAAACCAGCCCTAAAGAACTTGGCCAAACAATGAACGTTGCAATAAGCTCCTGCAGGAAAGGTGCTTCTATGACACAACCCCCGAGCAGGTAGCTACATCCTGCACAGTACAAATGCTTATTAATTCCAGCATGAAAATTCACTCCAGAAGGATGAAATGTGTGTGTTTCTTTTGGAAAGAACCCTCAGCCATTGGCTTTTGCTTGCTCCTTCAAAGCCTTTGTAGAAACGTGTGCTTTCACGGCTGGAGTACGTTTTGGGATGCATTTTTTCAATCTCTTGCAAGCCTCATGTTTCTTACACAATGTGGAAAAATAAGGAGTATGTCTCCCAGGTCACTTGAAATCTAGGCCAACGCACACTGCATCACTCTTGCTCAAACACGCTCTTTCTCCTAATGTGTTGAGAACATTCAAGAAACCAGAAAACAAGGGCAATTTGCAGTGAAACTCAGCCGGGCATGTACAAGAGGTCATTTCTATTGGTAGTAGAGTGCAACAGCATGATTGACTTCATGTTCTCCATGAAACCCTTACATTTCCAAGGGACCTGAAGTAGGACTTTCATCAAAGGATGTGTTTGCGTGTCTGTGGTGAAAGGAGCTCTAAGTTGTGTATTCAGTGCTGGAGAGTGACACACTCTACATGGATTACTCAGGGTTTTGAGAGCACCAACATGCTTCAAACTGCAACTGCCACAAGGTGTGTGTAGCATGCGGAAAGAAGGCTTGTCATTTCAAAGAAAGAAGAGAAAACCAAAATCCAGGTACTGAAACGAGCACACCAGTATGGGAGATGTGCAAGTGGACAGTTTCAAGCAGCAGCTCTTTGTGGACACTTGGAAACAAGGCTGTGAAAAATTTCGTACGAAGCGGATTTGGACAAAGCTGAAAGACCTTCCAAAGCCAGCCCTAAAGAACTTAGCCAAACAATGAATGTTGCAATAAGCTCCTGCAGGAAAGGTGCTTCTATGACACAACCCCCGAGCAGGTAGCTACATTCTGCACAGTACAAATGCTTATTAATTCCAGCATGAAAACTCACTCCAGAAGGATGAAATGCATGTTTCTCTCTGAAAGAACACTCAGCCACTATTCTTTTGCTTGCTCCTTCCAAATCTTTGTAGAAACGTGTGTTTTACTGCTGGAATACGTTTTAGGATGCATTGTTTCAATCTCTTGCAAGCCTCATGTTGTTTCTTAGACAATGTGGAAAAACAAGGGGTATGTTTCCCAAATCACTTGAAATCCAGGAAAACGCACACTGCATCAGTCTTCTTCAAACACGCTCTATCTCCTAATGTGTTGTGAACTTTCAACAAACCAGAAAAGAAGGGCATTTTGCAGTGAAATTCAGACGGGTATGTACAAGAGTTCATTCCTATTGGTTGCAGAGTGCAAAAGCATGATTGACTTCATGTTCTCCATGAAACCCTTACATTTCCAAGTGAAAAGAGGTAGGACTTTCACCAAAGGATGTGTTTGCGTGTCTGTGGTGAAAGGAGCTCTAAGTTGTGTATTCAGTGCTGGAGAGTGACACACTCTACACAGGTTACTCAGGGTTTTAAGAGCACCAACATGCTGCAAACTGAAACTGCTACAAGGTGTGTGTAGCATGCAGAAAGAAGGCTTGTCATTTCAAAGAAAGAAGAGGAAACCAAAATCCAGGTAGTGAAACGAGCACCCCAGTATGGGAGATGTGCATGTGGACAGTTTCAAGCAGCAGCTCTTTGTGGACACTTGGAAACAAGGCTGTGAAAAATTTCGTACGAAGCGGATTTGGACAAAGCTGAAAGACCTTGCAAAACCAGCCCTAAAGAACTTGGCCAAACAATGAACGTTGCAATAAGCTCCTGCAGGAAAGGTGCTTCTATGACACAACCCCCGAGCAGGTAGCTACATCCTGCACAGTACAAATGCTTATTAATTCCAGCATGAAAATTCACTCCAGAAGGATGAAATGTGTGTGTTTCTTTTGGAAAGAACCCTCAGCCATTGGCTTTTGCTTGCTCCTTCAAAGCCTTTGTAGAAACGTGTGCTTTCACGGCTGGAGTACGTTTTGGGATGCATTTTTTCAATCTCTTGCAAGCCTCATGTTTCTTACACAATGTGGAAAAATAAGGAGTATGTCTCCCAGGTCACTTGAAATCTAGGCCAACGCACACTGCATCACTCTTGCTCAAACACGCTCTTTCTCCTAATGTGTTGAGAACATTCAAGAAACCAGAAAACAAGGGCAATTTGCAGTGAAACTCAGCCGGGCATGTACAAGAGGTCATTTCTATTGGTAGTAGAGTGCAACAGCATGATTGACTTCATGTTCTCCATGAAACCCTTACATTTCCAAGGGACCTGAAGTAGGACTTTCATCAAAGGATGTGTTTGCGTGTCTGTGGTGAAAGGAGCTCTAAGTTCTGTATTCAGTGCTGGAGAGTGACACACTCTACATGGATTACTCAGGGTTTTGAGAGCACCAACATGCTTCAAACTGCAACTGCCACAAGGTGTGTGTAGCATGCGGAAAGAAGGCTTGTCATTTCAAAGAAAGAAGAGAAAACCAAAATCCAGGTACTGAAACGAGCACACCAGTATGGGAGATGTGCAAGTGGACAGTTTCAAGCAGCAGCTCTTTGTGGACACTTGGAAACAAGGCTGTGAAAAATTTCGTACGAAGCGGATTTGGACAAAGCTGAAAGACCTTCCAAAGCCAGCCCTAAAGAACTTAGCCAAACAATGAATGTTGCAATAAGCTCCTGCAGGAAAGGTGCTTCTATGACACAACCCCCGAGCAGGTAGCTACATTCTGCACAGTACAAATGCTTATTAATTCCAGCATGAAAACTCACTCCAGAAGGATGAAATGCATGTTTCTCTCTGAAAGAACACTCAGCCACTATTCTTTTGCTTGCTCCTTCCAAATCTTTGTAGAAACGTGTGTTTTACTGCTGGAATACGTTTTAGGATGCATTGTTTCAATCTCTTGCAAGCCTCATGTTGTTTCTTAGACAATGTGGAAAAACAAGGGGTATGTTTCCCAAATCACTTGAAATCCAGGAAAACGCACACTGCATCAGTCTTCTTCAAACACGCTCTATCTCCTAATGTGTTGTGAACTTTCAACAAACCAGAAAAGAAGGGCATTTTGCAGTGAAATTCAGACGGGTATGTACAAGAGTTCATTCCTATTGGTTGCAGAGTGCAAAAGCATGATTGACTTCATGTTCTCCATGAAACCCTTACATTTCCAAGTGAAAAGAGGTAGGACTTTCACCAAAGGATGTGTTTGCGTGTCTGTGGTGAAAGGAGCTCTAAGTTGTGTATTCAGTGCTGGAGAGTGACACACTCTACACAGGTTACTCAGGGTTTTAAGAGCACCAACATGCTGCAAACTGAAACTGCTACAAGGTGTGTGTAGCATGCAGAAAGAAGGCTTGTCATTTCAAAGAAAGAAGAGGAAACCAAAATCCAGGTAGTGAAACGAGCACCCCAGTATGGGAGATGTGCATGTGGACAGTTTCAAGCAGCAGCTCTTTGTGGACACTTGGAAACAAGGCTGTGAAAAATTTCGTACGAAGCGGATTTGGACAAAGCTGAAAGACCTTGCAAAACCAGCCCTAAAGAACTTGGCCAAACAATGAACGTTGCAATAAGCTCCTGCAGGAAAGGTGCTTCTATGACACAACCCCCGAGCAGGTAGCTACATCCTGCACAGTACAAATGCTTATTAATTCCAGCATGAAAATTCACTCCAGAAGGATGAAATGTGTGTGTTTCTTTTGGAAAGAACCCTCAGCCATTGGCTTTTGCTTGCTCCTTCAAAGCCTTTGTAGAAACGTGTGCTTTCACGGCTGGAGTACGTTTTGGGATGCATTTTTTCAATCTCTTGCAAGCCTCATGTTTCTTACACAATGTGGAAAAATAAGGAGTATGTCTCCCAGGTCACTTGAAATCTAGGCCAACGCACACTGCATCACTCTTGCTCAAACACGCTCTTTCTCCTAATGTGTTGAGAACATTCAAGAAACCAGAAAACAAGGGCAATTTGCAGTGAAACTCAGCCGGGCATGTACAAGAGGTCATTTCTATTGGTAGTAGAGTGCAACAGCATGATTGACTTCATGTTCTCCATGAAACCCTTACATTTCCAAGGGACCTGAAGTAGGACTTTCATCAAAGGATGTGTTTGCGTGTCTGTGGTGAAAGGAGCTCTAAGTTGTGTATTCAGTGCTGGAGAGTGACACACTCTACATGGATTACTCAGGGTTTTGAGAGCACCAACATGCTTCAAACTGCAACTGCCACAAGGTGTGTGTAGCATGCGGAAAGAAGGCTTGTCATTTCAAAGAAAGAAGAGAAAACCAAAATCCAGGTACTGAAACGAGCACACCAGTATGGGAGATGTGCAAGTGGACAGTTTCAAGCAGCAGCTCTTTGTGGACACTTGGAAACAAGGCTGTGAAAAATTTCGTACGAAGCGGATTTGGACAAAGCTGAAAGACCTTCCAAAGCCAGCCCTAAAGAACTTAGCCAAACAATGAATGTTGCAATAAGCTCCTGCAGGAAAGGTGCTTCTATGACACAACCCCCGAGCAGGTAGCTACATTCTGCACAGTACAAATGCTTATTAATTCCAGCATGAAAACTCACTCCAGAAGGATGAAATGCATGTTTCTCTCTGAAAGAACACTCAGCCACTATTCTTTTGCTTGCTCCTTCCAAATCTTTGTAGAAACGTGTGTTTTACTGCTGGAATACGTTTTAGGATGCATTGTTTCAATCTCTTGCAAGCCTCATGTTGTTTCTTAGACAATGTGGAAAAACAAGGGGTATGTTTCCCAAATCACTTGAAATCCAGGAAAACGCACACTGCATCAGTCTTCTTCAAACACGCTCTATCTCCTAATGTGTTGTGAACTTTCAACAAACCAGAAAAGAAGGGCATTTTGCAGTGAAATTCAGACGGGTATGTACAAGAGTTCATTCCTATTGGTTGCAGAGTGCAAAAGCATGATTGACTTCATGTTCTCCATGAAACCCTTACATTTCCAAGTGAAAAGAGGTAGGACTTTCACCAAAGGATGTGTTTGCGTGTCTGTGGTGAAAGGAGCTCTAAGTTGTGTATTCAGTGCTGGAGAGTGACACACTCTACACAGGTTACTCAGGGTTTTAAGAGCACCAACATGCTGCAAACTGAAACTGCTACAAGGTGTGTGTAGCATGCAGAAAGAAGGCTTGTCATTTCAAAGAAAGAAGAGGAAACCAAAATCCAGGTAGTGAAACGAGCACCCCAGTATGGGAGATGTGCATGTGGACAGTTTCAAGCAGCAGCTCTTTGTGGACACTTGGAAACAAGGCTGTGAAAAATTTCGTACGAAGCGGATTTGGACAAAGCTGAAAGACCTTGCAAAACCAGCCCTAAAGAACTTGGCCAAACAATGAACGTTGCAATAAGCTCCTGCAGGAAAGGTGCTTCTATGACACAACCCCCGAGCAGGTAGCTACATCCTGCACAGTACAAATGCTTATTAATTCCAGCATGAAAATTCACTCCAGAAGGATGAAATGTGTGTGTTTCTTTTGGAAAGAACCCTCAGCCATTGGCTTTTGCTTGCTCCTTCAAAGCCTTTGTAGAAACGTGTGCTTTCACGGCTGGAGTACGTTTTGGGATGCATTTTTTCAATCTCTTGCAAGCCTCATGTTTCTTACACAATGTGGAAAAATAAGGAGTATGTCTCCCAGGTCACTTGAAATCTAGGCCAACGCACACTGCATCACTCTTGCTCAAACACGCTCTTTCTCCTAATGTGTTGAGAACATTCAAGAAACCAGAAAACAAGGGCAATTTGCAGTGAAACTCAGCCGGGCATGTACAAGAGGTCATTTCTATTGGTAGTAGAGTGCAACAGCATGATTGACTTCATGTTCTCCATGAAACCCTTACATTTCCAAGGGACCTGAAGTAGGACTTTCATCAAAGGATGTGTTTGCGTGTCTGTGGTGAAAGGAGCTCTAAGTTGTGTATTCAGTGCTGGAGAGTGACACACTCTACATGGATTACTCAGGGTTTTGAGAGCACCAACATGCTTCAAACTGCAACTGCCACAAGGTGTGTGTAGCATGCGGAAAGAAGGCTTGTCATTTCAAAGAAAGAAGAGAAAACCAAAATCCAGGTACTGAAACGAGCACACCAGTATGGGAGATGTGCAAGTGGACAGTTTCAAGCAGCAGCTCTTTGTGGACACTTGGAAACAAGGCTGTGAAAAATTTCGTACGAAGCGGATTTGGACAAAGCTGAAAGACCTTCCAAAGCCAGCCCTAAAGAACTTAGCCAAACAATGAATGTTGCAATAAGCTCCTGCAGGAAAGGTGCTTCTATGACACAACCCCCGAGCAGGTAGCTACATTCTGCACAGTACAAATGCTTATTAATTCCAGCATGAAAACTCACTCCAGAAGGATGAAATGCATGTTTCTCTCTGAAAGAACACTCAGCCACTATTCTTTTGCTTGCTCCTTCCAAATCTTTGTAGAAACGTGTGTTTTACTGCTGGAATACGTTTTAGGATGCATTGTTTCAATCTCTTGCAAGCCTCATGTTGTTTCTTAGACAATGTGGAAAAACAAGGGGTATGTTTCCCAAATCACTTGAAATCCAGGAAAACGCACACTGCATCAGTCTTCTTCAAACACGCTCTATCTCCTAATGTGTTGTGAACTTTCAACAAACCAGAAAAGAAGGGCATTTTGCAGTGAAATTCAGACGGGTATGTACAAGAGTTCATTCCTATTGGTTGCAGAGTGCAAAAGCATGATTGACTTCATGTTCTCCATGAAACCCTTACATTTCCAAGTGAAAAGAGGTAGGACTTTCACCAAAGGATGTGTTTGCGTGTCTGTGGTGAAAGGAGCTCTAAGTTGTGTATTCAGTGCTGGAGAGTGACACACTCTACACAGGTTACTCAGGGTTTTAAGAGCACCAACATGCTGCAAACTGAAACTGCTACAAGGTGTGTGTAGCATGCAGAAAGAAGGCTTGTCATTTCAAAGAAAGAAGAGGAAACCAAAATCCAGGTAGTGAAACGAGCACCCCAGTATGGGAGATGTGCATGTGGACAGTTTCAAGCAGCAGCTCTTTGTGGACACTTGGAAACAAGGCTGTGAAAAATTTCGTACGAAGCGGATTTGGACAAAGCTGAAAGACCTTGCAAAACCAGCCCTAAAGAACTTGGCCAAACAATGAACGTTGCAATAAGCTCCTGCAGGAAAGGTGCTTCTATGACACAACCCCCGAGCAGGTAGCTACATCCTGCACAGTACAAATGCTTATTAATTCCAGCATGAAAATTCACTCCAGAAGGATGAAATGTGTGTGTTTCTTTTGGAAAGAACCCTCAGCCATTGGCTTTTGCTTGCTCCTTCAAAGCCTTTGTAGAAACGTGTGCTTTCACGGCTGGAGTACGTTTTGGGATGCATTTTTTCAATCTCTTGCAAGCCTCATGTTTCTTACACAATGTGGAAAAATAAGGAGTATGTCTCCCAGGTCACTTGAAATCTAGGCCAACGCACACTGCATCACTCTTGCTCAAACACGCTCTTTCTCCTAATGTGTTGAGAACATTCAAGAAACCAGAAAACAAGGGCAATTTGCAGTGAAACTCAGCCGGGCATGTACAAGAGGTCATTTCTATTGGTAGTAGAGTGCAACAGCATGATTGACTTCATGTTCTCCATGAAACCCTTACATTTCCAAGGGACCTGAAGTAGGACTTTCATCAAAGGATGTGTTTGCGTGTCTGTGGTGAAAGGAGCTCTAAGTTGTGTATTCAGTGCTGGAGAGTGACACACTCTACATGGATTACTCAGGGTTTTGAGAGCACCAACATGCTTCAAACTGCAACTGCCACAAGGTGTGTGTAGCATGCGGAAAGAAGGCTTGTCATTTCAAAGAAAGAAGAGAAAACCAAAATCCAGGTACTGAAACGAGCACACCAGTATGGGAGATGTGCAAGTGGACAGTTTCAAGCAGCAGCTCTTTGTGGACACTTGGAAACAAGGCTGTGAAAAATTTCGTACGAAGCGGATTTGGACAAAGCTGAAAGACCTTCCAAAGCCAGCCCTAAAGAACTTAGCCAAACAATGAATGTTGCAATAAGCTCCTGCAGGAAAGGTGCTTCTATGACACAACCCCCGAGCAGGTAGCTACATTCTGCACAGTACAAATGCTTATTAATTCCAGCATGAAAACTCACTCCAGAAGGATGAAATGCATGTTTCTCTCTGAAAGAACACTCAGCCACTATTCTTTTGCTTGCTCCTTCCAAATCTTTGTAGAAACGTGTGTTTTACTGCTGGAATACGTTTTAGGATGCATTGTTTCAATCTCTTGCAAGCCTCATGTTGTTTCTTAGACAATGTGGAAAAACAAGGGGTATGTTTCCCAAATCACTTGAAATCCAGGAAAACGCACACTGCATCAGTCTTCTTCAAACACGCTCTATCTCCTAATGTGTTGTGAACTTTCAACAAACCAGAAAAGAAGGGCATTTTGCAGTGAAATTCAGACGGGTATGTACAAGAGTTCATTCCTATTGGTTGCAGAGTGCAAAAGCATGATTGACTTCATGTTCTCCATGAAACCCTTACATTTCCAAGTGAAAAGAGGTAGGACTTTCACCAAAGGATGTGTTTGCGTGTCTGTGGTGAAAGGAGCTCTAAGTTGTGTATTCAGTGCTGGAGAGTGACACACTCTACACAGGTTACTCAGGGTTTTAAGAGCACCAACATGCTGCAAACTGAAACTGCTACAAGGTGTGTGTAGCATGCAGAAAGAAGGCTTGTCATTTCAAAGAAAGAAGAGGAAACCAAAATCCAGGTAGTGAAACGAGCACCCCAGTATGGGAGATGTGCATGTGGACAGTTTCAAGCAGCAGCTCTTTGTGGACACTTGGAAACAAGGCTGTGAAAAATTTCGTACGAAGCGGATTTGGACAAAGCTGAAAGACCTTGCAAAACCAGCCCTAAAGAACTTGGCCAAACAATGAACGTTGCAATAAGCTCCTGCAGGAAAGGTGCTTCTATGACACAACCCCCGAGCAGGTAGCTACATCCTGCACAGTACAAATGCTTATTAATTCCAGCATGAAAATTCACTCCAGAAGGATGAAATGTGTGTGTTTCTTTTGGAAAGAACCCTCAGCCATTGGCTTTTGCTTGCTCCTTCAAAGCCTTTGTAGAAACGTGTGCTTTCACGGCTGGAGTACGTTTTGGGATGCATTTTTTCAATCTCTTGCAAGCCTCATGTTTCTTACACAATGTGGAAAAATAAGGAGTATGTCTCCCAGGTCACTTGAAATCTAGGCCAACGCACACTGCATCACTCTTGCTCAAACACGCTCTTTCTCCTAATGTGTTGAGAACATTCAAGAAACCAGAAAACAAGGGCAATTTGCAGTGAAACTCAGCCGGGCATGTACAAGAGGTCATTTCTATTGGTAGTAGAGTGCAACAGCATGATTGACTTCATGTTCTCCATGAAACCCTTACATTTCCAAGGGACCTGAAGTAGGACTTTCATCAAAGGATGTGTTTGCGTGTCTGTGGTGAAAGGAGCTCTAAGTTCTGTATTCAGTGCTGGAGAGTGACACACTCTACATGGATTACTCAGGGTTTTGAGAGCACCAACATGCTTCAAACTGCAACTGCCACAAGGTGTGTGTAGCATGCGGAAAGAAGGCTTGTCATTTCAAAGAAAGAAGAGAAAACCAAAATCCAGGTACTGAAACGAGCACACCAGTATGGGAGATGTGCAAGTGGACAGTTTCAAGCAGCAGCTCTTTGTGGACACTTGGAAACAAGGCTGTGAAAAATTTCGTACGAAGCGGATTTGGACAAAGCTGAAAGACCTTCCAAAGCCAGCCCTAAAGAACTTAGCCAAACAATGAATGTTGCAATAAGCTCCTGCAGGAAAGGTGCTTCTATGACACAACCCCCGAGCAGGTAGCTACATTCTGCACAGTACAAATGCTTATTAATTCCAGCATGAAAACTCACTCCAGAAGGATGAAATGCATGTTTCTCTCTGAAAGAACACTCAGCCACTATTCTTTTGCTTGCTCCTTCCAAATCTTTGTAGAAACGTGTGTTTTACTGCTGGAATACGTTTTAGGATGCATTGTTTCAATCTCTTGCAAGCCTCATGTTGTTTCTTAGACAATGTGGAAAAACAAGGGGTATGTTTCCCAAATCACTTGAAATCCAGGAAAACGCACACTGCATCAGTCTTCTTCAAACACGCTCTATCTCCTAATGTGTTGTGAACTTTCAACAAACCAGAAAAGAAGGGCATTTTGCAGTGAAATTCAGACGGGTATGTACAAGAGTTCATTCCTATTGGTTGCAGAGTGCAAAAGCATGATTGACTTCATGTTCTCCATGAAACCCTTACATTTCCAAGTGAAAAGAGGTAGGACTTTCACCAAAGGATGTGTTTGCGTGTCTGTGGTGAAAGGAGCTCTAAGTTGTGTATTCAGTGCTGGAGAGTGACACACTCTACACAGGTTACTCAGGGTTTTAAGAGCACCAACATGCTGCAAACTGAAACTGCTACAAGGTGTGTGTAGCATGCAGAAAGAAGGCTTGTCATTTCAAAGAAAGAAGAGGAAACCAAAATCCAGGTAGTGAAACGAGCACCCCAGTATGGGAGATGTGCATGTGGACAGTTTCAAGCAGCAGCTCTTTGTGGACACTTGGAAACAAGGCTGTGAAAAATTTCGTACGAAGCGGATTTGGACAAAGCTGAAAGACCTTGCAAAACCAGCCCTAAAGAACTTGGCCAAACAATGAACGTTGCAATAAGCTCCTGCAGGAAAGGTGCTTCTATGACACAACCCCCGAGCAGGTAGCTACATCCTGCACAGTACAAATGCTTATTAATTCCAGCATGAAAATTCACTCCAGAAGGATGAAATGTGTGTGTTTCTTTTGGAAAGAACCCTCAGCCATTGGCTTTTGCTTGCTCCTTCAAAGCCTTTGTAGAAACGTGTGCTTTCACGGCTGGAGTACGTTTTGGGATGCATTTTTTCAATCTCTTGCAAGCCTCATGTTTCTTACACAATGTGGAAAAATAAGGAGTATGTCTCCCAGGTCACTTGAAATCTAGGCCAACGCACACTGCATCACTCTTGCTCAAACACGCTCTTTCTCCTAATGTGTTGAGAACATTCAAGAAACCAGAAAACAAGGGCAATTTGCAGTGAAACTCAGCCGGGCATGTACAAGAGGTCATTTCTATTGGTAGTAGAGTGCAACAGCATGATTGACTTCATGTTCTCCATGAAACCCTTACATTTCCAAGGGACCTGAAGTAGGACTTTCATCAAAGGATGTGTTTGCGTGTCTGTGGTGAAAGGAGCTCTAAGTTGTGTATTCAGTGCTGGAGAGTGACACACTCTACATGGATTACTCAGGGTTTTGAGAGCACCAACATGCTTCAAACTGCAACTGCCACAAGGTGTGTGTAGCATGCGGAAAGAAGGCTTGTCATTTCAAAGAAAGAAGAGAAAACCAAAATCCAGGTACTGAAACGAGCACACCAGTATGGGAGATGTGCAAGTGGACAGTTTCAAGCAGCAGCTCTTTGTGGACACTTGGAAACAAGGCTGTGAAAAATTTCGTACGAAGCGGATTTGGACAAAGCTGAAAGACCTTCCAAAGCCAGCCCTAAAGAACTTAGCCAAACAATGAATGTTGCAATAAGCTCCTGCAGGAAAGGTGCTTCTATGACACAACCCCCGAGCAGGTAGCTACATTCTGCACAGTACAAATGCTTATTAATTCCAGCATGAAAACTCACTCCAGAAGGATGAAATGCATGTTTCTCTCTGAAAGAACACTCAGCCACTATTCTTTTGCTTGCTCCTTCCAAATCTTTGTAGAAACGTGTGTTTTACTGCTGGAATACGTTTTAGGATGCATTGTTTCAATCTCTTGCAAGCCTCATGTTGTTTCTTAGACAATGTGGAAAAACAAGGGGTATGTTTCCCAAATCACTTGAAATCCAGGAAAACGCACACTGCATCAGTCTTCTTCAAACACGCTCTATCTCCTAATGTGTTGTGAACTTTCAACAAACCAGAAAAGAAGGGCATTTTGCAGTGAAATTCAGACGGGTATGTACAAGAGTTCATTCCTATTGGTTGCAGAGTGCAAAAGCATGATTGACTTCATGTTCTCCATGAAACCCTTACATTTCCAAGTGAAAAGAGGTAGGACTTTCACCAAAGGATGTGTTTGCGTGTCTGTGGTGAAAGGAGCTCTAAGTTGTGTATTCAGTGCTGGAGAGTGACACACTCTACACAGGTTACTCAGGGTTTTAAGAGCACCAACATGCTGCAAACTGAAACTGCTACAAGGTGTGTGTAGCATGCAGAAAGAAGGCTTGTCATTTCAAAGAAAGAAGAGGAAACCAAAATCCAGGTAGTGAAACGAGCACCCCAGTATGGGAGATGTGCATGTGGACAGTTTCAAGCAGCAGCTCTTTGTGGACACTTGGAAACAAGGCTGTGAAAAATTTCGTACGAAGCGGATTTGGACAAAGCTGAAAGACCTTGCAAAACCAGCCCTAAAGAACTTGGCCAAACAATGAACGTTGCAATAAGCTCCTGCAGGAAAGGTGCTTCTATGACACAACCCCCGAGCAGGTAGCTACATCCTGCACAGTACAAATGCTTATTAATTCCAGCATGAAAATTCACTCCAGAAGGATGAAATGTGTGTGTTTCTTTTGGAAAGAACCCTCAGCCATTGGCTTTTGCTTGCTCCTTCAAAGCCTTTGTAGAAACGTGTGCTTTCACGGCTGGAGTACGTTTTGGGATGCATTTTTTCAATCTCTTGCAAGCCTCATGTTTCTTACACAATGTGGAAAAATAAGGAGTATGTCTCCCAGGTCACTTGAAATCTAGGCCAACGCACACTGCATCACTCTTGCTCAAACACGCTCTTTCTCCTAATGTGTTGAGAACATTCAAGAAACCAGAAAACAAGGGCAATTTGCAGTGAAACTCAGCCGGGCATGTACAAGAGGTCATTTCTATTGGTAGTAGAGTGCAACAGCATGATTGACTTCATGTTCTCCATGAAACCCTTACATTTCCAAGGGACCTGAAGTAGGACTTTCATCAAAGGATGTGTTTGCGTGTCTGTGGTGAAAGGAGCTCTAAGTTGTGTATTCAGTGCTGGAGAGTGACACACTCTACATGGATTACTCAGGGTTTTGAGAGCACCAACATGCTTCAAACTGCAACTGCCACAAGGTGTGTGTAGCATGCGGAAAGAAGGCTTGTCATTTCAAAGAAAGAAGAGAAAACCAAAATCCAGGTACTGAAACGAGCACACCAGTATGGGAGATGTGCAAGTGGACAGTTTCAAGCAGCAGCTCTTTGTGGACACTTGGAAACAAGGCTGTGAAAAATTTCGTACGAAGCGGATTTGGACAAAGCTGAAAGACCTTCCAAAGCCAGCCCTAAAGAACTTAGCCAAACAATGAATGTTGCAATAAGCTCCTGCAGGAAAGGTGCTTCTATGACACAACCCCCGAGCAGGTAGCTACATTCTGCACAGTACAAATGCTTATTAATTCCAGCATGAAAACTCACTCCAGAAGGATGAAATGCATGTTTCTCTCTGAAAGAACACTCAGCCACTATTCTTTTGCTTGCTCCTTCCAAATCTTTGTAGAAACGTGTGTTTTACTGCTGGAATACGTTTTAGGATGCATTGTTTCAATCTCTTGCAAGCCTCATGTTGTTTCTTAGACAATGTGGAAAAACAAGGGGTATGTTTCCCAAATCACTTGAAATCCAGGAAAACGCACACTGCATCAGTCTTCTTCAAACACGCTCTATCTCCTAATGTGTTGTGAACTTTCAACAAACCAGAAAAGAAGGGCATTTTGCAGTGAAATTCAGACGGGTATGTACAAGAGTTCATTCCTATTGGTTGCAGAGTGCAAAAGCATGATTGACTTCATGTTCTCCATGAAACCCTTACATTTCCAAGTGAAAAGAGGTAGGACTTTCACCAAAGGATGTGTTTGCGTGTCTGTGGTGAAAGGAGCTCTAAGTTGTGTATTCAGTGCTGGAGAGTGACACACTCTACACAGGTTACTCAGGGTTTTAAGAGCACCAACATGCTGCAAACTGAAACTGCTACAAGGTGTGTGTAGCATGCAGAAAGAAGGCTTGTCATTTCAAAGAAAGAAGAGGAAACCAAAATCCAGGTAGTGAAACGAGCACCCCAGTATGGGAGATGTGCATGTGGACAGTTTCAAGCAGCAGCTCTTTGTGGACACTTGGAAACAAGGCTGTGAAAAATTTCGTACGAAGCGGATTTGGACAAAGCTGAAAGACCTTGCAAAACCAGCCCTAAAGAACTTGGCCAAACAATGAACGTTGCAATAAGCTCCTGCAGGAAAGGTGCTTCTATGACACAACCCCCGAGCAGGTAGCTACATCCTGCACAGTACAAATGCTTATTAATTCCAGCATGAAAATTCACTCCAGAAGGATGAAATGTGTGTGTTTCTTTTGGAAAGAACCCTCAGCCATTGGCTTTTGCTTGCTCCTTCAAAGCCTTTGTAGAAACGTGTGCTTTCACGGCTGGAGTACGTTTTGGGATGCATTTTTTCAATCTCTTGCAAGCCTCATGTTTCTTACACAATGTGGAAAAATAAGGAGTATGTCTCCCAGGTCACTTGAAATCTAGGCCAACGCACACTGCATCACTCTTGCTCAAACACGCTCTTTCTCCTAATGTGTTGAGAACATTCAAGAAACCAGAAAACAAGGGCAATTTGCAGTGAAACTCAGCCGGGCATGTACAAGAGGTCATTTCTATTGGTAGTAGAGTGCAACAGCATGATTGACTTCATGTTCTCCATGAAACCCTTACATTTCCAAGGGACCTGAAGTAGGACTTTCATCAAAGGATGTGTTTGCGTGTCTGTGGTGAAAGGAGCTCTAAGTTGTGTATTCAGTGCTGGAGAGTGACACACTCTACATGGATTACTCAGGGTTTTGAGAGCACCAACATGCTTCAAACTGCAACTGCCACAAGGTGTGTGTAGCATGCGGAAAGAAGGCTTGTCATTTCAAAGAAAGAAGAGAAAACCAAAATCCAGGTACTGAAACGAGCACACCAGTATGGGAGATGTGCAAGTGGACAGTTTCAAGCAGCAGCTCTTTGTGGACACTTGGAAACAAGGCTGTGAAAAATTTCGTACGAAGCGGATTTGGACAAAGCTGAAAGACCTTCCAAAGCCAGCCCTAAAGAACTTAGCCAAACAATGAATGTTGCAATAAGCTCCTGCAGGAAAGGTGCTTCTATGACACAACCCCCGAGCAGGTAGCTACATTCTGCACAGTACAAATGCTTATTAATTCCAGCATGAAAACTCACTCCAGAAGGATGAAATGCATGTTTCTCTCTGAAAGAACACTCAGCCACTATTCTTTTGCTTGCTCCTTCCAAATCTTTGTAGAAACGTGTGTTTTACTGCTGGAATACGTTTTAGGATGCATTGTTTCAATCTCTTGCAAGCCTCATGTTGTTTCTTAGACAATGTGGAAAAACAAGGGGTATGTTTCCCAAATCACTTGAAATCCAGGAAAACGCACACTGCATCAGTCTTCTTCAAACACGCTCTATCTCCTAATGTGTTGTGAACTTTCAACAAACCAGAAAAGAAGGGCATTTTGCAGTGAAATTCAGACGGGTATGTACAAGAGTTCATTCCTATTGGTTGCAGAGTGCAAAAGCATGATTGACTTCATGTTCTCCATGAAACCCTTACATTTCCAAGTGAAAAGAGGTAGGACTTTCACCAAAGGATGTGTTTGCGTGTCTGTGGTGAAAGGAGCTCTAAGTTGTGTATTCAGTGCTGGAGAGTGACACACTCTACACAGGTTACTCAGGGTTTTAAGAGCACCAACATGCTGCAAACTGAAACTGCTACAAGGTGTGTGTAGCATGCAGAAAGAAGGCTTGTCATTTCAAAGAAAGAAGAGGAAACCAAAATCCAGGTAGTGAAACGAGCACCCCAGTATGGGAGATGTGCATGTGGACAGTTTCAAGCATCAGCTCTTTGTGGACACTTGGAAACAAGGCTGTGAAAAATTTCGTACGAAGCGGATTTGGACAAAGCTGAAAGACCTTGCAAAACCAGCCCTAAAGAACTTGGCCAAACAATGAACGTTGCAATAAGCTCCTGCAGGAAAGGTGCTTCTATGACACAACCCCCGAGCAGGTAGCTACATCCTGCACAGTACAAATGCTTATTAATTCCAGCATGAAAATTCACTCCAGAAGGATGAAATGTGTGTGTTTCTTTTGGAAAGAACCCTCAGCCATTGGCTTTTGCTTGCTCCTTCAAAGCCTTTGTAGAAACGTGTGCTTTCACGGCTGGAGTACGTTTTGGGATGCATTTTTTCAATCTCTTGCAAGCCTCATGTTTCTTACACAATGTGGAAAAATAAGGAGTATGTCTCCCAGGTCACTTGAAATCTAGGCCAACGCACACTGCATCACTCTTGCTCAAACACGCTCTTTCTCCTAATGTGTTGAGAACATTCAAGAAACCAGAAAACAAGGGCAATTTGCAGTGAAACTCAGCCGGGCATGTACAAGAGGTCATTTCTATTGGTAGTAGAGTGCAACAGCATGATTGACTTCATGTTCTCCATGAAACCCTTACATTTCCAAGGGACCTGAAGTAGGACTTTCATCAAAGGATGTGTTTGCGTGTCTGTGGTGAAAGGAGCTCTAAGTTGTGTATTCAGTGCTGGAGAGTGACACACTCTACATGGATTACTCAGGGTTTTGAGAGCACCAACATGCTTCAAACTGCAACTGCCACAAGGTGTGTGTAGCATGCGGAAAGAAGGCTTGTCATTTCAAAGAAAGAAGAGAAAACCAAAATCCAGGTACTGAAACGAGCACACCAGTATGGGAGATGTGCAAGTGGACAGTTTCAAGCAGCAGCTCTTTGTGGACACTTGGAAACAAGGCTGTGAAAAATTTCGTACGAAGCGGATTTGGACAAAGCTGAAAGACCTTCCAAAGCCAGCCCTAAAGAACTTAGCCAAACAATGAATGTTGCAATAAGCTCCTGCAGGAAAGGTGCTTCTATGACACAACCCCCGAGCAGGTAGCTACATTCTGCACAGTACAAATGCTTATTAATTCCAGCATGAAAACTCACTCCAGAAGGATGAAATGCATGTTTCTCTCTGAAAGAACACTCAGCCACTATTCTTTTGCTTGCTCCTTCCAAATCTTTGTAGAAACGTGTGTTTTACTGCTGGAATACGTTTTAGGATGCATTGTTTCAATCTCTTGCAAGCCTCATGTTGTTTCTTAGACAATGTGGAAAAACAAGGGGTATGTTTCCCAAATCACTTGAAATCCAGGAAAACGCACACTGCATCAGTCTTCTTCAAACACGCTCTATCTCCTAATGTGTTGTGAACTTTCAACAAACCAGAAAAGAAGGGCATTTTGCAGTGAAATTCAGACGGGTATGTACAAGAGTTCATTCCTATTGGTTGCAGAGTGCAAAAGCATGATTGACTTCATGTTCTCCATGAAACCCTTACATTTCCAAGTGAAAAGAGGTAGGACTTTCACCAAAGGATGTGTTTGCGTGTCTGTGGTGAAAGGAGCTCTAAGTTGTGTATTCAGTGCTGGAGAGTGACACACTCTACACAGGTTACTCAGGGTTTTAAGAGCACCAACATGCTGCAAACTGAAACTGCTACAAGGTGTGTGTAGCATGCAGAAAGAAGGCTTGTCATTTCAAAGAAAGAAGAGGAAACCAAAATCCAGGTAGTGAAACGAGCACCCCAGTATGGGAGATGTGCATGTGGACAGTTTCAAGCAGCAGCTCTTTGTGGACACTTGGAAACAAGGCTGTGAAAAATTTCGTACGAAGCGGATTTGGACAAAGCTGAAAGACCTTGCAAAACCAGCCCTAAAGAACTTGGCCAAACAATGAACGTTGCAATAAGCTCCTGCAGGAAAGGTGCTTCTATGACACAACCCCCGAGCAGGTAGCTACATCCTGCACAGTACAAATGCTTATTAATTCCAGCATGAAAATTCACTCCAGAAGGATGAAATGTGTGTGTTTCTTTTGGAAAGAACCCTCAGCCATTGGCTTTTGCTTGCTCCTTCAAAGCCTTTGTAGAAACGTGTGCTTTCACGGCTGGAGTACGTTTTGGGATGCATTTTTTCAATCTCTTGCAAGCCTCATGTTTCTTACACAATGTGGAAAAATAAGGAGTATGTCTCCCAGGTCACTTGAAATCTAGGCCAACGCACACTGCATCACTCTTGCTCAAACACGCTCTTTCTCCTAATGTGTTGAGAACATTCAAGAAACCAGAAAACAAGGGCAATTTGCAGTGAAACTCAGCCGGGCATGTACAAGAGGTCATTTCTATTGGTAGTAGAGTGCAACAGCATGATTGACTTCATGTTCTCCATGAAACCCTTACATTTCCAAGGGACCTGAAGTAGGACTTTCATCAAAGGATGTGTTTGCGTGTCTGTGGTGAAAGGAGCTCTAAGTTGTGTATTCAGTGCTGGAGAGTGACACACTCTACATGGATTACTCAGGGTTTTGAGAGCACCAACATGCTTCAAACTGCAACTGCCACAAGGTGTGTGTAGCATGCGGAAAGAAGGCTTGTCATTTCAAAGAAAGAAGAGAAAACCAAAATCCAGGTACTGAAACGAGCACACCAGTATGGGAGATGTGCAAGTGGACAGTTTCAAGCAGCAGCTCTTTGTGGACACTTGGAAACAAGGCTGTGAAAAATTTCGTACGAAGCGGATTTGGACAAAGCTGAAAGACCTTCCAAAGCCAGCCCTAAAGAACTTAGCCAAACAATGAATGTTGCAATAAGCTCCTGCAGGAAAGGTGCTTCTATGACACAACCCCCGAGCAGGTAGCTACATTCTGCACAGTACAAATGCTTATTAATTCCAGCATGAAAACTCACTCCAGAAGGATGAAATGCATGTTTCTCTCTGAAAGAACACTCAGCCACTATTCTTTTGCTTGCTCCTTCCAAATCTTTGTAGAAACGTGTGTTTTACTGCTGGAATACGTTTTAGGATGCATTGTTTCAATCTCTTGCAAGCCTCATGTTGTTTCTTAGACAATGTGGAAAAACAAGGGGTATGTTTCCCAAATCACTTGAAATCCAGGAAAACGCACACTGCATCAGTCTTCTTCAAACACGCTCTATCTCCTAATGTGTTGTGAACTTTCAACAAACCAGAAAAGAAGGGCATTTTGCAGTGAAATTCAGACGGGTATGTACAAGAGTTCATTCCTATTGGTTGCAGAGTGCAAAAGCATGATTGACTTCATGTTCTCCATGAAACCCTTACATTTCCAAGTGAAAAGAGGTAGGACTTTCACCAAAGGATGTGTTTGCGTGTCTGTGGTGAAAGGAGCTCTAAGTTGTGTATTCAGTGCTGGAGAGTGACACACTCTACACAGGTTACTCAGGGTTTTAAGAGCACCAACATGCTGCAAACTGAAACTGCTACAAGGTGTGTGTAGCATGCAGAAAGAAGGCTTGTCATTTCAAAGAAAGAAGAGGAAACCAAAATCCAGGTAGTGAAACGAGCACCCCAGTATGGGAGATGTGCATGTGGACAGTTTCAAGCAGCAGCTCTTTGTGGACACTTGGAAACAAGGCTGTGAAAAATTTCGTACGAAGCGGATTTGGACAAAGCTGAAAGACCTTGCAAAACCAGCCCTAAAGAACTTGGCCAAACAATGAACGTTGCAATAAGCTCCTGCAGGAAAGGTGCTTCTATGACACAACCCCCGAGCAGGTAGCTACATCCTGCACAGTACAAATGCTTATTAATTCCAGCATGAAAATTCACTCCAGAAGGATGAAATGTGTGTGTTTCTTTTGGAAAGAACCCTCAGCCATTGGCTTTTGCTTGCTCCTTCAAAGCCTTTGTAGAAACGTGTGCTTTCACGGCTGGAGTACGTTTTGGGATGCATTTTTTCAATCTCTTGCAAGCCTCATGTTTCTTACACAATGTGGAAAAATAAGGAGTATGTCTCCCAGGTCACTTGAAATCTAGGCCAACGCACACTGCATCACTCTTGCTCAAACACGCTCTTTCTCCTAATGTGTTGAGAACATTCAAGAAACCAGAAAACAAGGGCAATTTGCAGTGAAACTCAGCCGGGCATGTACAAGAGGTCATTTCTATTGGTAGTAGAGTGCAACAGCATGATTGACTTCATGTTCTCCATGAAACCCTTACATTTCCAAGGGACCTGAAGTAGGACTTTCATCAAAGGATGTGTTTGCGTGTCTGTGGTGAAAGGAGCTCTAAGTTGTGTATTCAGTGCTGGAGAGTGACACACTCTACATGGATTACTCAGGGTTTTGAGAGCACCAACATGCTTCAAACTGCAACTGCCACAAGGTGTGTGTAGCATGCGGAAAGAAGGCTTGTCATTTCAAAGAAAGAAGAGAAAACCAAAATCCAGGTACTGAAACGAGCACACCAGTATGGGAGATGTGCAAGTGGACAGTTTCAAGCAGCAGCTCTTTGTGGACACTTGGAAACAAGGCTGTGAAAAATTTCGTACGAAGCGGATTTGGACAAAGCTGAAAGACCTTCCAAAGCCAGCCCTAAAGAACTTAGCCAAACAATGAATGTTGCAATAAGCTCCTGCAGGAAAGGTGCTTCTATGACACAACCCCCGAGCAGGTAGCTACATTCTGCACAGTACAAATGCTTATTAATTCCAGCATGAAAACTCACTCCAGAAGGATGAAATGCATGTTTCTCTCTGAAAGAACACTCAGCCACTATTCTTTTGCTTGCTCCTTCCAAATCTTTGTAGAAACGTGTGTTTTACTGCTGGAATACGTTTCAGGATGCATTGTTTCAATCTCTTGCAAGCCTCATGTTGTTTCTTAGACAATGTGGAAAAACAAGGGGTATGTTTCCCAAATCACTTGAAATCCAGGAAAACGCACACTGCATCAGTCTTCTTCAAACACGCTCTATCTCCTAATGTGTTGTGAACTTTCAACAAACCAGAAAAGAAGGGCATTTTGCAGTGAAATTCAGACGGGTATGTACAAGAGTTCATTCCTATTGGTTGCAGAGTGCAAAAGCATGATTGACTTCATGTTCTCCATGAAACCCTTACATTTCCAAGTGAAAAGAGGTAGGACTTTCACCAAAGGATGTGTTTGCGTGTCTGTGGTGAAAGGAGCTCTAAGTTGTGTATTCAGTGCTGGAGAGTGACACACTCTACACAGGTTACTCAGGGTTTTAAGAGCACCAACATGCTGCAAACTGAAACTGCTACAAGGTGTGTGTAGCATGCAGAAAGAAGGCTTGTCATTTCAAAGAAAGAAGAGGAAACCAAAATCCAGGTAGTGAAACGAGCACCCCAGTATGGGAGATGTGCATGTGGACAGTTTCAAGCAGCAGCTCTTTGTGGACACTTGGAAACAAGGCTGTGAAAAATTTCGTACGAAGCGGATTTGGACAAAGCTGAAAGACCTTGCAAAACCAGCCCTAAAGAACTTGGCCAAACAATGAACGTTGCAATAAGCTCCTGCAGGAAAGGTGCTTCTATGACACAACCCCCGAGCAGGTAGCTACATCCTGCACAGTACAAATGCTTATTAATTCCAGCATGAAAATTCACTCCAGAAGGATGAAATGTGTGTGTTTCTTTTGGAAAGAACCCTCAGCCATTGGCTTTTGCTTGCTCCTTCAAAGCCTTTGTAGAAACGTGTGCTTTCACGGCTGGAGTACGTTTTGGGATGCATTTTTTCAATCTCTTGCAAGCCTCATGTTTCTTACACAATGTGGAAAAATAAGGAGTATGTCTCCCAGGTCACTTGAAATCTAGGCCAACGCACACTGCATCACTCTTGCTCAAACACGCTCTTTCTCTTAATGTGTTGAGAACATTCAAGAAACCAGAAAACAAGGGCAATTTGCAGTGAAACTCAGCCGGGCATGTACAAGAGGTCATTTCTATTGGTAGTAGAGTGCAACAGCATGATTGACTTCATGTTCTCCATGAAACCCTTACATTTCCAAGGGACCTGAAGTAGGACTTTCATCAAAGGATGTGTTTGCGTGTCTGTGGTGAAAGGAGCTCTAAGTTGTGTATTCAGTGCTGGAGAGTGACACACTCTACATGGATTACTCAGGGTTTTGAGAGCACCAACATGCTTCAAACTGCAACTGCCACAAGGTGTGTGTAGCATGCGGAAAGAAGGCTTGTCATTTCAAAGAAAGAAGAGAAAACCAAAATCCAGGTACTGAAACGAGCACACCAGTATGGGAGATGTGCAAGTGGACAGTTTCAAGCAGCAGCTCTTTGTGGACACTTGGAAACAAGGCTGTGAAAAATTTCGTACGAAGCGGATTTGGACAAAGCTGAAAGACCTTCCAAAGCCAGCCCTAAAGAACTTAGCCAAACAATGAATGTTGCAATAAGCTCCTGCAGGAAAGGTGCTTCTATGACACAACCCCCGAGCAGGTAGCTACATTCTGCACAGTACAAATGCTTATTAATTCCAGCATGAAAACTCACTCCAGAAGGATGAAATGCATGTTTCTCTCTGAAAGAACACTCAGCCACTATTCTTTTGCTTGCTCCTTCCAAATCTTTGTAGAAACGTGTGTTTTACTGCTGGAATACGTTTCAGGATGCATTGTTTCAATCTCTTGCAAGCCTCATGTTGTTTCTTAGACAATGTGGAAAAACAAGGGGTATGTTTCCCAAATCACTTGAAATCCAGGAAAACGCACACTGCATCAGTCTTCTTCAAACACGCTCTATCTCCTAATGTGTTGTGAACTTTCAACAAACCAGAAAAGAAGGGCATTTTGCAGTGAAATTCAGACGGGTATGTACAAGAGTTCATTCCTATTGGTTGCAGAGTGCAAAAGCATGATTGACTTCATGTTCTCCATGAAACCCTTACATTTCCAAGTGAAAAGAGGTAGGACTTTCACCAAAGGATGTGTTTGCGTGTCTGTGGTGAAAGGAGCTCTAAGTTGTGTATTCAGTGCTGGAGAGTGACACACTCTACACAGGTTACTCAGGGTTTTAAGAGCACCAACATGCTGCAAACTGAAACTGCTACAAGGTGTGTGTAGCATGCAGAAAGAAGGCTTGTCATTTCAAAGAAAGAAGAGGAAACCAAAATCCAGGTAGTGAAACGAGCACCCCAGTATGGGAGATGTGCATGTGGACAGTTTCAAGCAGCAGCTCTTTGTGGACACTTGGAAACAAGGCTGTGAAAAATTTCGTACGAAGCGGATTTGGACAAAGCTGAAAGACCTTGCAAAACCAGCCCTAAAGAACTTGGCCAAACAATGAACGTTGCAATAAGCTCCTGCAGGAAAGGTGCTTCTATGACACAACCCCCGAGCAGGTAGCTACATCCTGCACAGTACAAATGCTTATTAATTCCAGCATGAAAATTCACTCCAGAAGGATGAAATGTGTGTGTTTCTTTTGGAAAGAACCCTCAGCCATTGGCTTTTGCTTGCTCCTTCAAAGCATTTGTAGAAACGTGTGCTTTCACGGCTGGAGTACGTTTTGGGATGCATTTTTTCAATCTCTTGCAAGCCTCATGTTTCTTACACAATGTGGAAAAATAAGGAGTATGTCTCCCAGGTCACTTGAAATCTAGGCCAACGCACACTGCATCACTCTTGCTCAAACACGCTCTTTCTCCTAATGTGTTGAGAACATTCAAGAAACCAGAAAACAAGGGCAATTTGCAGTGAAACTCAGCCGGGCATGTACAAGAGGTCATTTCTATTGGTAGTAGAGTGCAACAGCATGATTGACTTCATGTTCTCCATGAAACCCTTACATTTCCAAGGGACCTGAAGTAGGACTTTCATCAAAGGATGTGTTTGCGTGTCTGTGGTGAAAGGAGCTCTAAGTTGTGTATTCAGTGCTGGAGAGTGACACACTCTACATGGATTACTCAGGGTTTTGAGAGCACCAACATGCTTCAAACTGCAACTGCCACAAGGTGTGTGTAGCATGCGGAAAGAAGGCTTGTCATTTCAAAGAAAGAAGAGAAAACCAAAATCCAGGTACTGAAACGAGCACACCAGTATGGGAGATGTGCAAGTGGACAGTTTCAAGCAGCAGCTCTTTGTGGACACTTGGAAACAAGGCTGTGAAAAATTTCGTACGAAGCGGATTTGGACAAAGCTGAAAGACCTTCCAAAGCCAGCCCTAAAGAACTTAGCCAAACAATGAATGTTGCAATAAGCTCCTGCAGGAAAGGTGCTTCTATGACACAACCCCCGAGCAGGTAGCTACATTCTGCACAGTACAAATGCTTATTAATTCCAGCATGAAAACTCACTCCAGAAGGATGAAATGCATGTTTCTCTCTGAAAGAACACTCAGCCACTATTCTTTTGCTTGCTCCTTCCAAATCTTTGTAGAAACGTGTGTTTTACTGCTGGAATACGTTTTAGGATGCATTGTTTCAATCTCTTGCAAGCCTCATGTTGTTTCTTAGACAATGTGGAAAAACAAGGGGTATGTTTCCCAAATCACTTGAAATCCAGGAAAACGCACACTGCATCAGTCTTCTTCAAACACGCTCTATCTCCTAATGTGTTGTGAACTTTCAACAAACCAGAAAAGAAGGGCATTTTGCAGTGAAATTCAGACGGGTATGTACAAGAGTTCATTCCTATTGGTTGCAGAGTGCAAAAGCATGATTGACTTCATGTTCTCCATGAAACCCTTACATTTCCAAGTGAAAAGAGGTAGGACTTTCACCAAAGGATGTGTTTGCGTGTCTGTGGTGAAAGGAGCTCTAAGTTGTGTATTCAGTGCTGGAGAGTGACACACTCTACACAGGTTACTCAGGGTTTTAAGAGCACCAACATGCTGCAAACTGAAACTGCTACAAGGTGTGTGTAGCATGCAGAAAGAAGGCTTGTCATTTCAAAGAAAGAAGAGGAAACCAAAATCCAGGTAGTGAAACGAGCACCCCAGTATGGGAGATGTGCATGTGGACAGTTTCAAGCAGCAGCTCTTTGTGGACACTTGGAAACAAGGCTGTGAAAAATTTCGTACGAAGCGGATTTGGACAAAGCTGAAAGACCTTGCAAAACCAGCCCTAAAGAACTTGGCCAAACAATGAACGTTGCAATAAGCTCCTGCAGGAAAGGTGCTTCTATGACACAACCCCCGAGCAGGTAGCTACATCCTGCACAGTACAAATGCTTATTAATTCCAGCATGAAAATTCACTCCAGAAGGATGAAATGTGTGTGTTTCTTTTGGAAAGAACCCTCAGCCATTGGCTTTTGCTTGCTCCTTCAAAGCCTTTGTAGAAACGTGTGCTTTCACGGCTGGAGTACGTTTTGGGATGCATTTTTTCAATCTCTTGCAAGCCTCATGTTTCTTACACAATGTGGAAAAATAAGGAGTATGTCTCCCAGGTCACTTGAAATCTAGGCCAACGCACACTGCATCACTCTTGCTCAAACACGCTCTTTCTCCTAATGTGTTGAGAACATTCAAGAAACCAGAAAACAAGGGCAATTTGCAGTGAAACTCAGCCGGGCATGTACAAGAGGTCATTTCTATTGGTAGTAGAGTGCAACAGCATGATTGACTTCATGTTCTCCATGAAACCCTTACATTTCCAAGGGACCTGAAGTAGGACTTTCATCAAAGGATGTGTTTGCGTGTCTGTGGTGAAAGGAGCTCTAAGTTGTGTATTCAGTGCTGGAGAGTGACACACTCTACATGGATTACTCAGGGTTTTGAGAGCACCAACATGCTTCAAACTGCAACTGCCACAAGGTGTGTGTAGCATGCGGAAAGAAGGCTTGTCATTTCAAAGAAAGAAGAGAAAACCAAAATCCAGGTACTGAAACGAGCACACCAGTATGGGAGATGTGCAAGTGGACAGTTTCAAGCAGCAGCTCTTTGTGGACACTTGGAAACAAGGCTGTGAAAAATTTCGTACGAAGCGGATTTGGACAAAGCTGAAAGACCTTCCAAAGCCAGCCCTAAAGAACTTAGCCAAACAATGAATGTTGCAATAAGCTCCTGCAGGAAAGGTGCTTCTATGACACAACCCCCGAGCAGGTAGCTACATTCTGCACAGTACAAATGCTTATTAATTCCAGCATGAAAACTCACTCCAGAAGGATGAAATGCATGTTTCTCTCTGAAAGAACACTCAGCCACTATTCTTTTGCTTGCTCCTTCCAAATCTTTGTAGAAACGTGTGTTTTACTGCTGGAATACGTTTTAGGATGCATTGTTTCAATCTCTTGCAAGCCTCATGTTGTTTCTTAGACAATGTGGAAAAACAAGGGGTATGTTTCCCAAATCACTTGAAATCCAGGAAAACGCACACTGCATCAGTCTTCTTCAAACACGCTCTATCTCCTAATGTGTTGTGAACTTTCAACAAACCAGAAAAGAAGGGCATTTTGCAGTGAAATTCAGACGGGTATGTACAAGAGTTCATTCCTATTGGTTGCAGAGTGCAAAAGCATGATTGACTTCATGTTCTCCATGAAACCCTTACATTTCCAAGTGAAAAGAGGTAGGACTTTCACCAAAGGATGTGTTTGCGTGTCTGTGGTGAAAGGAGCTCTAAGTTGTGTATTCAGTGCTGGAGAGTGACACACTCTACACAGGTTACTCAGGGTTTTAAGAGCACCAACATGCTGCAAACTGAAACTGCTACAAGGTGTGTGTAGCATGCAGAAAGAAGGCTTGTCATTTCAAAGAAAGAAGAGGAAACCAAAATCCAGGTAGTGAAACGAGCACCCCAGTATGGGAGATGTGCATGTGGACAGTTTCAAGCAGCAGCTCTTTGTGGACACTTGGAAACAAGGCTGTGAAAAATTTCGTACGAAGCGGATTTGGACAAAGCTGAAAGACCTTGCAAAACCAGCCCTAAAGAACTTGGCCAAACAATGAACGTTGCAATAAGCTCCTGCAGGAAAGGTGCTTCTATGACACAACCCCCGAGCAGGTAGCTACATCCTGCACAGTACAAATGCTTATTAATTCCAGCATGAAAATTCACTCCAGAAGGATGAAATGTGTGTGTTTCTTTTGGAAAGAACCCTCAGCCATTGGCTTTTGCTTGCTCCTTCAAAGCCTTTGTAGAAACGTGTGCTTTCACGGCTGGAGTACGTTTTGGGATGCATTTTTTCAATCTCTTGCAAGCCTCATGTTTCTTACACAATGTGGAAAAATAAGGAGTATGTCTCCCAGGTCACTTGAAATCTAGGCCAACGCACACTGCATCACTCTTGCTCAAACACGCTCTTTCTCTTAATGTGTTGAGAACATTCAAGAAACCAGAAAACAAGGGCAATTTGCAGTGAAACTCAGCCGGGCATGTACAAGAGGTCATTTCTATTGGTAGTAGAGTGCAACAGCATGATTGACTTCATGTTCTCCATGAAACCCTTACATTTCCAAGGGACCTGAAGTAGGACTTTCATCAAAGGATGTGTTTGCGTGTCTGTGGTGAAAGGAGCTCTAAGTTGTGTATTCAGTGCTGGAGAGTGACACACTCTACATGGATTACTCAGGGTTTTGAGAGCACCAACATGCTTCAAACTGCAACTGCCACAAGGTGTGTGTAGCATGCGGAAAGAAGGCTTGTCATTTCAAAGAAAGAAGAGAAAACCAAAATCCAGGTACTGAAACGAGCACACCAGTATGGGAGATGTGCAAGTGGACAGTTTCAAGCAGCAGCTCTTTGTGGACACTTGGAAACAAGGCTGTGAAAAATTTCGTACGAAGCGGATTTGGACAAAGCTGAAAGACCTTCCAAAGCCAGCCCTAAAGAACTTAGCCAAACAATGAATGTTGCAATAAGCTCCTGCAGGAAAGGTGCTTCTATGACACAACCCCCGAGCAGGTAGCTACATTCTGCACAGTACAAATGCTTATTAATTCCAGCATGAAAACTCACTCCAGAAGGATGAAATGCATGTTTCTCTCTGAAAGAACACTCAGCCACTATTCTTTTGCTTGCTCCTTCCAAATCTTTGTAGAAACGTGTGTTTTACTGCTGGAATACGTTTCAGGATGCATTGTTTCAATCTCTTGCAAGCCTCATGTTGTTTCTTAGACAATGTGGAAAAACAAGGGGTATGTTTCCCAAATCACTTGAAATCCAGGAAAACGCACACTGCATCAGTCTTCTTCAAACACGCTCTATCTCCTAATGTGTTGTGAACTTTCAACAAACCAGAAAAGAAGGGCATTTTGCAGTGAAATTCAGACGGGTATGTACAAGAGTTCATTCCTATTGGTTGCAGAGTGCAAAAGCATGATTGACTTCATGTTCTCCATGAAACCCTTACATTTCCAAGTGAAAAGAGGTAGGACTTTCACCAAAGGATGTGTTTGCGTGTCTGTGGTGAAAGGAGCTCTAAGTTGTGTATTCAGTGCTGGAGAGTGACACACTCTACACAGGTTACTCAGGGTTTTAAGAGCACCAACATGCTGCAAACTGAAACTGCTACAAGGTGTGTGTAGCATGCAGAAAGAAGGCTTGTCATTTCAAAGAAAGAAGAGGAAACCAAAATCCAGGTAGTGAAACGAGCACCCCAGTATGGGAGATGTGCATGTGGACAGTTTCAAGCAGCAGCTCTTTGTGGACACTTGGAAACAAGGCTGTGAAAAATTTCGTACGAAGCGGATTTGGACAAAGCTGAAAGACCTTGCAAAACCAGCCCTAAAGAACTTGGCCAAACAATGAACGTTGCAATAAGCTCCTGCAGGAAAGGTGCTTCTATGACACAACCCCCGAGCAGGTAGCTACATCCTGCACAGTACAAATGCTTATTAATTCCAGCATGAAAATTCACTCCAGAAGGATGAAATGTGTGTGTTTCTTTTGGAAAGAACCCTCAGCCATTGGCTTTTGCTTGCTCCTTCAAAGCCTTTGTAGAAACGTGTGCTTTCACGGCTGGAGTACGTTTTGGGATGCATTTTTTCAATCTCTTGCAAGCCTCATGTTTCTTACACAATGTGGAAAAATAAGGAGTATGTCTCCCAGGTCACTTGAAATCTAGGCCAACGCACACTGCATCACTCTTGCTCAAACACGCTCTTTCTCCTAATGTGTTGAGAACATTCAAGAAACCAGAAAACAAGGGCAATTTGCAGTGAAACTCAGCCGGGCATGTACAAGAGGTCATTTCTATTGGTAGTAGAGTGCAACAGCATGATTGACTTCATGTTCTCCATGAAACCCTTACATTTCCAAGGGACCTGAAGTAGGACTTTCATCAAAGGATGTGTTTGCGTGTCTGTGGTGAAAGGAGCTCTAAGTTGTGTATTCAGTGCTGGAGAGTGACACACTCTACATGGATTACTCAGGGTTTTGAGAGCACCAACATGCTTCAAACTGCAACTGCCACAAGGTGTGTGTAGCATGCGGAAAGAAGGCTTGTCATTTCAAAGAAAGAAGAGAAAACCAAAATCCAGGTACTGAAACGAGCACACCAGTATGGGAGATGTGCAAGTGGACAGTTTCAAGCAGCAGCTCTTTGTGGACACTTGGAAACAAGGCTGTGAAAAATTTCGTACGAAGCGGATTTGGACAAAGCTGAAAGACCTTCCAAAGCCAGCCCTAAAGAACTTAGCCAAACAATGAATGTTGCAATAAGCTCCTGCAGGAAAGGTGCTTCTATGACACAACCCCCGAGCAGGTAGCTACATTCTGCACAGTACAAATGCTTATTAATTCCAGCATGAAAACTCACTCCAGAAGGATGAAATGCATGTTTCTCTCTGAAAGAACACTCAGCCACTATTCTTTTGCTTGCTCCTTCCAAATCTTTGTAGAAACGTGTGTTTTACTGCTGGAATACGTTTTAGGATGCATTGTTTCAATCTCTTGCAAGCCTCATGTTGTTTCTTAGACAATGTGGAAAAACAAGGGGTATGTTTCCCAAATCACTTGAAATCCAGGAAAACGCACACTGCATCAGTCTTCTTCAAACACGCTCTATCTCCTAATGTGTTGTGAACTTTCAACAAACCAGAAAAGAAGGGCATTTTGCAGTGAAATTCAGACGGGTATGTACAAGAGTTCATTCCTATTGGTTGCAGAGTGCAAAAGCATGATTGACTTCATGTTCTCCATGAAACCCTTACATTTCCAAGTGAAAAGAGGTAGGACTTTCACCAAAGGATGTGTTTGCGTGTCTGTGGTGAAAGGAGCTCTAAGTTGTGTATTCAGTGCTGGAGAGTGACACACTCTACACAGGTTACTCAGGGTTTTAAGAGCACCAACATGCTGCAAACTGAAACTGCTACAAGGTGTGTGTAGCATGCAGAAAGAAGGCTTGTCATTTCAAAGAAAGAAGAGGAAACCAAAATCCAGGTAGTGAAACGAGCACCCCAGTATGGGAGATGTGCATGTGGACAGTTTCAAGCAGCAGCTCTTTGTGGACACTTGGAAACAAGGCTGTGAAAAATTTCGTACGAAGCGGATTTGGACAAAGCTGAAAGACCTTGCAAAACCAGCCCTAAAGAACTTGGCCAAACAATGAATGTTGCAATAAGCTCCTGCAGGAAAGGTGCTTCTATGACACAACCCCCGAGCAGGTAGCTACATCCTGCACAGTACAAATGCTTATTAATTCCAGCATGAAAATTCACTCCAGAAGGATGAAATGTGTGTGTTTCTTTTGGAAAGAACCCTCAGCCATTGGCTTTTGCTTGCTCCTTCAAAGCCTTTGTAGAAACGTGTGCTTTCACGGCTGGAGTACGTTTTGGGATGCATTTTTTCAATCTCTTGCAAGCCTCATGTTTCTTACACAATGTGGAAAAATAAGGAGTATGTCTCCCAGGTCACTTGAAATCTAGGCCAACGCACACTGCATCACTCTTGCTCAAACACGCTCTTTCTCCTAATGTGTTGAGAACATTCAAGAAACCAGAAAACAAGGGCAATTTGCAGTGAAACTCAGCCGGGCATGTACAAGAGGTCATTTCTATTGGTAGTAGAGTGCAACAGCATGATTGACTTCATGTTCTCCATGAAACCCTTACATTTCCAAGGGACCTGAAGTAGGACTTTCATCAAAGGATGTGTTTGCGTGTCTGTGGTGAAAGGAGCTCTAAGTTGTGTATTCAGTGCTGGAGAGTGACACACTCTACATGGATTACTCAGGGTTTTGAGAGCACCAACATGCTTCAAACTGCAACTGCCACAAGGTGTGTGTAGCATGCGGAAAGAAGGCTTGTCATTTCAAAGAAAGAAGAGAAAACCAAAATCCAGGTACTGAAACGAGCACACCAGTATGGGAGATGTGCAAGTGGACAGTTTCAAGCAGCAGCTCTTTGTGGACACTTGGAAACAAGGCTGTGAAAAATTTCGTACGAAGCGGATTTGGACAAAGCTGAAAGACCTTCCAAAGCCAGCCCTAAAGAACTTAGCCAAACAATGAATGTTGCAATAAGCTCCTGCAGGAAAGGTGCTTCTATGACACAACCCCCGAGCAGGTAGCTACATTCTGCACAGTACAAATGCTTATTAATTCCAGCATGAAAACTCACTCCAGAAGGATGAAATGCATGTTTCTCTCTGAAAGAACACTCAGCCACTATTCTTTTGCTTGCTCCTTCCAAATCTTTGTAGAAACGTGTGTTTTACTGCTGGAATACGTTTCAGGATGCATTGTTTCAATCTCTTGCAAGCCTCATGTTGTTTCTTAGACAATGTGGAAAAACAAGGGGTATGTTTCCCAAATCACTTGAAATCCAGGAAAACGCACACTGCATCAGTCTTCTTCAAACACGCTCTATCTCCTAATGTGTTGTGAACTTTCAACAAACCAGAAAAGAAGGGCATTTTGCAGTGAAATTCAGACGGGTATGTACAAGAGTTCATTCCTATTGGTTGCAGAGTGCAAAAGCATGATTGACTTCATGTTCTCCATGAAACCCTTACATTTCCAAGTGAAAAGAGGTAGGACTTTCACCAAAGGATGTGTTTGCGTGTCTGTGGTGAAAGGAGCTCTAAGTTGTGTATTCAGTGCTGGAGAGTGACACACTCTACACAGGTTACTCAGGGTTTTAAGAGCACCAACATGCTGCAAACTGAAACTGCTACAAGGTGTGTGTAGCATGCAGAAAGAAGGCTTGTCATTTCAAAGAAAGAAGAGGAAACCAAAATCCAGGTAGTGAAACGAGCACCCCAGTATGGGAGATGTGCATGTGGACAGTTTCAAGCAGCAGCTCTTTGTGGACACTTGGAAACAAGGCTGTGAAAAATTTCGTACGAAGCGGATTTGGACAAAGCTGAAAGACCTTGCAAAACCAGCCCTAAAGAACTTGGCCAAACAATGAACGTTGCAATAAGCTCCTGCAGGAAAGGTGCTTCTATGACACAACCCCCGAGCAGGTAGCTACATCCTGCACAGTACAAATGCTTATTAATTCCAGCATGAAAATTCACTCCAGAAGGATGAAATGTGTGTGTTTCTTTTGGAAAGAACCCTCAGCCATTGGCTTTTGCTTGCTCCTTCAAAGCCTTTGTAGAAACGTGTGCTTTCACGGCTGGAGTACGTTTTGGGATGCATTTTTTCAATCTCTTGCAAGCCTCATGTTTCTTACACAATGTGGAAAAATAAGGAGTATGTCTCCCAGGTCACTTGAAATCTAGGCCAACGCACACTGCATCACTCTTGCTCAAACACGCTCTTTCTCTTAATGTGTTGAGAACATTCAAGAAACCAGAAAACAAGGGCAATTTGCAGTGAAACTCAGCCGGGCATGTACAAGAGGTCATTTCTATTGGTAGTAGAGTGCAACAGCATGATTGACTTCATGTTCTCCATGAAACCCTTACATTTCCAAGGGACCTGAAGTAGGACTTTCATCAAAGGATGTGTTTGCGTGTCTGTGGTGAAAGGAGCTCTAAGTTGTGTATTCAGTGCTGGAGAGTGACACACTCTACATGGATTACTCAGGGTTTTGAGAGCACCAACATGCTTCAAACTGCAACTGCCACAAGGTGTGTGTAGCATGCGGAAAGAAGGCTTGTCATTTCAAAGAAAGAAGAGAAAACCAAAATCCAGGTACTGAAACGAGCACACCAGTATGGGAGATGTGCAAGTGGACAGTTTCAAGCAGCAGCTCTTTGTGGACACTTGGAAACAAGGCTGTGAAAAATTTCGTACGAAGCGGATTTGGACAAAGCTGAAAGACCTTCCAAAGCCAGCCCTAAAGAACTTAGCCAAACAATGAATGTTGCAATAAGCTCCTGCAGGAAAGGTGCTTCTATGACACAACCCCCGAGCAGGTAGCTACATTCTGCACAGTACAAATGCTTATTAATTCCAGCATGAAAACTCACTCCAGAAGGATGAAATGCATGTTTCTCTCTGAAAGAACACTCAGCCACTATTCTTTTGCTTGCTCCTTCCAAATCTTTGTAGAAACGTGTGTTTTACTGCTGGAATACGTTTCAGGATGCATTGTTTCAATCTCTTGCAAGCCTCATGTTGTTTCTTAGACAATGTGGAAAAACAAGGGGTATGTTTCCCAAATCACTTGAAATCCAGGAAAACGCACACTGCATCAGTCTTCTTCAAACACGCTCTATCTCCTAATGTGTTGTGAACTTTCAACAAACCAGAAAAGAAGGGCATTTTGCAGTGAAATTCAGACGGGTATGTACAAGAGTTCATTCCTATTGGTTGCAGAGTGCAAAAGCATGATTGACTTCATGTTCTCCATGAAACCCTTACATTTCCAAGTGAAAAGAGGTAGGACTTTCACCAAAGGATGTGTTTGCGTGTCTGTGGTGAAAGGAGCTCTAAGTTGTGTATTCAGTGCTGGAGAGTGACACACTCTACACAGGTTACTCAGGGTTTTAAGAGCACCAACATGCTGCAAACTGAAACTGCTACAAGGTGTGTGTAGCATGCAGAAAGAAGGCTTGTCATTTCAAAGAAAGAAGAGGAAACCAAAATCCAGGTAGTGAAACGAGCACCCCAGTATGGGAGATGTGCATGTGGACAGTTTCAAGCAGCAGCTCTTTGTGGACACTTGGAAACAAGGCTGTGAAAAATTTCGTACGAAGCGGATTTGGACAAAGCTGAAAGACCTTGCAAAACCAGCCCTAAAGAACTTGGCCAAACAATGAACGTTGCAATAAGCTCCTGCAGGAAAGGTGCTTCTATGACACAACCCCCGAGCAGGTAGCTACATCCTGCACAGTACAAATGCTTATTAATTCCAGCATGAAAATTCACTCCAGAAGGATGAAATGTGTGTGTTTCTTTTGGAAAGAACCCTCAGCCATTGGCTTTTGCTTGCTCCTTCAAAGCCTTTGTAGAAACGTGTGCTTTCACGGCTGGAGTACGTTTTGGGATGCATTTTTTCAATCTCTTGCAAGCCTCATGTTTCTTACACAATGTGGAAAAATAAGGAGTATGTCTCCCAGGTCACTTGAAATCTAGGCCAACGCACACTGCATCACTCTTGCTCAAACACGCTCTTTCTCCTAATGTGTTGAGAACATTCAAGAAACCAGAAAACAAGGGCAATTTGCAGTGAAACTCAGCCGGGCATGTACAAGAGGTCATTCCTATTGGTAGTAGAGTGCAACAGCATGATTGACTTCATGTTCTCCATGAAACCCTTACATTTCCAAGGGACCTGAAGTAGGACTTTCATCAAAGGATGTGTTTGCGTGTCTGTGGTGAAAGGAGCTCTAAGTTGTGTATTCAGTGCTGGAGAGTGACACACTCTACATGGATTACTCAGGGTTTTGAGAGCACCAACATGCTTCAAACTGCAACTGCCACAAGGTGTGTGTAGCATGCGGAAAGAAGGCTTGTCATTTCAAAGAAAGAAGAGAAAACCAAAATCCAGGTACTGAAACGAGCACACCAGTATGGGAGATGTGCAAGTGGACAGTTTCAAGCAGCAGCTCTTTGTGGACACTTGGAAACAAGGCTGTGAAAAATTTCGTACGAAGCGGATTTGGACAAAGCTGAAAGACCTTCCAAAGCCAGCCCTAAAGAACTTAGCCAAACAATGAATGTTGCAATAAGCTCCTGCAGGAAAGGTGCTTCTATGACACAACCCCCGAGCAGGTAGCTACATTCTGCACAGTACAAATGCTTATTAATTCCAGCATGAAAACTCACTCCAGAAGGATGAAATGCATGTTTCTCTCTGAAAGAACACTCAGCCACTATTCTTTTGCTTGCTCCTTCCAAATCTTTGTAGAAACGTGTGTTTTACTGCTGGAATACGTTTCAGGATGCATTGTTTCAATCTCTTGCAAGCCTCATGTTGTTTCTTAGACAATGTGGAAAAACAAGGGGTATGTTTCCCAAATCACTTGAAATCCAGGAAAACGCACACTGCATCAGTCTTCTTCAAACACGCTCTATCTCCTAATGTGTTGTGAACTTTCAACAAACCAGAAAAGAAGGGCATTTTGCAGTGAAATTCAGACGGGTATGTACAAGAGTTCATTCCTATTGGTTGCAGAGTGCAAAAGCATGATTGACTTCATGTTCTCCATGAAACCCTTACATTTCCAAGTGAAAAGAGGTAGGACTTTCACCAAAGGATGTGTTTGCGTGTCTGTGGTGAAAGGAGCTCTAAGTTGTGTATTCAGTGCTGGAGAGTGACACACTCTACACAGGTTACTCAGGGTTTTAAGAGCACCAACATGCTGCAAACTGAAACTGCTACAAGGTGTGTGTAGCATGCAGAAAGAAGGCTTGTCATTTCAAAGAAAGAAGAGGAAACCAAAATCCAGGTAGTGAAACGAGCACCCCAGTATGGGAGATGTGCATGTGGACAGTTTCAAGCAGCAGCTCTTTGTGGACACTTGGAAACAAGGCTGTGAAAAATTTCGTACGAAGCGGATTTGGACAAAGCTGAAAGACCTTGCAAAACCAGCCCTAAAGAACTTGGCCAAACAATGAACGTTGCAATAAGCTCCTGCAGGAAAGGTGCTTCTATGACACAACCCCCGAGCAGGTAGCTACATCCTGCACAGTACAAATGCTTATTAATTCCAGCATGAAAATTCACTCCAGAAGGATGAAATGTGTGTGTTTCTTTTGGAAAGAACCCTCAGCCATTGGCTTTTGCTTGCTCCTTCAAAGCCTTTGTAGAAACGTGTGCTTTCACGGCTGGAGTACGTTTTGGGATGCATTTTTTCAATCTCTTGCAAGCCTCATGTTTCTTACACAATGTGGAAAAATAAGGAGTATGTCTCCCAGGTCACTTGAAATCTAGGCCAACGCACACTGCATCACTCTTGCTCAAACACGCTCTTTCTCCTAATGTGTTGAGAACATTCAAGAAACCAGAAAACAAGGGCAATTTGCAGTGAAACTCAGCCGGGCATGTACAAGAGGTCATTCCTATTGGTAGTAGAGTGCAACAGCATGATTGACTTCATGTTCTCCATGAAACCCTTACATTTCCAAGGGACCTGAAGTAGGACTTTCATCAAAGGATGTGTTTGCGTGTCTGTGGTGAAAGGAGCTCTAAGTTGTGTATTCAGTGCTGGAGAGTGACACACTCTACATGGATTACTCAGGGTTTTGAGAGCACCAACATGCTTCAAACTGCAACTGCCACAAGGTGTGTGTAGCATGCGGAAAGAAGGCTTGTCATTTCAAAGAAAGAAGAGAAAACCAAAATCCAGGTACTGAAACGAGCACACCAGTATGGGAGATGTGCAAGTGGACAGTTTCAAGCAGCAGCTCTTTGTGGACACTTGGAAACAAGGCTGTGAAAAATTTCGTACGAAGCGGATTTGGACAAAGCTGAAAGACCTTCCAAAGCCAGCCCTAAAGAACTTAGCCAAACAATGAATGTTGCAATAAGCTCCTGCAGGAAAGGTGCTTCTATGACACAACCCCCGAGCAGGTAGCTACATTCTGCACAGTACAAATGCTTATTAATTCCAGCATGAAAACTCACTCCAGAAGGATGAAATGCATGTTTCTCTCTGAAAGAACACTCAGCCACTATTCTTTTGCTTGCTCCTTCCAAATCTTTGTAGAAACGTGTGTTTTACTGCTGGAATACGTTTCAGGATGCATTGTTTCAATCTCTTGCAAGCCTCATGTTGTTTCTTAGACAATGTGGAAAAACAAGGGGTATGTTTCCCAAATCACTTGAAATCCAGGAAAACGCACACTGCATCAGTCTTCTTCAAACACGCTCTATCTCCTAATGTGTTGTGAACTTTCAACAAACCAGAAAAGAAGGGCATTTTGCAGTGAAATTCAGACGGGTATGTACAAGAGTTCATTCCTATTGGTTGCAGAGTGCAAAAGCATGATTGACTTCATGTTCTCCATGAAACCCTTACATTTCCAAGTGAAAAGAGGTAGGACTTTCACCAAAGGATGTGTTTGCGTGTCTGTGGTGAAAGGAGCTCTAAGTTGTGTATTCAGTGCTGGAGAGTGACACACTCTACACAGGTTACTCAGGGTTTTAAGAGCACCAACATGCTGCAAACTGAAACTGCTACAAGGTGTGTGTAGCATGCAGAAAGAAGGCTTGTCATTTCAAAGAAAGAAGAGGAAACCAAAATCCAGGTAGTGAAACGAGCACCCCAGTATGGGAGATGTGCATGTGGACAGTTTCAAGCAGCAGCTCTTTGTGGACACTTGGAAACAAGGCTGTGAAAAATTTCGTACGAAGCGGATTTGGACAAAGCTGAAAGACCTTGCAAAACCAGCCCTAAAGAACTTGGCCAAACAATGAACGTTGCAATAAGCTCCTGCAGGAAAGGTGCTTCTATGACACAACCCCCGAGCAGGTAGCTACATCCTGCACAGTACAAATGCTTATTAATTCCAGCATGAAAATTCACTCCAGAAGGATGAAATGTGTGTGTTTCTTTTGGAAAGAACCCTCAGCCATTGGCTTTTGCTTGCTCCTTCAAAGCCTTTGTAGAAACGTGTGCTTTCACGGCTGGAGTACGTTTTGGGATGCATTTTTTCAATCTCTTGCAAGCCTCATGTTTCTTACACAATGTGGAAAAATAAGGAGTATGTCTCCCAGGTCACTTGAAATCTAGGCCAACGCACACTGCATCACTCTTGCTCAAACACGCTCTTTCTCCTAATGTGTTGAGAACATTCAAGAAACCAGAAAACAAGGGCAATTTGCAGTGAAACTCAGCCGGGCATGTACAAGAGGTCATTCCTATTGGTAGTAGAGTGCAACAGCATGATTGACTTCATGTTCTCCAGGAAACCCTTACATTTCCAAGGGACCTGAAGTAGGACTTTCATCAAAGGATGTGTTTGCGTGTCTGTGGTGAAAGGAGCTCTAAGTTGTGTATTCAGTGCTGGAGAGTGACACACTCTACATGGATTACTCAGGGTTTTGAGAGCACCAACATGCTTCAAACTGCAACTGCCACAAGGTGTGTGTAGCATGCGGAAAGAAGGCTTGTCATTTCAAAGAAAGAAGAGAAAACCAAAATCCAGGTACTGAAACGAGCACACCAGTATGGGAGATGTGCAAGTGGACAGTTTCAAGCAGCAGCTCTTTGTGGACACTTGGAAACAAGGCTGTGAAAAATTTCGTACGAAGCGGATTTGGACAAAGCTGAAAGACCTTCCAAAGCCAGCCCTAAAGAACTTAGCCAAACAATGAATGTTGCAATAAGCTCCTGCAGGAAAGGTGCTTCTATGACACAACCCCCGAGCAGGTAGCTACATCCTGCACAGTACAAATGCTTATTAATTCCAGCATGAAAACTCACTCCAGAAGGATGAAATGCATGTTTCTCTCTGAAAGAACACTCAGCCACTATTCTTTTGCTTGCTCCTTCCAAATCTTTGTAGAAACGTGTGTTTTACTGCTGGAATACGTTTCAGGATGCATTGTTTCAATCTCTTGCAAGCCTCATGTTGTTTCTTAGACAATGTGGAAAAACAAGGGGTATGTTTCCCAAATCACTTGAAATCCAGGAAAACGCACACTGCATCAGTCTTCTTCAAACACGCTCTATCTCCTAATGTGTTGTGAACTTTCAACAAACCAGAAAAGAAGGGCATTTTGCAGTGAAATTCAGACGGGTATGTACAAGAGTTCATTCCTATTGGTTGCAGAGTGCAAAAGCATGATTGACTTCATGTTCTCCATGAAACCCTTACATTTCCAAGTGAAAAGAGGTAGGACTTTCACCAAAGGATGTGTTTGCGTGTCTGTGGTGAAAGGAGCTCTAAGTTGTGTATTCAGTGCTGGAGAGTGACACACTCTACACAGGTTACTCAGGGTTTTAAGAGCACCAACATGCTGCAAACTGAAACTGCTACAAGGTGTGTGTAGCATGCAGAAAGAAGGCTTGTCATTTCAAAGAAAGAAGAGGAAACCAAAATCCAGGTAGTGAAACGAGCACCCCAGTATGGGAGATGTGCATGTGGACAGTTTCAAGCAGCAGCTCTTTGTGGACACTTGGAAACAAGGCTGTGAAAAATTTCGTACGAAGCGGATTTGGACAAAGCTGAAAGACCTTGCAAAACCAGCCCTAAAGAACTTGGCCAAACAATGAACGTTGCAATAAGCTCCTGCAGGAAAGGTGCTTCTATGACACAACCCCCGAGCAGGTAGCTACATCCTGCACAGTACAAATGCTTATTAATTCCAGCATGAAAATTCACTCCAGAAGGATGAAATGTGTGTGTTTCTTTTGGAAAGAACCCTCAGCCATTGGCTTTTGCTTGCTCCTTCAAAGCCTTTGTAGAAACGTGTGCTTTCACGGCTGGAGTACGTTTTGGGATGCATTTTTTCAATCTCTTGCAAGCCTCATGTTTCTTACACAATGTGGAAAAATAAGGAGTATGTCTCCCAGGTCACTTGAAATCTAGGCCAACGCACACTGCATCACTCTTGCTCAAACACGCTCTTTCTCCTAATGTGTTGAGAACATTCAAGAAACCAGAAAACAAGGGCAATTTGCAGTGAAACTCAGCCGGGCATGTACAAGAGGTCATTCCTATTGGTAGTAGAGTGCAACAGCATGATTGACTTCATGTTCTCCATGAAACCCTTACATTTCCAAGGGACCTGAAGTAGGACTTTCATCAAAGGATGTGTTTGCGTGTCTGTGGTGAAAGGAGCTCTAAGTTGTGTATTCAGTGCTGGAGAGTGACACACTCTACATGGATTACTCAGGGTTTTGAGAGCACCAACATGCTTCAAACTGCAACTGCCACAAGGTGTGTGTAGCATGCGGAAAGAAGGCTTGTCATTTCAAAGAAAGAAGAGAAAACCAAAATCCAGGTACTGAAACGAGCACACCAGTATGGGAGATGTGCAAGTGGACAGTTTCAAGCAGCAGCTCTTTGTGGACACTTGGAAACAAGGCTGTGAAAAATTTCGTACGAAGCGGATTTGGACAAAGCTGAAAGACCTTCCAAAGCCAGCCCTAAAGAACTTAGCCAAACAATGAATGTTGCAATAAGCTCCTGCAGGAAAGGTGCTTCTATGACACAACCCCCGAGCAGGTAGCTACATCCTGCACAGTACAAATGCTTATTAATTCCAGCATGAAAACTCACTCCAGAAGGATGAAATGCATGTTTCTCTCTGAAAGAACACTCAGCCACTATTCTTTTGCTTGCTCCTTCCAAATCTTTGTAGAAACGTGTGTTTTACTGCTGGAATACGTTTCAGGATGCATTGTTTCAATCTCTTGCAAGCCTCATGTTGTTTCTTAGACAATGTGGAAAAACAAGGGGTATGTTTCCCAAATCACTTGAAATCCAGGAAAACGCACACTGCATCAGTCTTCTTCAAACACGCTCTATCTCCTAATGTGTTGTGAACTTTCAACAAACCAGAAAAGAAGGGCATTTTGCAGTGAAATTCAGACGGGTATGTACAAGAGTTCATTCCTATTGGTTGCAGAGTGCAAAAGCATGATTGACTTCATGTTCTCCATGAAACCCTTACATTTCCAAGTGAAAAGAGGTAGGACTTTCACCAAAGGATGTGTTTGCGTGTCTGTGGTGAAAGGAGCTCTAAGTTGTGTATTCAGTGCTGGAGAGTGACACACTCTACACAGGTTACTCAGGGTTTTAAGAGCACCAACATGCTGCAAACTGAAACTGCTACAAGGTGTGTGTAGCATGCAGAAAGAAGGCTTGTCATTTCAAAGAAAGAAGAGGAAACCAAAATCCAGGTAGTGAAACGAGCACCCCAGTATGGGAGATGTGCATGTGGACAGTTTCAAGCAGCAGCTCTTTGTGGACACTTGGAAACAAGGCTGTGAAAAATTTCGTACGAAGCGGATTTGGACAAAGCTGAAAGACCTTGCAAAACCAGCCCTAAAGAACTTGGCCAAACAATGAACGTTGCAATAAGCTCCTGCAGGAAAGGTGCTTCTATGACACAACCCCCGAGCAGGTAGCTACATCCTGCACAGTACAAATGCTTATTAATTCCAGCATGAAAATTCACTCCAGAAGGATGAAATGTGTGTGTTTCTTTTGGAAAGAACCCTCAGCCATTGGCTTTTGCTTGCTCCTTCAAAGCCTTTGTAGAAACGTGTGCTTTCACGGCTGGAGTACGTTTTGGGATGCATTTTTTCAATCTCTTGCAAGCCTCATGTTTCTTACACAATGTGGAAAAATAAGGAGTATGTCTCCCAGGTCACTTGAAATCTAGGCCAACGCACACTGCATCACTCTTGCTCAAACACGCTCTTTCTCCTAATGTGTTGAGAACATTCAAGAAACCAGAAAACAAGGGCAATTTGCAGTGAAACTCAGCCGGGCATGTACAAGAGGTCATTCCTATTGGTAGTAGAGTGCAACAGCATGATTGACTTCATGTTCTCCATGAAACCCTTACATTTCCAAGGGACCTGAAGTAGGACTTTCATCAAAGGATGTGTTTGCGTGTCTGTGGTGAAAGGAGCTCTAAGTTGTGTATTCAGTGCTGGAGAGTGACACACTCTACATGGATTACTCAGGGTTTTGAGAGCACCAACATGCTTCAAACTGCAACTGCCACAAGGTGTGTGTAGCATGCGGAAAGAAGGCTTGTCATTTCAAAGAAAGAAGAGAAAACCAAAATCCAGGTACTGAAACGAGCACACCAGTATGGGAGATGTGCAAGTGGACAGTTTCAAGCAGCAGCTCTTTGTGGACACTTGGAAACAAGGCTGTGAAAAATTTCGTACGAAGCGGATTTGGACAAAGCTGAAAGACCTTCCAAAGCCAGCCCTAAAGAACTTAGCCAAACAATGAATGTTGCAATAAGCTCCTGCAGGAAAGGTGCTTCTATGACACAACCCCCGAGCAGGTAGCTACATCCTGCACAGTACAAATGCTTATTAATTCCAGCATGAAAACTCACTCCAGAAGGATGAAATGCATGTTTCTCTCTGAAAGAACACTCAGCCACTATTCTTTTGCTTGCTCCTTCCAAATCTTTGTAGAAACGTGTGTTTTACTGCTGGAATACGTTTCAGGATGCATTGTTTCAATCTCTTGCAAGCCTCATGTTGTTTCTTAGACAATGTGGAAAAACAAGGGGTATGTTTCCCAAATCACTTGAAATCCAGGAAAACGCACACTGCATCAGTCTTCTTCAAACACGCTCTATCTCCTAATGTGTTGTGAACTTTCAACAAACCAGAAAAGAAGGGCATTTTGCAGTGAAATTCAGACGGGTATGTACAAGAGTTCATTCCTATTGGTTGCAGAGTGCAAAAGCATGATTGACTTCATGTTCTCCATGAAACCCTTACATTTCCAAGTGAAAAGAGGTAGGACTTTCACCAAAGGATGTGTTTGCGTGTCTGTGGTGAAAGGAGCTCTAAGTTGTGTATTCAGTGCTGGAGAGTGACACACTCTACACAGGTTACTCAGGGTTTTAAGAGCACCAACATGCTGCAAACTGAAACTGCTACAAGGTGTGTGTAGCATGCAGAAAGAAGGCTTGTCATTTCAAAGAAAGAAGAGGAAACCAAAATCCAGGTAGTGAAACGAGCACCCCAGTATGGGAGATGTGCATGTGGACAGTTTCAAGCAGCAGCTCTTTGTGGACACTTGGAAACAAGGCTGTGAAAAATTTCGTACGAAGCGGATTTGGACAAAGCTGAAAGACCTTGCAAAACCAGCCCTAAAGAACTTGGCCAAACAATGAACGTTGCAATAAGCTCCTGCAGGAAAGGTGCTTCTATGACACAACCCCCGAGCAGGTAGCTACATCCTGCACAGTACAAATGCTTATTAATTCCAGCATGAAAATTCACTCCAGAAGGATGAAATGTGTGTGTTTCTTTTGGAAAGAACCCTCAGCCATTGGCTTTTGCTTGCTCCTTCAAAGCCTTTGTAGAAACGTGTGCTTTCACGGCTGGAGTACGTTTTGGGATGCATTTTTTCAATCTCTTGCAAGCCTCATGTTTCTTACACAATGTGGAAAAATAAGGAGTATGTCTCCCAGGTCACTTGACATCTAGGCCAACGCACACTGCATCACTCTTGCTCAAACACGCTCTTTCTCCTAATGTGTTGAGAACATTCAAGAAACCAGAAAACAAGGGCAATTTGCAGTGAAACTCAGCCGGGCATGTACAAGAGGTCATTCCTATTGGTAGTAGAGTGCAACAGCATGATTGACTTCATGTTCTCCATGAAACCCTTACATTTCCAAGGGACCTGAAGTAGGACTTTCATCAAAGGATGTGTTTGCGTGTCTGTGGTGAAAGGAGCTCTAAGTTGTGTATTCAGTGCTGGAGAGTGACACACTCTACATGGATTACTCAGGGTTTTGAGAGCACCAACATGCTTCAAACTGCAACTGCCACAAGGTGTGTGTAGCATGCGGAAAGAAGGCTTGTCATTTCAAAGAAAGAAGAGAAAACCAAAATCCAGGTACTGAAACGAGCACACCAGTATGGGAGATGTGCAAGTGGACAGTTTCAAGCAGCAGCTCTTTGTGGACACTTGGAAACAAGGCTGTGAAAAATTTCGTACGAAGCGGATTTGGACAAAGCTGAAAGACCTTCCAAAGCCAGCCCTAAAGAACTTAGCCAAACAATGAATGTTGCAATAAGCTCCTGCAGGAAAGGTGCTTCTATGACACAACCCCCGAGCAGGTAGCTACATTCTGCACAGTACAAATGCTTATTAATTCCAGCATGAAAACTCACTCCAGAAGGATGAAATGCATGTTTCTCTCTGAAAGAACACTCAGCCACTATTCTTTTGCTTGCTCCTTCCAAATCTTTGTAGAAACGTGTGTTTTACTGCTGGAATACGTTTCAGGATGCATTGTTTCAATCTCTTGCAAGCCTCATGTTGTTTCTTAGACAATGTGGAAAAACAAGGGGTATGTTTCCCAAATCACTTGAAATCCAGGAAAACGCACACTGCATCAGTCTTCTTCAAACACGCTCTATCTCCTAATGTGTTGTGAACTTTCAACAAACCAGAAAAGAAGGGCATTTTGCAGTGAAATTCAGACGGGTATGTACAAGAGTTCATTCCTATTGGTTGCAGAGTGCAAAAGCATGATTGACTTCATGTTCTCCATGAAACCCTTACATTTCCAAGTGAAAAGAGGTAGGACTTTCACCAAAGGATGTGTTTGCGTGTCTGTGGTGAAAGGAGCTCTAAGTTGTGTATTCAGTGCTGGAGAGTGACACACTCTACACAGGTTACTCAGGGTTTTAAGAGCACCAACATGCTGCAAACTGAAACTGCTACAAGGTGTGTGTAGCATGCAGAAAGAAGGCTTGTCATTTCAAAGAAAGAAGAGGAAACCAAAATCCAGGTAGTGAAACGAGCACCCCAGTATGGGAGATGTGCATGTGGACAGTTTCAAGCAGCAGCTCTTTGTGGACACTTGGAAACAAGGCTGTGAAAAATTTCGTACGAAGCGGATTTGGACAAAGCTGAAAGACCTTGCAAAACCAGCCCTAAAGAACTTGGCCAAACAATGAACGTTGCAATAAGCTCCTGCAGGAAAGGTGCTTCTATGACACAACCCCCGAGCAGGTAGCTACATCCTGCACAGTACAAATGCTTATTAATTCCAGCATGAAAATTCACTCCAGAAGGATGAAATGTGTGTGTTTCTTTTGGAAAGAACCCTCAGCCATTGGCTTTTGCTTGCTCCTTCAAAGCCTTTGTAGAAACGTGTGCTTTCACGGCTGGAGTACGTTTTGGGATGCATTTTTTCAATCTCTTGCAAGCCTCATGTTTCTTACACAATGTGGAAAAATAAGGAGTATGTCTCCCAGGTCACTTGAAATCTAGGCCAACGCACACTGCATCACTCTTGCTCAAACACGCTCTTTCTCCTAATGTGTTGAGAACATTCAAGAAACCAGAAAACAAGGGCAATTTGCAGTGAAACTCAGCCGGGCATGTACAAGAGGTCATTCCTATTGGTAGTAGAGTGCAACAGCATGATTGACTTCATGTTCTCCAGGAAACCCTTACATTTCCAAGGGACCTGAAGTAGGACTTTCATCAAAGGATGTGTTTGCGTGTCTGTGGTGAAAGGAGCTCTAAGTTGTGTATTCAGTGCTGGAGAGTGACACACTCTACATGGATTACTCAGGGTTTTGAGAGCACCAACATGCTTCAAACTGCAACTGCCACAAGGTGTGTGTAGCATGCGGAAAGAAGGCTTGTCATTTCAAAGAAAGAAGAGAAAACCAAAATCCAGGTACTGAAACGAGCACACCAGTATGGGAGATGTGCAAGTGGACAGTTTCAAGCAGCAGCTCTTTGTGGACACTTGGAAACAAGGCTGTGAAAAATTTCGTACGAAGCGGATTTGGACAAAGCTGAAAGACCTTCCAAAGCCAGCCCTAAAGAACTTAGCCAAACAATGAATGTTGCAATAAGCTCCTGCAGGAAAGGTGCTTCTATGACACAACCCCCGAGCAGGTAGCTACATCCTGCACAGTACAAATGCTTATTAATTCCAGCATGAAAACTCACTCCAGAAGGATGAAATGCATGTTTCTCTCTGAAAGAACACTCAGCCACTATTCTTTTGCTTGCTCCTTCCAAATCTTTGTAGAAACGTGTGTTTTACTGCTGGAATACGTTTCAGGATGCATTGTTTCAATCTCTTGCAAGCCTCATGTTGTTTCTTAGACAATGTGGAAAAACAAGGGGTATGTTTCCCAAATCACTTGAAATCCAGGAAAACGCACACTGCATCAGTCTTCTTCAAACACGCTCTATCTCCTAATGTGTTGTGAACTTTCAACAAACCAGAAAAGAAGGGCATTTTGCAGTGAAATTCAGACGGGTATGTACAAGAGTTCATTCCTATTGGTTGCAGAGTGCAAAAGCATGATTGACTTCATGTTCTCCATGAAACCCTTACATTTCCAAGTGAAAAGAGGTAGGACTTTCACCAAAGGATGTGTTTGCGTGTCTGTGGTGAAAGGAGCTCTAAGTTGTGTATTCAGTGCTGGAGAGTGACACACTCTACACAGGTTACTCAGGGTTTTAAGAGCACCAACATGCTGCAAACTGAAACTGCTACAAGGTGTGTGTAGCATGCAGAAAGAAGGCTTGTCATTTCAAAGAAAGAAGAGGAAACCAAAATCCAGGTAGTGAAACGAGCACCCCAGTATGGGAGATGTGCATGTGGACAGTTTCAAGCAGCAGCTCTTTGTGGACACTTGGAAACAAGGCTGTGAAAAATTTCGTACGAAGCGGATTTGGACAAAGCTGAAAGACCTTGCAAAACCAGCCCTAAAGAACTTGGCCAAACAATGAACGTTGCAATAAGCTCCTGCAGGAAAGGTGCTTCTATGACACAACCCCCGAGCAGGTAGCTACATCCTGCACAGTACAAATGCTTATTAATTCCAGCATGAAAATTCACTCCAGAAGGATGAAATGTGTGTGTTTCTTTTGGAAAGAACCCTCAGCCATTGGCTTTTGCTTGCTCCTTCAAAGCCTTTGTAGAAACGTGTGCTTTCACGGCTGGAGTACGTTTTGGGATGCATTTTTTCAATCTCTTGCAAGCCTCATGTTTCTTACACAATGTGGAAAAATAAGGAGTATGTCTCCCAGGTCACTTGAAATCTAGGCCAACGCACACTGCATCACTCTTGCTCAAACACGCTCTTTCTCCTAATGTGTTGAGAACATTCAAGAAACCAGAAAACAAGGGCAATTTGCAGTGAAACTCAGCCGGGCATGTACAAGAGGTCATTCCTATTGGTAGTAGAGTGCAACAGCATGATTGACTTCATGTTCTCCAGGAAACCCTTACATTTCCAAGGGACCTGAAGTAGGACTTTCATCAAAGGATGTGTTTGCGTGTCTGTGGTGAAAGGAGCTCTAAGTTGTGTATTCAGTGCTGGAGAGTGACACACTCTACATGGATTACTCAGGGTTTTGAGAGCACCAACATGCTTCAAACTGCAACTGCCACAAGGTGTGTGTAGCATGCGGAAAGAAGGCTTGTCATTTCAAAGAAAGAAGAGAAAACCAAAATCCAGGTACTGAAACGAGCACACCAGTATGGGAGATGTGCAAGTGGACAGTTTCAAGCAGCAGCTCTTTGTGGACACTTGGAAACAAGGCTGTGAAAAATTTCGTACGAAGCGGATTTGGACAAAGCTGAAAGACCTTCCAAAGCCAGCCCTAAAGAACTTAGCCAAACAATGAATGTTGCAATAAGCTCCTGCAGGAAAGGTGCTTCTATGACACAACCCCCGAGCAGGTAGCTACATCCTGCACAGTACAAATGCTTATTAATTCCAGCATGAAAACTCACTCCAGAAGGATGAAATGCATGTTTCTCTCTGAAAGAACACTCAGCCACTATTCTTTTGCTTGCTCCTTCCAAATCTTTGTAGAAACGTGTGTTTTACTGCTGGAATACGTTTCAGGATGCATTGTTTCAATCTCTTGCAAGCCTCATGTTGTTTCTTAGACAATGTGGAAAAACAAGGGGTATGTTTCCCAAATCACTTGAAATCCAGGAAAACGCACACTGCATCAGTCTTCTTCAAACACGCTCTATCTCCTAATGTGTTGTGAACTTTCAACAAACCAGAAAAGAAGGGCATTTTGCAGTGAAATTCAGACGGGTATGTACAAGAGTTCATTCCTATTGGTTGCAGAGTGCAAAAGCATGATTGACTTCATGTTCTCCATGAAACCCTTACATTTCCAAGTGAAAAGAGGTAGGACTTTCACCAAAGGATGTGTTTGCGTGTCTGTGGTGAAAGGAGCTCTAAGTTGTGTATTCAGTGCTGGAGAGTGACACACTCTACACAGGTTACTCAGGGTTTTAAGAGCACCAACATGCTGCAAACTGAAACTGCTACAAGGTGTGTGTAGCATGCAGAAAGAAGGCTTGTCATTTCAAAGAAAGAAGAGGAAACCAAAATCCAGGTAGTGAAACGAGCACCCCAGTATGGGAGATGTGCATGTGGACAGTTTCAAGCAGCAGCTCTTTGTGGACACTTGGAAACAAGGCTGTGAAAAATTTCGTACGAAGCGGATTTGGACAAAGCTGAAAGACCTTGCAAAACCAGCCCTAAAGAACTTGGCCAAACAATGAACGTTGCAATAAGCTCCTGCAGGAAAGGTGCTTCTATGACACAACCCCCGAGCAGGTAGCTACATCCTGCACAGTACAAATGCTTATTAATTCCAGCATGAAAATTCACTCCAGAAGGATGAAATGTGTGTGTTTCTTTTGGAAAGAACCCTCAGCCATTGGCTTTTGCTTGCTCCTTCAAAGCCTTTGTAGAAACGTGTGCTTTCACGGCTGGAGTACGTTTTGGGATGCATTTTTTCAATCTCTTGCAAGCCTCATGTTTCTTACACAATGTGGAAAAATAAGGAGTATGTCTCCCAGGTCACTTGAAATCTAGGCCAGCGCACACTGCATCACTCTTGCTCAAACACGCTCTTTCTCCTAATGTGTTGAGAACATTCAAGAAACCAGAAAACAAGGGCAATTTGCAGTGAAACTCAGCCGGGCATGTACAAGAGGTCATTTCTATTGGTAGTAGAGTTCAACAGCATGATTGACTTCATGTTCTCCATGAAACCCTTACATTTCCAAGGGACCTGAAGTAGGACTTTCATCAAAGGATGTGTTTGCGTGTCTGTGGTGAAAGGAGCTCTAAGTTGTGTATTCAGTGCTGGAGAGTGACACACTCTACATGGATTACTCAGAGTTTTGAGAGCACCAACATGCTTCAAACTGCAACTGCCACAAGGTGTGTGTAGCATGCGGAAAGAAGGCTTGTCATTTCAAAGAAAGAAGAGAAAACCAAAATCCAGGTACTGAAACGAGCACACCAGTATGGGAGATGTGCAAGTGGACAGTTTCAAGCAGCAGCTCTTTGTGGACACTTGGAAACAAGGCTGTGAAAAATTTCGTACGAAGCGGATTTGGACAAAGCTGAAAGACCTTCCAAAGCCAGCCCTAAAGAACTTAGCCAAACAATGAATGTTGCAATAAGCTCCTGCAGGAAAGGTGCTTCTATGACACAACCCCCGAGCAGGTAGCTACATTCTGCACAGTACAAATGCTTATTAATTCCAGCATGAAAACTCACTCCAGAAGGATGAAATGCATGTTTCTCTCTGAAAGAACACTCAGCCACTATTCTTTTGCTTGCTCCTTCCAAATCTTTGTAGAAACGTGTGTTTTACTGCTGGAATACGTTTTAGGATGCATTGTTTCAATCTCTTGCAAGCCTCATGTTGTTTCTTAGACAATGTGGAAAAACAAGGGGTATGTTTCCCAAATCACTTGAAATCCAGGAAAACGCACACTGCATCAGTCTTCTTCAAACACGCTCTATCTCCTAATGTGTTGTGAACTTTCAACAAACCAGAAAAGAAGGGCATTTTGCAGTGAAATTCAGACGGGTATGTACAAGAGTTCATTCCTATTGGTTGCAGAGTGCAAAAGCATGATTGACTTCATGTTCTCCATGAAACCCTTACATTTCCAAGTGAAAAGAGGTAGGACTTTCACCAAAGGATGTGTTTGCGTGTCTGTGGTGAAAGGAGCTCTAAGTTGTGTATTCAGTGCTGGAGAGTGACACACTCTACACAGGTTACTCAGGGTTTTAAGAGCACCAACATGCTGCAAACTGAAACTGCTACAAGGTGTGTGTAGCATGCAGAAAGAAGGCTTGTCATTTCAAAGAAAGAAGAGGAAACCAAAATCCAGGTAGTGAAACGAGCACCCCAGTATGGGAGATGTGCATGTGGACAGTTTCAAGCAGCAGCTCTTTGTGGACACTTGGAAACAAGGCTGTGAAAAATTTCGTACGAAGCGGATTTGGACAAAGCTGAAAGACCTTGCAAAACCAGCCCTAAAGAACTTGGCCAAACAATGAACGTTGCAATAAGCTCCTGCAGGAAAGGTGCTTCTATGACACAACCCCCGAGCAGGTAGCTACATCCTGCACAGTACAAATGCTTATTAATTCCAGCATGAAAATTCACTCCAGAAGGATGAAATGTGTGTGTTTCTTTTGGAAAGAACCCTCAGCCATTGGCTTTTGCTTGCTCCTTCAAAGCCTTTGTAGAAACGTGTGCTTTCACGGCTGGAGTACGTTTTGGGATGCATTTTTTCAATCTCTTGCAAGCCTCATGTTTCTTACACAATGTGGAAAAATAAGGAGTATGTCTCCCAGGTCACTTGACATCTAGGCCAACGCACACTGCATCACTCTTGCTCAAACACGCTCTTTCTCCTAATGTGTTGAGAACATTCAAGAAACCAGAAAACAAGGGCAATTTGCAGTGAAACTCAGCCGGGCATGTACAAGAGGTCATTCCTATTGGTAGTAGAGTGCAACAGCATGATTGACTTCATGTTCTCCATGAAACCCTTACATTTCCAAGGGACCTGAAGTAGGACTTTCATCAAAGGATGTGTTTGCGTGTCTGTGGTGAAAGGAGCTCTAAGTTGTGTATTCAGTGCTGGAGAGTGACACACTCTACATGGATTACTCAGGGTTTTGAGAGCACCAACATGCTTCAAACTGCAACTGCCACAAGGTGTGTGTAGCATGCGGAAAGAAGGCTTGTCATTTCAAAGAAAGAAGAGAAAACCAAAATCCAGGTACTGAAACGAGCACACCAGTATGGGAGATGTGCAAGTGGACAGTTTCAAGCAGCAGCTCTTTGTGGACACTTGGAAACAAGGCTGTGAAAAATTTCGTACGAAGCGGATTTGGACAAAGCTGAAAGACCTTCCAAAGCCAGCCCTAAAGAACTTAGCCAAACAATGAATGTTGCAATAAGCTCCTGCAGGAAAGGTGCTTCTATGACACAACCCCCGAGCAGGTAGCTACATCCTGCACAGTACAAATGCTTATTAATTCCAGCATGAAAACTCACTCCAGAAGGATGAAATGCATGTTTCTCTCTGAAAGAACACTCAGCCACTATTCTTTTGCTTGCTCCTTCCAAATCTTTGTAGAAACGTGTGTTTTACTGCTGGAATACGTTTCAGGATGCATTGTTTCAATCTCTTGCAAGCCTCATGTTGTTTCTTAGACAATGTGGAAAAACAAGGGGTATGTTTCCCAAATCACTTGAAATCCAGGAAAACGCACACTGCATCAGTCTTCTTCAAACACGCTCTATCTCCTAATGTGTTGTGAACTTTCAACAAACCAGAAAAGAAGGGCATTTTGCAGTGAAATTCAGACGGGTATGTACAAGAGTTCATTCCTATTGGTTGCAGAGTGCAAAAGCATGATTGACTTCATGTTCTCCATGAAACCCTTACATTTCCAAGTGAAAAGAGGTAGGACTTTCACCAAAGGATGTGTTTGCGTGTCTGTGGTGAAAGGAGCTCTAAGTTGTGTATTCAGTGCTGGAGAGTGACACACTCTACACAGGTTACTCAGGGTTTTAAGAGCACCAACATGCTGCAAACTGAAACTGCTACAAGGTGTGTGTAGCATGCAGAAAGAAGGCTTGTCATTTCAAAGAAAGAAGAGGAAACCAAAATCCAGGTAGTGAAACGAGCACCCCAGTATGGGAGATGTGCATGTGGACAGTTTCAAGCAGCAGCTCTTTGTGGACACTTGGAAACAAGGCTGTGAAAAATTTCGTACGAAGCGGATTTGGACAAAGCTGAAAGACCTTGCAAAACCAGCCCTAAAGAACTTGGCCAAACAATGAACGTTGCAATAAGCTCCTGCAGGAAAGGTGCTTCTATGACACAACCCCCGAGCAGGTAGCTACATCCTGCACAGTACAAATGCTTATTAATTCCAGCATGAAAATTCACTCCAGAAGGATGAAATGTGTGTGTTTCTTTTGGAAAGAACCCTCAGCCATTGGCTTTTGCTTGCTCCTTCAAAGCCTTTGTAGAAACGTGTGCTTTCACGGCTGGAGTACGTTTTGGGATGCATTTTTTCAATCTCTTGCAAGCCTCATGTTTCTTACACAATGTGGAAAAATAAGGAGTATGTCTCCCAGGTCACTTGACATCTAGGCCAACGCACACTGCATCACTCTTGCTCAAACACGCTCTTTCTCCTAATGTGTTGAGAACATTCAAGAAACCAGAAAACAAGGGCAATTTGCAGTGAAACTCAGCCGGGCATGTACAAGAGGTCATTCCTATTGGTAGTAGAGTGCAACAGCATGATTGACTTCATGTTCTCCATGAAACCCTTACATTTCCAAGGGACCTGAAGTAGGACTTTCATCAAAGGATGTGTTTGCGTGTCTGTGGTGAAAGGAGCTCTAAGTTGTGTATTCAGTGCTGGAGAGTGACACACTCTACATGGATTACTCAGGGTTTTGAGAGCACCAACATGCTTCAAACTGCAACTGCCACAAGGTGTGTGTAGCATGCGGAAAGAAGGCTTGTCATTTCAAAGAAAGAAGAGAAAACCAAAATCCAGGTACTGAAACGAGCACACCAGTATGGGAGATGTGCAAGTGGACAGTTTCAAGCAGCAGCTCTTTGTGGACACTTGGAAACAAGGCTGTGAAAAATTTCGTACGAAGCGGATTTGGACAAAGCTGAAAGACCTTCCAAAGCCAGCCCTAAAGAACTTAGCCAAACAATGAATGTTGCAATAAGCTCCTGCAGGAAAGGTGCTTCTATGACACAACCCCCGAGCAGGTAGCTACATCCTGCACAGTACAAATGCTTATTAATTCCAGCATGAAAACTCACTCCAGAAGGATGAAATGCATGTTTCTCTCTGAAAGAACACTCAGCCACTATTCTTTTGCTTGCTCCTTCCAAATCTTTGTAGAAACGTGTGTTTTACTGCTGGAATACGTTTCAGGATGCATTGTTTCAATCTCTTGCAAGCCTCATGTTGTTTCTTAGACAATGTGGAAAAACAAGGGGTATGTTTCCCAAATCACTTGAAATCCAGGAAAACGCACACTGCATCAGTCTTCTTCAAACACGCTCTATCTCCTAATGTGTTGTGAACTTTCAACAAACCAGAAAAGAAGGGCATTTTGCAGTGAAATTCAGACGGGTATGTACAAGAGTTCATTCCTATTGGTTGCAGAGTGCAAAAGCATGATTGACTTCATGTTCTCCATGAAACCCTTACATTTCCAAGTGAAAAGAGGTAGGACTTTCACCAAAGGATGTGTTTGCGTGTCTGTGGTGAAAGGAGCTCTAAGTTGTGTATTCAGTGCTGGAGAGTGACACACTCTACACAGGTTACTCAGGGTTTTAAGAGCACCAACATGCTGCAAACTGAAACTGCTACAAGGTGTGTGTAGCATGCAGAAAGAAGGCTTGTCATTTCAAAGAAAGAAGAGGAAACCAAAATCCAGGTAGTGAAACGAGCACCCCAGTATGGGAGATGTGCATGTGGACAGTTTCAAGCAGCAGCTCTTTGTGGACACTTGGAAACAAGGCTGTGAAAAATTTCGTACGAAGCGGATTTGGACAAAGCTGAAAGACCTTGCAAAACCAGCCCTAAAGAACTTGGCCAAACAATGAACGTTGCAATAAGCTCCTGCAGGAAAGGTGCTTCTATGACACAACCCCCGAGCAGGTAGCTACATCCTGCACAGTACAAATGCTTATTAATTCCAGCATGAAAATTCACTCCAGAAGGATGAAATGTGTGTGTTTCTTTTGGAAAGAACCCTCAGCCATTGGCTTTTGCTTGCTCCTTCAAAGCCTTTGTAGAAACGTGTGCTTTCACGGCTGGAGTACGTTTTGGGATGCATTTTTTCAATCTCTTGCAAGCCTCATGTTTCTTACACAATGTGGAAAAATAAGGAGTATGTCTCCCAGGTCACTTGACATCTAGGCCAACGCACACTGCATCACTCTTGCTCAAACACGCTCTTTCTCCTAATGTGTTGAGAACATTCAAGAAACCAGAAAACAAGGGCAATTTGCAGTGAAACTCAGCCGGGCATGTACAAGAGGTCATTCCTATTGGTAGTAGAGTGCAACAGCATGATTGACTTCATGTTCTCCATGAAACCCTTACATTTCCAAGGGACCTGAAGTAGGACTTTCATCAAAGGATGTGTTTGCGTGTCTGTGGTGAAAGGAGCTCTAAGTTGTGTATTCAGTGCTGGAGAGTGACACACTCTACATGGATTACTCAGGGTTTTGAGAGCACCAACATGCTTCAAACTGCAACTGCCACAAGGTGTGTGTAGCATGCGGAAAGAAGGCTTGTCATTTCAAAGAAAGAAGAGAAAACCAAAATCCAGGTACTGAAACGAGCACACCAGTATGGGAGATGTGCAAGTGGACAGTTTCAAGCAGCAGCTCTTTGTGGACACTTGGAAACAAGGCTGTGAAAAATTTCGTACGAAGCGGATTTGGACAAAGCTGAAAGACCTTCCAAAGCCAGCCCTAAAGAACTTAGCCAAACAATGAATGTTGCAATAAGCTCCTGCAGGAAAGGTGCTTCTATGACACAACCCCCGAGCAGGTAGCTACATCCTGCACAGTACAAATGCTTATTAATTCCAGCATGAAAACTCACTCCAGAAGGATGAAATGCATGTTTCTCTCTGAAAGAACACTCAGCCACTATTCTTTTGCTTGCTCCTTCCAAATCTTTGTAGAAACGTGTGTTTTACTGCTGGAATACGTTTCAGGATGCATTGTTTCAATCTCTTGCAAGCCTCATGTTGTTTCTTAGACAATGTGGAAAAACAAGGGGTATGTTTCCCAAATCACTTGAAATCCAGGAAAACGCACACTGCATCAGTCTTCTTCAAACACGCTCTATCTCCTAATGTGTTGTGAACTTTCAACAAACCAGAAAAGAAGGGCATTTTGCAGTGAAATTCAGACGGGTATGTACAAGAGTTCATTCCTATTGGTTGCAGAGTGCAAAAGCATGATTGACTTCATGTTCTCCATGAAACCCTTACATTTCCAAGTGAAAAGAGGTAGGACTTTCACCAAAGGATGTGTTTGCGTGTCTGTGGTGAAAGGAGCTCTAAGTTGTGTATTCAGTGCTGGAGAGTGACACACTCTACACAGGTTACTCAGGGTTTTAAGAGCACCAACATGCTGCAAACTGAAACTGCTACAAGGTGTGTGTAGCATGCAGAAAGAAGGCTTGTCATTTCAAAGAAAGAAGAGGAAACCAAAATCCAGGTAGTGAAACGAGCACCCCAGTATGGGAGATGTGCATGTGGACAGTTTCAAGCAGCAGCTCTTTGTGGACACTTGGAAACAAGGCTGTGAAAAATTTCGTACGAAGCGGATTTGGACAAAGCTGAAAGACCTTGCAAAACCAGCCCTAAAGAACTTGGCCAAACAATGAACGTTGCAATAAGCTCCTGCAGGAAAGGTGCTTCTATGACACAACCCCCGAGCAGGTAGCTACATCCTGCACAGTACAAATGCTTATTAATTCCAGCATGAAAATTCACTCCAGAAGGATGAAATGTGTGTGTTTCTTTTGGAAAGAACCCTCAGCCATTGGCTTTTGCTTGCTCCTTCAAAGCCTTTGTAGAAACGTGTGCTTTCACGGCTGGAGTACGTTTTGGGATGCATTTTTTCAATCTCTTGCAAGCCTCATGTTTCTTACACAATGTGGAAAAATAAGGAGTATGTCTCCCAGGTCACTTGACATCTAGGCCAACGCACACTGCATCACTCTTGCTCAAACACGCTCTTTCTCCTAATGTGTTGAGAACATTCAAGAAACCAGAAAACAAGGGCAATTTGCAGTGAAACTCAGCCGGGCATGTACAAGAGGTCATTCCTATTGGTAGTAGAGTGCAACAGCATGATTGACTTCATGTTCTCCATGAAACCCTTACATTTCCAAGGGACCTGAAGTAGGACTTTCATCAAAGGATGTGTTTGCGTGTCTGTGGTGAAAGGAGCTCTAAGTTGTGTATTCAGTGCTGGAGAGTGACACACTCTACATGGATTACTCAGGGTTTTGAGAGCACCAACATGCTTCAAACTGCAACTGCCACAAGGTGTGTGTAGCATGCGGAAAGAAGGCTTGTCATTTCAAAGAAAGAAGAGAAAACCAAAATCCAGGTACTGAAACGAGCACACCAGTATGGGAGATGTGCAAGTGGACAGTTTCAAGCAGCAGCTCTTTGTGGACACTTGGAAACAAGGCTGTGAAAAATTTCGTACGAAGCGGATTTGGACAAAGCTGAAAGACCTTCCAAAGCCAGCCCTAAAGAACTTAGCCAAACAATGAATGTTGCAATAAGCTCCTGCAGGAAAGGTGCTTCTATGACACAACCCCCGAGCAGGTAGCTACATCCTGCACAGTACAAATGCTTATTAATTCCAGCATGAAAACTCACTCCAGAAGGATGAAATGCATGTTTCTCTCTGAAAGAACACTCAGCCACTATTCTTTTGCTTGCTCCTTCCAAATCTTTGTAGAAACGTGTGTTTTACTGCTGGAATACGTTTCAGGATGCATTGTTTCAATCTCTTGCAAGCCTCATGTTGTTTCTTAGACAATGTGGAAAAACAAGGGGTATGTTTCCCAAATCACTTGAAATCCAGGAAAACGCACACTGCATCAGTCTTCTTCAAACACGCTCTATCTCCTAATGTGTTGTGAACTTTCAACAAACCAGAAAAGAAGGGCATTTTGCAGTGAAATTCAGACGGGTATGTACAAGAGTTCATTCCTATTGGTTGCAGAGTGCAAAAGCATGATTGACTTCATGTTCTCCATGAAACCCTTACATTTCCAAGTGAAAAGAGGTAGGACTTTCACCAAAGGATGTGTTTGCGTGTCTGTGGTGAAAGGAGCTCTAAGTTGTGTATTCAGTGCTGGAGAGTGACACACTCTACACAGGTTACTCAGGGTTTTAAGAGCACCAACATGCTGCAAACTGAAACTGCTACAAGGTGTGTGTAGCATGCAGAAAGAAGGCTTGTCATTTCAAAGAAAGAAGAGGAAACCAAAATCCAGGTAGTGAAACGAGCACCCCAGTATGGGAGATGTGCATGTGGACAGTTTCAAGCAGCAGCTCTTTGTGGACACTTGGAAACAAGGCTGTGAAAAATTTCGTACGAAGCGGATTTGGACAAAGCTGAAAGACCTTGCAAAACCAGCCCTAAAGAACTTGGCCAAACAATGAACGTTGCAATAAGCTCCTGCAGGAAAGGTGCTTCTATGACACAACCCCCGAGCAGGTAGCTACATCCTGCACAGTACAAATGCTTATTAATTCCAGCATGAAAATTCACTCCAGAAGGATGAAATGTGTGTGTTTCTTTTGGAAAGAACCCTCAGCCATTGGCTTTTGCTTGCTCCTTCAAAGCCTTTGTAGAAACGTGTGCTTTCACGGCTGGAGTACGTTTTGGGATGCATTTTTTCAATCTCTTGCAAGCCTCATGTTTCTTACACAATGTGGAAAAATAAGGAGTATGTCTCCCAGGTCACTTGACATCTAGGCCAACGCACACTGCATCACTCTTGCTCAAACACGCTCTTTCTCCTAATGTGTTGAGAACATTCAAGAAACCAGAAAACAAGGGCAATTTGCAGTGAAACTCAGCCGGGCATGTACAAGAGGTCATTCCTATTGGTAGTAGAGTGCAACAGCATGATTGACTTCATGTTCTCCATGAAACCCTTACATTTCCAAGGGACCTGAAGTAGGACTTTCATCAAAGGATGTGTTTGCGTGTCTGTGGTGAAAGGAGCTCTAAGTTGTGTATTCAGTGCTGGAGAGTGACACACTCTACATGGATTACTCAGGGTTTTGAGAGCACCAACATGCTTCAAACTGCAACTGCCACAAGGTGTGTGTAGCATGCGGAAAGAAGGCTTGTCATTTCAAAGAAAGAAGAGAAAACCAAAATCCAGGTACTGAAACGAGCACACCAGTATGGGAGATGTGCAAGTGGACAGTTTCAAGCAGCAGCTCTTTGTGGACACTTGGAAACAAGGCTGTGAAAAATTTCGTACGAAGCGGATTTGGACAAAGCTGAAAGACCTTCCAAAGCCAGCCCTAAAGAACTTAGCCAAACAATGAATGTTGCAATAAGCTCCTGCAGGAAAGGTGCTTCTATGACACAACCCCCGAGCAGGTAGCTACATCCTGCACAGTACAAATGCTTATTAATTCCAGCATGAAAACTCACTCCAGAAGGATGAAATGCATGTTTCTCTCTGAAAGAACACTCAGCCACTATTCTTTTGCTTGCTCCTTCCAAATCTTTGTAGAAACGTGTGTTTTACTGCTGGAATACGTTTCAGGATGCATTGTTTCAATCTCTTGCAAGCCTCATGTTGTTTCTTAGACAATGTGGAAAAACAAGGGGTATGTTTCCCAAATCACTTGAAATCCAGGAAAACGCACACTGCATCAGTCTTCTTCAAACACGCTCTATCTCCTAATGTGTTGTGAACTTTCAACAAACCAGAAAAGAAGGGCATTTTGCAGTGAAATTCAGACGGGTATGTACAAGAGTTCATTCCTATTGGTTGCAGAGTGCAAAAGCATGATTGACTTCATGTTCTCCATGAAACCCTTACATTTCCAAGTGAAAAGAGGTAGGACTTTCACCAAAGGATGTGTTTGCGTGTCTGTGGTGAAAGGAGCTCTAAGTTGTGTATTCAGTGCTGGAGAGTGACACACTCTACACAGGTTACTCAGGGTTTTAAGAGCACCAACATGCTGCAAACTGAAACTGCTACAAGGTGTGTGTAGCATGCAGAAAGAAGGCTTGTCATTTCAAAGAAAGAAGAGGAAACCAAAATCCAGGTAGTGAAACGAGCACCCCAGTATGGGAGATGTGCATGTGGACAGTTTCAAGCAGCAGCTCTTTGTGGACACTTGGAAACAAGGCTGTGAAAAATTTCGTACGAAGCGGATTTGGACAAAGCTGAAAGACCTTGCAAAACCAGCCCTAAAGAACTTGGCCAAACAATGAACGTTGCAATAAGCTCCTGCAGGAAAGGTGCTTCTATGACACAACCCCCGAGCAGGTAGCTACATCCTGCACAGTACAAATGCTTATTAATTCCAGCATGAAAATTCACTCCAGAAGGATGAAATGTGTGTGTTTCTTTTGGAAAGAACCCTCAGCCATTGGCTTTTGCTTGCTCCTTCAAAGCCTTTGTAGAAACGTGTGCTTTCACGGCTGGAGTACGTTTTGGGATGCATTTTTTCAATCTCTTGCAAGCCTCATGTTTCTTACACAATGTGGAAAAATAAGGAGTATGTCTCCCAGGTCACTTGACATCTAGGCCAACGCACACTGCATCACTCTTGCTCAAACACGCTCTTTCTCCTAATGTGTTGAGAACATTCAAGAAACCAGAAAACAAGGGCAATTTGCAGTGAAACTCAGCCGGGCATGTACAAGAGGTCATTCCTATTGGTAGTAGAGTGCAACAGCATGATTGACTTCATGTTCTCCATGAAACCCTTACATTTCCAAGGGACCTGAAGTAGGACTTTCATCAAAGGATGTGTTTGCGTGTCTGTGGTGAAAGGAGCTCTAAGTTGTGTATTCAGTGCTGGAGAGTGACACACTCTACATGGATTACTCAGGGTTTTGAGAGCACCAACATGCTTCAAACTGCAACTGCCACAAGGTGTGTGTAGCATGCGGAAAGAAGGCTTGTCATTTCAAAGAAAGAAGAGAAAACCAAAATCCAGGTACTGAAACGAGCACACCAGTATGGGAGATGTGCAAGTGGACAGTTTCAAGCAGCAGCTCTTTGTGGACACTTGGAAACAAGGCTGTGAAAAATTTCGTACGAAGCGGATTTGGACAAAGCTGAAAGACCTTCCAAAGCCAGCCCTAAAGAACTTAGCCAAACAATGAATGTTGCAATAAGCTCCTGCAGGAAAGGTGCTTCTATGACACAACCCCCGAGCAGGTAGCTACATTCTGCACAGTACAAATGCTTATTAATTCCAGCATGAAAACTCACTCCAGAAGGATGAAATGCATGTTTCTCTCTGAAAGAACACTCAGCCACTATTCTTTTGCTTGCTCCTTCCAAATCTTTGTAGAAACGTGTGTTTTACTGCTGGAATACGTTTCAGGATGCATTGTTTCAATCTCTTGCAAGCCTCATGTTGTTTCTTAGACAATGTGGAAAAACAAGGGGTATGTTTCCCAAATCACTTGAAATCCAGGAAAACGCACACTGCATCAGTCTTCTTCAAACACGCTCTATCTCCTAATGTGTTGTGAACTTTCAACAAACCAGAAAAGAAGGGCATTTTGCAGTGAAATTCAGACGGGTATGTACAAGAGTTCATTCCTATTGGTTGCAGAGTGCAAAAGCATGATTGACTTCATGTTCTCCATGAAACCCTTACATTTCCAAGTGAAAAGAGGTAGGACTTTCACCAAAGGATGTGTTTGCGTGTCTGTGGTGAAAGGAGCTCTAAGTTGTGTATTCAGTGCTGGAGAGTGACACACTCTACACAGGTTACTCAGGGTTTTAAGAGCACCAACATGCTGCAAACTGAAACTGCTACAAGGTGTGTGTAGCATGCAGAAAGAAGGCTTGTCATTTCAAAGAAAGAAGAGGAAACCAAAATCCAGGTAGTGAAACGAGCACCCCAGTATGGGAGATGTGCATGTGGACAGTTTCAAGCAGCAGCTCTTTGTGGACACTTGGAAACAAGGCTGTGAAAAATTTCGTACGAAGCGGATTTGGACAAAGCTGAAAGACCTTGCAAAACCAGCCCTAAAGAACTTGGCCAAACAATGAACGTTGCAATAAGCTCCTGCAGGAAAGGTGCTTCTATGACACAACCCCCGAGCAGGTAGCTACATCCTGCACAGTACAAATGCTTATTAATTCCAGCATGAAAATTCACTCCAGAAGGATGAAATGTGTGTGTTTCTTTTGGAAAGAACCCTCAGCCATTGGCTTTTGCTTGCTCCTTCAAAGCCTTTGTAGAAACGTGTGCTTTCACGGCTGGAGTACGTTTTGGGATGCATTTTTTCAATCTCTTGCAAGCCTCATGTTTCTTACACAATGTGGAAAAATAAGGAGTATGTCTCCCAGGTCACTTGACATCTAGGCCAACGCACACTGCATCACTCTTGCTCAAACACGCTCTTTCTCCTAATGTGTTGAGAACATTCAAGAAACCAGAAAACAAGGGCAATTTGCAGTGAAACTCAGCCGGGCATGTACAAGAGGTCATTCCTATTGGTAGTAGAGTGCAACAGCATGATTGACTTCATGTTCTCCATGAAACCCTTACATTTCCAAGGGACCTGAAGTAGGACTTTCATCAAAGGATGTGTTTGCGTGTCTGTGGTGAAAGGAGCTCTAAGTTGTGTATTCAGTGCTGGAGAGTGACACACTCTACATGGATTACTCAGGGTTTTGAGAGCACCAACATGCTTCAAACTGCAACTGCCACAAGGTGTGTGTAGCATGCGGAAAGAAGGCTTGTCATTTCAAAGAAAGAAGAGAAAACCAAAATCCAGGTACTGAAACGAGCACACCAGTATGGGAGATGTGCAAGTGGACAGTTTCAAGCAGCAGCTCTTTGTGGACACTTGGAAACAAGGCTGTGAAAAATTTCGTACGAAGCGGATTTGGACAAAGCTGAAAGACCTTCCAAAGCCAGCCCTAAAGAACTTAGCCAAACAATGAATGTTGCAATAAGCTCCTGCAGGAAAGGTGCTTCTATGACACAACCCCCGAGCAGGTAGCTACATTCTGCACAGTACAAATGCTTATTAATTCCAGCATGAAAACTCACTCCAGAAGGATGAAATGCATGTTTCTCTCTGAAAGAACACTCAGCCACTATTCTTTTGCTTGCTCCTTCCAAATCTTTGTAGAAACGTGTGTTTTACTGCTGGAATACGTTTCAGGATGCATTGTTTCAATCTCTTGCAAGCCTCATGTTGTTTCTTAGACAATGTGGAAAAACAAGGGGTATGTTTCCCAAATCACTTGAAATCCAGGAAAACGCACACTGCATCAGTCTTCTTCAAACACGCTCTATCTCCTAATGTGTTGTGAACTTTCAACAAACCAGAAAAGAAGGGCATTTTGCAGTGAAATTCAGACGGGTATGTACAAGAGTTCATTCCTATTGGTTGCAGAGTGCAAAAGCATGATTGACTTCATGTTCTCCATGAAACCCTTACATTTCCAAGTGAAAAGAGGTAGGACTTTCACCAAAGGATGTGTTTGCGTGTCTGTGGTGAAAGGAGCTCTAAGCTGTGTATTCAGTGCTGGAGAGTGACACACTCTACACAGGTTACTCAGGGTTTTAAGAGCACCAACATGCTGCAAACTGAAACTGCTACAAGGTGTGTGTAGCATGCAGAAAGAAGGCTTGTCATTTCAAAGAAAGAAGAGGAAACCAAAATCCAGGTAGTGAAACGAGCACCCCAGTATGGGAGATGTGCATGTGGACAGTTTCAAGCAGCAGCTCTTTGTGGACACTTGGAAACAAGGCTGTGAAAAATTTCGTACGAAGCGGATTTGGACAAAGCTGAAAGACCTTGCAAAACCAGCCCTAAAGAACTTGGCCAAACAATGAACGTTGCAATAAGCTCCTGCAGGAAAGGTGCTTCTATGACACAACCCCCGAGCAGGTAGCTACATCCTGCACAGTACAAATGCTTATTAATTCCAGCATGAAAATTCACTCCAGAAGGATGAAATGTGTGTGTTTCTTTTGGAAAGAACCCTCAGCCATTGGCTTTTGCTTGCTCCTTCAAAGCCTTTGTAGAAACGTGTGCTTTCACGGCTGGAGTACGTTTTGGGATGCATTTTTTCAATCTCTTGCAAGCCTCATGTTTCTTACACAATGTGGAAAAATAAGGAGTATGTCTCCCAGGTCACTTGAAATCTAGGCCAACGCACACTGCATCACTCTTGCTCAAACACGCTCTTTCTCCTAATGTGTTGAGAACATTCAAGAAACCAGAAAACAAGGGCAATTTGCAGTGAAACTCAGCCGGGCATGTACAAGAGGTCATTTCTATTGGTAGTAGAGTGCAACAGCATGATTGACTTCATGTTCTCCATGAAACCCTTACATTTCCAAGGGACCTGAAGTAGGACTTTCATCAAAGGATGTGTTTGCGTGTCTGTGGTGAAAGGAGCTCTAAGTTGTGTATTCAGTGCTGGAGAGTGACACACTCTACATGGATTACTCAGGGTTTTGAGAGCACCAACATGCTTCAAACTGCAACTGCCACAAGGTGTGTGTAGCATGCGGAAAGAAGGCTTGTCATTTCAAAGAAAGAAGAGAAAACCAAAATCCAGGTACTGAAACGAGCACACCAGTATGGGAGATGTGCAAGTGGACAGTTTCAAGCAGCAGCTCTTTGTGGACACTTGGAAACAAGGCTGTGAAAAATTTCGTACGAACCGGATTTGGGACAAAGCTGAAAGACCTTCCAAAGCCAGCCCTAAAGAACTTAGCCAAACAATGAATGTTGCAATAAGCTCCTGCAGGAAAGGTGCTTCTATGACACAACCCCGAGCAGGTAGCTACATTCTGCACAGTACAAATGCTTATTAATTCCAGCATGAAAACTCACTCCAGAAGGATGAAATGCATGTTTCTCTCTGAAAGAACACTCAGCCACTATTCTTTTGCTTGCTCCTTCCAAATCTTTGTAGAAACGTGTGTTTTACTGCTGGAATACGTTTTAGGATGCATTGTTTCAATCTCTTGCAAGCCTCATGTTGTTTCTTAGACAATGTGGAAAAACAAGGGGTATGTTTCCCAAATCACTTGAAATCCAGGAAAACGCACACTGCATCAGTCTTCTTCAAACACGCTCTATCTCCTAATGTGTTGTGAACTTTCAACAAACCAGAAAAGAAGGGCATTTTGCAGTGAAATTCAGACGGGTATGTACAAGAGTTCATTCCTATTGGTTGCAGAGTGCAAAAGCATGATTGACTTCATGTTCTCCATGAAACCCCTTACATTTCCAAGTGAAAAGAGGTAGGACTTTCACCAAAGGATGTGTTTGCGTGTCTGTGGTGAAAGGAGCTCTAAGTTGTGTATTCAGTGCTGGAGAGTGACACACTCTACACAGGTTACTCAGGGTTTTAAGAGCACCAACATGCTGCAAACTGAAACTGCTACAAGGTGTGTGTAGCATGCAGAAAGAAGGCTTGTCATTTCAAAGAAAGAAGAGGAAACCAAAATCCAGGTAGTGGAAACGAGCACCCCAGTATGGGAGATGTGCATGTGGACAGTTTCAAGCAGCAGCTCTTTGTGGACACTTGGAAACAAGGCTGTGAAAAATTTCGTACGAAGCGGATTTGGACAAAGCTGAAAGACCTTGCAAAACCAGCCCTAAAGAACTTGGCCAAACAATGAACCGTTGCAATAAGCTCCTGCAGGAAAGGTGCTTCTATGACACAACCCCCGAGCAGGTAGCTACATCCTGCACAGTACAAATGCTTATTAATTCCAGCATGAAAATTCACTCCAGAAGGATGAAATGTGTGTGTTTCTTTTGGAAAGAACCCTCAGCCATTGGCTTTTGCTTGCTCCTTCAAAGCCTTTGTAGAAACGTGTGCTTTCACGGCTGGAGTACGTTTTGGGATGCATTTTTTCAATCTCTTGCAAGCCTCATGTTTCTTACACAATGTGGAAAAATAAGGAGTATGTCTCCCAGGTCACTTGAAATCTAGGCCAACGCACACTGCATCACTCTTGCTCAAACACGCTCTTTCTCCTAATGTGTTGAGAACATTCAAGAAACCAGAAAACAAGGGCAATTTGCAGTGAAACTCAGCCGGGCATGTACAAGAGGTCATTTCTATTGGTAGTAGAGTGCAACAGCATGATTGACTTCATGTTCTCCATGAAACCCTTACATTTCCAAGGGACCTGAAGTAGGACTTTCATCAAAGGATGTGTTTGCGTGTCTGTGGTGAAAGGAGCTCTAAGTTGTGTATTCAGTGCTGGAGAGTGACACACTCTACATGGATTACTCAGGGTTTTGAGAGCACCAACATGCTTCAAACTGCAACTGCCACAAGGTGTGTGTAGCATGCGGAAAGAAGGCTTGTCATTTCAAAGAAAGAAGAGAAAACCAAAATCCAGGTACTGAAACGAGCACACCAGTATGGGAGATGTGCAAGTGGACAGTTTCAAGCAGCAGCTCTTTGTGGACACTTGGAAACAAGGCTGTGAAAAATTTCGTACGAAGCGGATTTGGACAAAGCTGAAAGACCTTCCAAAGCCAGCCCTAAAGAACTTAGCCAAACAATGAATGTTGCAATAAGCTCCTGCAGGAAAGGTGCTTCTATGACACAACCCCCGAGCAGGTAGCTACATTCTGCACAGTACAAATGCTTATTAATTCCAGCATGAAAACTCACTCCAGAAGGATGAAATGCATGTTTCTCTCTGAAAGAACACTCAGCCACTATTCTTTTGCTTGCTCCTTCCAAATCTTTGTAGAAACGTGTGTTTTACTGCTGGAATACGTTTTAGGATGCATTGTTTCAATCTCTTGCAAGCCCTCATGTTGTTTCTTAGACAATGTGGGAAAAACAAGGGGTATGTTTCCCAAATCACTTGAAATCCAGGAAAACGCACACTGCATCAGTCTTCTTCAAACACGCTCTATCTCCTAATGTGTTGTGAACTTTCAACAAACCAGAAAAGAAGGGCATTTTGCAGTGAAATTCAGACGGGTATGTACAAGAGTTCATTCCTATTGGTTGCAGAGTGCAAAAGCATGATTGACTTCATGTTCTCCATGAAACCCCTTACATTTCCAAGTGAAAAGAGGTAGGACTTTCACCAAAGGATGTGTTTGCGTGTCTGTGGTGAAAGGAGCTCTAAGCTGTGTATTCAGTGCTGGAGAGTGACACACTCTACACAGGTTACTCAGGGTTTTAAGAGCACCAACATGCTGCAAACTGAAACTGCTACAAGGTGTGTGTAGCATGCAGAAAGAAGGCTTGTCATTTCAAAGAAAGAAGAGGAAACCAAAATCCAGGTAGTGAAACGAGCACCCAGTATGGGAGATGTGCATGTGGACAGTTTCAAGCAGCAGCTCTTTGTGGACACTTGGAAACAAGGCTGTGAAAAATTTCGTACGAAGCGGATTTGGACAAAGCTGAAAGACCTTGCAAAACCAGCCCTAAAGAACTTGGCCAAACAATGAACGTTGCAATAAGCTCCTGCAGGAAAGGTGCTTCTATGACACAACCCCCGAGCAGGTAGCTACATCCTGCACAGTACAAATGCTTATTAATTCCAGCATGAAAATTCACTCCAGAAGGATGAAATGTGTGTGTTTCTTTTGGAAAGAACCCTCAGCCATTGGCTTTTGCTTGCTCCTTCAAAGCCTTTGTAGAAACGTGTGCTTTCACGGCTGGAGTACGTTTTGGGATGCATTTTTTTCAATCTCTTGCAAGCCTCATGTTTCTTACACAATGTGGAAAAATAAGGAGTATGTCTCCCAGGTCACTTGAAATCTAGGCCAACGCACACTGCATCACTCTTGCTCAAACACGCTCTTTCTCCTAATGTGTTGAGAACATTCAAGAAACCAGAAAACAAGGGCAATTTGCAGTGAAACTCAGCCGGGCATGTACAAGAGGTCATTTCTATTGGTAGTAGAGTGCAACAGCATGATTGACTTCATGTTCTCCATGAAACCCTTACATTTCCAAGGGACCTGAAGTAGGACTTTCATCAAAGGATGTGTTTGCGTGTCTGTGGTGAAAGGAGCTCTAAGTTGTGTATTCAGTGCTGGAGAGTGACACACTCTACATGGATTACTCAGGGTTTTGAGAGCACCAACATGCTTCAAACTGCAACTGCCACAAGGTGTGTGTAGCATGCGGAAAGAAGGCTTGTCATTTCAAAGAAAGAAGAGAAAACCAAAATCCAGGTACTGAAACGAGCACACCAGTATGGGAGATGTGCAAGTGGACAGTTTCAAGCAGCAGCTCTTTGTGGACACTTGGAAACAAGGCTGTGAAAAATTTCGTACGAACCGGATTTGGACAAAGCTGAAAGACCTTCCAAAGCCAGCCCTAAAGAACTTAGCCAAACAATGAATGTTGCAATAAGCTCCTGCAGGAAAGGTGCTTCTATGACACAACCCCCGAGCAGGTAGCTACATTCTGCACAGTACAAATGCTTATTAATTCCAGCATGAAAACTCACTCCAGAAGGATGAAATGCATGTTTCTCTCTGAAAGAACACTCAGCCACTATTCTTTTGCTTGCTCCTTCCAAATCTTTGTAGAAACGTGTGTTTTACTGCTGGAATACGTTTTAGGATGCATTGTTTCAATCTCTTGCCTCATGTTGTTTCTTAGACAATGTGGAAAAACAAGGGGTATGTTTCCCAAATCACTTGAAATCCAGGAAAACGCACACTGCATCAGTCTTCTTCAAACACGCTCTATCTCCTAATGTGTTGTGAACTTTCAACAAACCAGAAAAGAAGGGCATTTTGCAGTGAAATTCAGACGGGTATGTACAAGAGTTCATTCCTATTGGTTGCAGAGTGCAAAAGCATGATTGACTTCATGTTCTCCATGAAACCCTTACATTTCCAAGTGAAAAGAGGTAGGACTTTCACCAAAGGATGTGTTTTGCGTGTCTGTGGTGAAAGGAGCTCTAAGTTGTGTATTCAGTGCTGGAGAGTGACACACTCTACACAGGTTACTCAGGGTTTTAAGAGCACCAACATGCTGCAAACTGAAACTGCTACAAGGTGTGTGTAGCATGCAGAAAGAAGGCTTGTCATTTCAAAGAAAGAAGAGGAAACCAAAATCCAGGTAGTGAAACGAGCACCCCAGTATGGGAGATGTGCATGTGGACAGTTTCAAGCAGCAGCTCTTTGTGGACACTTGGAAACAAGGCTGTGAAAAATTTCGTACGAAGCGGATTTGGACAAAGCTGAAAGACCTTGCAAAACCAGCCCTAAAGAACTTGGCCAAACAATGAACGTTGCAATAAGCTCCTGCAGGAAAGGTGCTTCTATGACACAACCCCCGAGCAGGTAGCTACATCCTGCACAGTACAAATGCTTATTAATTCCAGCATGAAAATTCACTCCAGAAGGATGAAATGTGTGTGTTTCTTTTGGAAAGAACCCTCAGCCATTGGCTTTTGCTTGCTCCTTCAAAGCCTTTGTAGAAACGTGTGCTTTCACGGCTGGAGTACGTTTTGGGATGCATTTTTTCAATCTCTTGCAAGCCTCATGTTTCTTACACAATGTGGAAAAATAAGGAGTATGTCTCCCAGGTCACTTGAAATCTAGGCCAACGCACACTGCATCACTCTTGCTCAAACACGCTCTTTCTCCTAATGTGTTGAGAACATTCAAGAAACCAGAAAACAAGGGCAATTTGCAGTGAAACTCAGCCGGGCATGTACAAGAGGTCATTTCTATTGGTAGTAGAGTGCAACAGCATGATTGACTTCATGTTCTCCATGAAACCCTTACATTTCCAAGGGACCTGAAGTAGGACTTTCATCAAAGGATGTGTTTGCGTGTCTGTGGTGAAAGGAGCTCTAAGTTGTGTATTCAGTGCTGGAGAGTGACACACTCTACATGGATTACTCAGGGTTTTGAGAGCACCAACATGCTTCAAACTGCAACTGCCACAAGGTGTGTGTAGCATGCGGAAAGAAGGCTTGTCATTTCAAAGAAAGAAGAGAAAACCAAAATCCAGGTACTGAAACGAGCACACCAGTATGGGAGATGTGCAAGTGGACAGTTTCAAGCAGCAGCTCTTTGTGGACACTTGGAAACAAGGCTGTGAAAAATTTCGTACGAAGCGGATTTGGACAAAGCTGAAAGACCTTCCAAAGCCAGCCCTAAAGAACTTAGCCAAACAATGAATGTTGCAATAAGCTCCTGCAGGAAAGGTGCTTCTATGACACAACCCCCGAGCAGGTAGCTACATTCTGCACAGTACAAATGCTTATTAATTCCAGCATGAAAACTCACTCCAGAAGGATGAAATGCATGTTTCTCTCTGAAAGAACACTCAGCCACTATTCTTTTGCTTGCTCCTTCCAAATCTTTGTAGAAACGTGTGTTTTACTGCTGGAATACGTTTTAGGATGCATTGTTTCAATCTCTTGCAAGCCTCATGTTGTTTCTTAGACAATGTGGAAAAACAAGGGG